>NC_070617.1:30221182-30547182 GCF_027172205.1 Podarcis raffonei | reverse complement strand
CAAGGAGTGTGGTGGAGTCTCCTTCTTTGGAGGTCTTTAAGCAGAGGCTTGACAACCATATGTCAGGAGTGCTCTGATGGTGCTTCCTGCTTGGCAGGGGGTTGGACTCGATGGCCCTTGTGGTCTCTTCCAACTCTATGATTCTATGATTCTATTATCCTTCTTTGGAGGTCTTTAAGCAGAGGCTTGACAACCATATGTCAGGAGTGCTCTGATGGTGTTTCCTGCTTGGCAGGGGGTTGGACTCGATGGCCCTTGTGATCTCTTCCAACTCTATGATTCTATGATTCTATGAATATTTATTTATTTATTTGTTATATCATAAGAAAGCATCAAAGTGGTTTACGAAAATATCTATGTACAGTGGTACCTCGGGTTAATTACTTAATTCATTCCAGAGGTCCGTTCTTAACCTGAAACTGTTCTTAACCTGAAGCACCACTTTAGTTAATGGGGCCTCCTGCTGCCGCCGTGCTGCTGCTGCACGATTTCTGTTCTCATCCTGAAGCAAAGTTCTTAACCCGAGGTACTATTTCTGGGTTAGCGGAGTCTGTAACCTGAAGCATATGTAACCTGAAGCGTACCACTGTATAATGAAAACGCACAACAAATTTAAAATTAGAGACCAACTATCATTCAGCTAACTATCATGGAATTAAGATGTGCTCTTAATTGTCTGCGTAAGCCTGGTGGAATAGCAAAAAAGTTTTTTGTAGGCATTTGAAGGTTGAAGGTGCCTGCAGAGTCTCTGTTTGCAGGGCATTCCATAGTTCTGTACTTAAAGGGAACTCTGAAATGTTTTGCTCAGGCACACAGGGACAATATATCAACCACTAGAATCCCGGGGCAGTATGGGTTATGTGTTTGGGTGTCCTCCCAGACCTCCCCCTTTAAATTGGAATTCAGTAGGTCTTTGAGTCATTCTCCCAAAGGCTCGAACTAAATGCACGAGACCATCCATGCAATTGGCAACTCTGTGGCTGGCTTTTAAAGCGTAAATCACAGAGGCTGGAGAGAGGGAGGGCGATTTGGAATGGGACTCCAGAAGGCAGGTGGAGGGAGGGTGTGATCCAGATTCATTCACCTCCTGCTTTGGAGCCTGGTTCCCCTTTCCAGCATTTTTTGATAGTGGTCTCTCATCCCTGCAGAGCAGAAGAATTCTGTGCACCTAATACAGAAAGCTTTGCTTGTGGAAACCTGTTTTTTTCAGGAGCATTGAGGCCACTGGATAGAAACTACTGGATTGAGGAAGAGGCAGTGAGCCCCACTTGCTTAAATAGGATAAACAGCCTATTGTGAAGTTTGCCACCTGAGCAAGTAAGTGCTTGGGGTGGTTTCTGCAGCCGTGGGCATTAGCAACAAAACCCCAGAAGAATAACCAGATCAGCCAGCAGAAGGGAAATAAAGAAGTAGAAGCTTCCTCCCGCTGAAGCTCTGCTAGTAACTCAGACGCTTTCTCTTTTGTGAGCAAGATGTTTTTCTTGTAAGACTATAAACCAGACTGGCAAATCTCCAGGCACTGTGCCTCGACTAGTCAGCAGATCTGGCTGCTAATCACATTTAATTTAAGGCTCCTTTGCATCACACCACTTAAAGCCAAGCGCACACTTAGAGCTTCGTGTGGAGGGTGGAATCCCTAACTCTTACTACGGCTGTCCCTTGTTCCAGCAAAGTGACTTGTGGCGCTTGAACGACTCTTCCCACATTTACCCATTATTGGCCCTACCATTAGGAAGAGTGAGATATCCTCTTTCTCCATGTGGGGAAGGGTCACAGCTCAGAGGAAGAACATATGCTTTGCCTACAGAAGGTCCCAGGTTTGATCCCCAGCCTCTCTAGGTAGGGGCGCACATTTGCCTCTGCTGTGGGCAGTTGGGAATCTGGGGAAGGGCCAAAGCTCAGTGATGGAGCCAGTGGCATCGCAATGGGAGTGGGGGGTAGGGCGGTGTGCTCCGGGTGCCATGTCTGCAGGGGTCAGCAATGTCTAGGCAACACAATGACCATGTGCATACGCTATAGACAATCTTTATAGAATTCCTTCAAACCATAACAAGTACAAAATGAAATCTTTAGTCTCAAAGTCTCTTAAAATCTTTAAATGAAGCGAGGTACCGGACTTTGTACGATGAAAGACAAGCTGTGAATTCTACGAAATAGTAGTCAATATCCAGAATCACTGTTCAGTGTTGGACATCATATTTGCTGAATACACAAAGCTTCACAGCTTGTCTCTCATCATACAAAGTCTGGTACCTCGCTTCATTTAAAGATTTTCAGAGACTTTGAGACTAAAGATTTCATTTTGTACTTGTTGTGGTTTGAAGGAATTCTATAAAGATTGTCTATTGCGTATGTACATGGTCATCGTGTTGCCTAGACTTTGCTGACATTCTCTTTGAAACACAGATGTCTGCGGGGGTGACAAGAAGGCACCCCGTGGCGGCGCGAGCATCCATCGCGGCACCGCCCATGTGGGGAATCCTCCGTTTGCAGCTGCAGCTGTGAGCAGAGGATCCCAGCACCATCCATATGGCGCTGGAGCGGTGCCACCGGCAAACCGCTAAGTACAGCACATGTGCTACGGCGCTACGTGCACCGCATGCGTCATACGTAGCAACGCCGCACATATGCCCTATGTAGCGACGCCCTGCCCCGGGTGTCACGATGCCTTAGTTCGCCCCTGGATGGAGCAGGCACTTTGCTTGCAGAAGGTCCCAGTTAAAAAGGGGTCTCAGGTAGCAAATGATGGGAAAGATCTCTATGCCTGAAACCCCAAAGAGCCACTGCCAGTGAGAGCAGACAGTCTAGGGCTAGATGAACAAATAGTCTGACCTGTCCCAGACTCAATCCATGGCATCTTCAGGTAGGGCTGGGAGAGACCCACTGCCAGGCAGTGTAGTAATTCTGAGCTCGATGGACCAATGGTTTGGCTCATTATAAGGCAGCTTCCTGTGAGGTGGATGCTTCAGGGAGCAGATGCCAGGGGTCAGGGAGCAGTGAGGAGGTGTTGGAGGACACTGTTGTGTGTGCCAAGCATGGCAAGTCCTGCACCTGCTAAGTTAACGTGCTGCCTTCTGTTGCAGTAGACAATGTCCTGTTGCCTGCATTGAAGATTCAGCTTTCAATCTATAAAGTGGAATTGGGGAGGTGGGTTTGATATTGTCCTTCACATCAGGCAACAAATTTCCTTGGCCTAACCTTGCCTGGTGCTGGAGAGAGAACCTGATATAGAATCATAGAACTGTAGAGTTGGCCGGGACCCTGAGGTTCATCTCGTCCAACCTTCTGCAAGGCAGGAATCTCAGCTAAAGCATCCATGACAGATGACCATCCAACCTCTGTGGCTCCTGGGATGTTCTCCCAGATGTCCTGGGATTGCATCTTATCATGACCACTCCACTGGAATTTGTCCAAAGCCTTGCTGCATTCAGGCTAAAGGTCTGTCTAGTCCAGTCTTTTTTTTTCTTTCTCAGTGAGCCAGCCAGA
This sequence comes from Podarcis raffonei, assembly GCF_027172205.1. NCBI lineage: Eukaryota > Metazoa > Chordata > Lepidosauria > Squamata > Lacertidae > Podarcis > Podarcis raffonei. Next base: position 30,543,696 of record NC_070617.1, on the reverse strand, counting down.
TTCACCCAAGAACCCCACAATCAGAACATGAGGGCATTCACCCTCTCCTGCAGTTGTTCCCCAGTGGCTAGTATACTTGGAGGCAGCGATGTGTATATCCGCCATGGCTAGTAGCAATTGATAATCTCGGCCTCTTCTATGAATACCGGTTGCTGGGAATCATTCAAAAGCAAGGAGAAGGCTACTGTACTCATTTCCCGCTTGCTGGCTTCCCATGGTGCATCTGTTTAGCCACTGCAATAACTAAATGGGGGTGCTAATCCAAGCAGGGGCTGCTCTTACATTAGGAGGAACATGGGAAACTGTTTGCTATCAGAACATTGGTCCACCTAGCTCAGTACTGTCTACATGAACCAGCAGTAGGCCATTGGGATTTCAGGCCAGGGATATTCCCAGATCTACCTGGTTGGACCTTCTGCATACAAAGCTGTCAGCCTACTACTGAGCTATGGACCTTCTCTGTTCTTAGGTTGGGTTTTTAAATCTACCATAACAAGCCACAGCTGCCCTGAATGCAGGAGGTTTCCTACCATTGTGACAAAGACTCACCTTTCTCGGTCCCATTCTGGTGCACAGGGGAAGATACTGGATTTCTAGATCTGGCAAAAGCACTCATGAGAGGCAGGGCTCCCGGCCGGTGATTCCTGGGCCTAGTGTGGGAAAAGAGTGAACAGAGTTTAGACTTTTCAAAGGAATAATGGGCTCTGAATAATGAAAACACACAGCAAGATGTTATGTGGATAATCAATCCAGCCAGCCAGCCAAGCAACCAACCCAATTCTCTAAGACACAATCTAAATAAGGCTTCCCAAATCTCAGCACCCCCAATTTCCCTTGAAGTTGAGGTAGCGCTCCAAATGGACTCCAGCTCCATCTTCCCTTGCTCTCTACACCAGGGACATGCTTGAATCCAAACCTAGGATGAACCAGGACCTTAGCAGAGGAAGGGAAGAAAAACATCCTTACCAGTCTTCTGGATCACAGTCCCGGAATCCTTTTGCAAAAGGGTTGCTGGCAATCTTTAGCTGGGTTATCTGAAGAGAGAGGTTCAAGGAAAGGAAAGACATCAAGAGCCATTAAGGAACAACAATGTCACACTAGCCAAGAGGGTGGAACCCCCAGGCCCTCGAGAGGGCAAGTTGCTCTGTTTTATCCTATATCAATTGTTCCAAAGCATGCCACACCATAAAGTCAGGGATGAGGAACATGTTGGACTCCAGTTTCCATCAGCCCAATCTAGCATGGTCAATGATCAGGGATGATGGGAGTTGTAGTCCAACCAGCATCCTCAGTAGGATCATAGGTTCCCCACTTCTGTTTTACACTGAATATGCAAGGAATTGACCCGGGGACCTTCTGTATGCAAAGCTATTTATGAGCCACTGTCAGCTCCCTCAGTGAAACTGGCTGAATGTTGGGCACAAAACCTGCTCAAAGAACTAACACTCAGAAAGTACATAGGGTTCGTTTATTTGCAGCTCCCTTTATTCTGAGCACATTTTGACCATAGCATGGTTTTCCTTCTTCACTCCTAAATAAAAGATTTTTGTACCTTTTAAGAGAGAACACTGAATAGGATCCACCCCAGTCTGGTATGCACAGGGCACATTAAGCACTTGAAATCCACATTGGGTTTCATGCCAGAGAGTTGAGCACATATACATCTTGCTCCAACTAATGGGATTTAAACACTTTTAGTTTATGGCTGTATTGTCGCAGCCTGGAGATGTACAGCACACCAAGTACAGCATGTGTGTGTGTGTGTGTGTGTGTCTGTCTGTCTGTCTGTCTGTCTGTCTGTCTGTCTGTCTATCCAGGATTGGGAGGGGAATGTACAGTGCTGGATTACCCAATAAGCAGTCTATGCATGTGATATGGGCACCAGCAAAGCAGGGACACCAGAAAAAACAAGTTGGGTGTTTTTTTAAAAAAAGAATTTGACATGAGGTAGAAGAAGAAGGAAGGAAGGAAGGAAGGAAGGACAACCGCAGCAGAAATATGGAGTATCATACAAACACAGATCAAAATAATGAAAGGGAATCAGATTCTGTCATGTGTTGCAATAAATCCTTGTTTTCTTATTATAATATATTCTTCTGAGCTGTACGTACTTGATTCATTTTTCTTTTGTGTGTGTCATAATTAATGTGAACCGAATCACATTTCTCCCCCATCCCTAATACTGGGTCCCCTTTTTGGTCGTGGCACCAGGGATGTTTCGAAAATTGTTACAGGCAAATTTCTCTCTCTCCCTCTGTGCCTTGGAAGTTCAACCACATGGCTGCTCCCAAATGCAAAATTGTATTCTGTGCTAACGCTAATTTGGGGCACCAGGGAAAGGCAGACCCACCCCCACCCCCCAACATACATTGATCTGTCTGAAATGCAAATAAACTTGAAAGAAGACGTCACTTCATATGCCTCCCCTCACCTCCCTCCTCTGCCAAACCATCCCATCACCACAAGAGCAATCATGTATTTGTTTCATTCACCAGGGAGAAAGACAGGGCATTCTCTCTCCCCCCCCCCTTCCACCCACCCCCCATATTTAAGCGAATCCAAGGATAAAGTATGTGATTGTGAGTTTCCGGAATGGGTTGAAAAACAAACTTTAAGCCCCTCAGTGACAGTTCCAGCCTTAGAGGTCAAACTGATAGAAAGCAGAAGAGAAGGAGCAGCTGTCCCAAGCCATCAGATAAATGCCAGTCGGGAGGCGGGGGGCAGAGAAGTCTCTTAAAGGCACCGCACTTGGTTCCTATGAAGGTTATTTTCAGATGTTGTCAGAACAGCAATTGCGGAACCTCTCCCCCTCTTCCCACCCCCCGCCTGCTTCACTTCTGATCTTATTCTTTTTAGGGGGGGAAATGAAAAATAACAGGCCCAGAGTTCCATATTCTTTAGCAGTATGAATAATACTACTCTTGTTTCTTAGAATCGAGTCATAAACAAAAAGACTATCAGCAGCAATACAGGTTTACACACACACACACACACACACACACACAGGCAAATTGTTGCATTTGCAGATCAGATTGGACCCATGGATTCAGAGGGACTTCCAGCTGTGTGGTCCTGTACATGCCTGCTCAGAAGTAAGATTCACCAAGTTCTGTGAGGCTTGCCCCCAAGGTTCATACGTATGGGATTGCAGCACAACAGAGCAATCCTCTGCATGTTTGCTCAGAAGTAAGCCCCACTGTGTTCAGTAGGGCTTGCTCCCAGGCAAGCATGCTTTAGGATTGTCAGCAAAGTGATGATGTGCAGGATTCATGGTGACACTGTGTGTCATCAGTTGCAACCTTGTGTGATGCTGCAGTGACAAAAAGTAGATATTCAGCCCAACTGTCTCGATACTGTTTTGCACATCCTAATTTCTCTACAGAGAAAACACTTCCATATAGGAAAAATGGGTGAAGCTTGAGTTTCTCCTCTTAACTAAGCAATACGGGCAGCTAATCCATTAATGGTTGGAATGGGATGACCATTTAAAATGGATTCTCAGATTCAAGGTACCTTTGGGGTGGTTAATGTGTTCATTGGCTGATTATCAGTTAAACCAACGGCTTATGGACCACATCAATATTTATTTTGGCAAGGAAGTGGGTATTTACAGTATATATATATAAAAAATCTCACACACAAGAAACCCCAGAATCAATATTCTAGTCTGTACTTCAGAAAGGCAACTCATGTTTTATGCCATATTGAGTTCTATGGTTCAGCAGAGCAAGTCCAGATAAAACAGAGACCTCCCCCAAGAGGAGTTTTTCGGCTTACTAATTTTTACATACTATATTTGTACCACCTTGGTGATGCGTTTCCTGCAGTACCTCAGACAGTGCTTGAGGCTTAGGTTTATACAAGCTGTGATGTCTCACTGATGTTCAGGACATTTTTGTGGGAGGTTTTCTTTAAGGCAAAACATGGAACCCTTGCCAGCTTCTTGGGGGGGGGGGAGATAATACTTCAAGGCCTCCCAGGGTGATCAAATTCCTTCAGAAACCAAGGGACGGGCTTAGCAGATGAACTGCTGCAGCAGAAAGAGGAGGAGGGCAACTCCCTAGGCAGTCTATGCAACTTGCTTTGAGACTCAAAAAGCTGAATGCAGATTATTCAGCCAGAGGACTCTGTCAGTCCTGTAGAAAGAGTTGAGTAGAACAAAAAGCAATGGACTGGCTCTCACAGTCCATTACTGATCCTTCTCTCTATAGCTCTGGTGATGGGCTTGTCTGCACTGCAAACACAATCCAGTTTCAAACCTGTTCTCATCTATCATGGTTCCCCTCGCTGCAAGGGGACACTGTGAATCAGGGCATTATGAAGCTGCTGCAAATCCTCTACAAGTGCTCCTCAGTCTCATAGGTAGAAAGACTCAATAGTAGTACTTTGATAAACCCAAATTCAAGTTTCTTCCCAGTCTAGTTTTATTAAACTCAGTGGTGTAAGTTGTTTCCTTTTGTTGTGATTTTAAGATTATGAACTCAGGAGCTGTAATATCAAGAAAGAGACCTGGGGCTAGTGCTAATCCTACCCAGAGTTGACCCATTGCAAATAATAGGCATGGCTATGGCCAATTTATATCCATTGATTTTCATGAGTCTAATCTGAGAACAGTTGGGTACAACTCACAGAAGAAGAAGAAGAAGAAGAAGAAGAAGAAGAAGAAGAAGAAGAGGAGGAGGAGGAGGAGTTTGGATTTGATATCCTGCCTTTTACTCCCTTTAAGGAGTCTCAAAGCGGCTAACATTCTCCTTTCCCTTCCTCCCCCACATCAAACACTCTGTGAGGTGAGTGGGGCTGAGAGACTTCAAAGAAGTGTGACTGGCCCAAGGTCACCCAGCAGCTGCATGTGGAGGAGCGGAGACGCGAACCCGGTTCCCCAGATTACGAGTCTACCGCTCTTAACCACTACACCACACTGGCTCTGTGCAATTAGCTTGAAGTTGGTGGTGGGGCTATAAAGTACAGTGGTACCTTGGGTTAAGTACTTAATTTGTTCCGGAGGTCCGTTCTTAACCTGAAACTGTTCTTAACCTGAAGCACCACTTTAGCTAATGGGGCCTCCTGCTGCTGCCGTGCCGCCGGAGCACGATTTCTGTTCTCATCCTGAAGCAAAGGTCTTAACCCGAGGTAATATTTCTGGGTTAGCAGAGTCTGTAACCTGAAGCGTATGTAACCTGAAGCGTATGTAACCAGAGGTACCACTGTATTGCCATTTTGGAAGGCACCCCAAGGGGCATCTAGTCCACCCCCCTGCAACACAGGAATCACAGCTAAAGAATCCCTGGGCAGATGGCCATCACAACCTCCTGTGAAGGAGAGTCCACAACCATCAGTCACAACCATCAGTTCCACTGCCAAACAGCTCTTATCATCAGAAAGTTATTCCTAATGTTTAGTCACAATCTCTTGCCATTTGAATACATTGGTTCAGGTCCTACCCTCCAGAACAGAAGAAAACCAGCTGTTTAAGAGAGGTTATCACTGATCCTAACAATATTTACAGTTCCTTCCAGTAGCACCTTAGAGACCAACTAAGTTTGTTATTGGTATGAGCATGCACACCAATAGCAAACTTAGTTGGTCTCTAAGGTTCTACTGGAAGGAATTTTTGTATTTTGTTTCGACTACGGCAGACCAACACGGCTACCTACCTGTAACTAGAAATATTTACAGTGTGTGCAACAGAAACAACATCTAAGCGAGCGCGCTGGGGAGATGTCTGAACTGGTTGGGTCCAAGCACTGTGTTGTTACTGGTTTGTGGGTGGAAGTTATTAACGGCTGTTCTTATTAAATCACTGCTAAATTGGACCGGTGTGCTTCTAAGCTGAAATCCAGCAATTCACAGTTGCCATATTTCCCAAAGACCTCCATTCAAAGCCACGGGATTATCTAGGGAGCATGACACATACGTGAAACATGTAAGACAAATATGCATCCATAGCTATATTAGCAGTGACTAAAAAAACCCAGAGATATCAAAGTCTTAAAGCCATCAGAGCAGCTGAAGAAGCTGGAACATTTAACATTTTGCTTTAGGACTTTAATCTGTTCTGTTAACAAATTATGGTTTTAGGGATTTAGCTGCATCTTTCCATGATCCAGAGCAAACAAGTGCTGTTTTATGCTTTACGAATTGTAGTTTTACCACTGCAATATTTTAGATTTGGACTTTCTCGTCTTAATTTGCTTTAGGATCAAGCCGGGGGGGGGAGGGTAAATGCTCCAGGTGTGCTAGACTGGCCACTTTTGCTTCACAATTCTATTTAGGGCCATATTTTCATAGCTACTGCTTACTGAGTCACTTCAACAAGATCTATGTCAAAAACACGACTGCCTTTGAAGTGGGTAGGAATATACATTTTGCTTTTAATCCACATTGCTAATCTGCAAATCGCCTCTTTTCCTCGGCCTTTGACACCTGAGATGCCTTATTTTTAAGGGATCCATCCTATTTTTGTGAATGTGTTGAATTGAAATTTTTTTAATTGTTGCCTTTTAAATTGTTGTAACCAGCCCTGGGACCCGAGTGAAGGGCAGATGACAAAATAAAATATAACAACAACAATTTCCAATTGGTTTGTAGACTGGGTTGGATCCAGACGGCGCATGAGGAAATTCCATTCACGGAACCCTGCTGTTGGGTAGAAGGGTGGGGGCTCTTTTTCTGATTCATCCTAAATCTTCCTCCTGCAACACCCTAGTTCTACAAAATAAAAGGGGGGAGGGGGAAACCAACCCCTTTTAACTCCTGTCATAGGGCTTATTTGTAGCATATCTGCCCCTGTTCCTCCTTCTGAACACAGTGGTACCTCGGGTTAAGCACTTAATTCGTTCCTGAGGTACCACTTTAGCTAATGGGGCCGCCAGAGCACGATTTCTGTTCTCATCCTGAAGCAAAGTTCTTAACCTGAAACACTATTTCTGGGTTAGTGGAGTATGTAACCTGAAGCGTACGTAACCTGAAGCGTATGTAACCCGAGGTACCACTGTATGTCTTTCTCAAGGAATACTTATGCTGTGGTTTGACAGTCATTTCCTCTCTCTAGGGATCCCTTGGAATTTTAGTTTTTTGGGGGAGGTGGCACAGATTTCTTACAAAATACATAGCCCTTCCACTAAACCAATTGTTGAGGTCTTTAGGGGAGTCGCTGTTAGTGCTCCCCCATGGCTCTGATGCAGAGTTTGGATCAAAGGTCAGCAAACTTTTTCAGCAGGGGGCCGGTCCACTATTCCTCAGACCTTGTGGGGGGCCGGACTATATGGGGGGGGGAATGAACGAATCCCTAGGCCCCACAAATAACCCAGAGATGCATTTTAAATAAAAGCACACATTCTACTCATGTAAAAACACGCTGAATCCCGGACCAACTGCAGGCCAGATTTAGAAGGCCATTGGGCCGGATCCGGCCCCCGGGCCTTAGTTTGCCTACCCATGGTTTGGATCTACGAGGAGCCGTGCATTGAGTACCAAGTGGCCAATTTTATGCAACTCCACTCTCAATGAGGTCAGGCAGACCCCCTCTGTGTTTAGTTTCCAGTGCCTCCTGAATATTTTTTCATTCTAGCACTCATTTGTGATCGTATGGTTTTAACCGCTGTCCATTTTCATTGTATTGCATCCCTTGTATGCTGCTTAGAGATTATTGTAGCTAAGCAATATAAAAACCGTCTAAACAAATCAGTAAGAAACTGCCATCCAACTAAGTTATAACTCAGAGCAGACCCACTGAAGTAGATAAACTTGAGTTAGTCACGTCCATTAATTTCAGTGCATCCACTTTGAGTAGGATACAACCCAATATTAATAGGAAGCCTAGTAAATATTAATAGGAAGCTGGTAAAAATTGGTTGTGTAGACATTTTTTTCCCTTCTGTCTTGCATTTTCCTTCTCTAGAGGCAATTCACACTCGACAGAAACCACAAACAAAGCTCCCTTGAAGTTTGGCAGATCTGAGTGTGGAGGGCCCAGAGGCACAGAAATCTTTTTAAATGGCAGAGTGACAAGTTATATAATCTCAGGCTGCACCCCTTTACCCACTTTACCTGGGAGTAAGCCCCACTGAACTCAATGAGACTTACTTCTGAGTGTGAACAAGACTGAGTGTATGGGGGGGCTCATTTAATTTCACTGCACACAGGTGGTGTAGTGACAATAAAGGTTTATTATTATTATTATTAGTAGTAGTAGTAGTAGTATGCATGTGTATATCTAGCATGGCACTGTTAACACCTCTTCATTTTATGAAACTGATTGAATAATAATTTCTGAATTATTTTAACTGCCTTGGAATGAAGAGCTTCTTATACTCAAAATGTGCTGGGCATATTGTGCTGGGCAGAGGCCTGTTTTGTATATACATTAAAATAGTAATAGTAGTAATAGTAATAGTAGGAGGAGAAACTGAAGAGCAGTTGCAAATGTAATTTCCTTTTGTGCCTTTTTAGGTTTGCCTCCTTGGGGGTTTTTTGGGAAGGGGAGATTGGTTTTGGAGCCCAACTTATGCAATGCATTTCATACATTTCTTCCGAAGGAGTCTGCAAGCAATTTTTGCATCTCAACCAGTTTGATCCCATCTGCATAGTCTCATCACATCTGAGCTGATTTAACTGGGGACACGTCATCTTAAAGCACTTTATGGATAGTTGTTTTGTGGCTGGTGGGTTTTTTTTTTAAAAAAAATATCAGTTGATTGACTGCTCTTAACAATGTCTCTCTCTCTTTCTCTCTCTCTCTCTCTCTCCTGCCTTCTCTTTTCCGGCTCTCCATCCATCATGTGGCTCAAAAAGAAGGTTGGGAAAGGTGCTTTTTCTTTCTTTCTTTCTTTTGCTGATAAATGAAGTACCGGACGGAAGGCTTGTGTCTCAATAATGAACTCCAGATACTCACCCGATGGTTCTGGTAGGCGGTCACCGCAGTGAAGCGGGTCTCCTCAAAGACAAAAGTCTTATAGTTCTCTTCCGCGTATTTCTCGCTGTCTTTCCTAGGATCCACGTAGACCACGTGGAAGCGGGGCTGGTATCTGTGCATGGAGTTCAAAATGATCTGGATGATAAAACGAGCAAGGGAGATCGTAACTGAGTCATTCTACGACACCAAGATGGAACGCAGAGAGGCAAAGAAGGGTCCCACGCAGGAAACTGACAGCGGTGCCAATGGGGTAAAGGCTTTGGGGCAGACGTCTGGGCCCCTGCTTGATAGGAAACCCCCCCCCCCCCGGCACAGCACAGTTGGCTTCTTACCATTTTTGGAGTATGTGAAGCAATTGACATTCCCATCTGAAAAGTCCATACCCCCCCCCATAAGACCATTAAATACAGAGTTTCAAATTACCTAGCTGAAGTATACCATGTCACAGAGGGGGCAGACTGGGGGTGAGGGGGGGTCAATCTGTGCACCCCTAACTTTGAGGAGACATCTGGACTGCAGGAGGACTCAACAAGGCCTACTGGTGTGCAATGTAAATCATTTGGGTGGATTTATTAATGAAATCACTGTCGTCGTCCCCCCCCAAAAAAAAATGAAAAAAAGAAATATGGAGCAGACTATCAATGCCACTGCTGAGAAAACTGCACTGGCTGCCAGTTAGCTACTGGGTTAAGTTCAAGGTGATGATGCTTGTGTACAAAGCGCTATACAATTGGGAACCAGGCTACCTAAATGTTAATTATTCATTGTGTCAATGGATGCCAATATTCCACATTTTTTCCAAGGAGCTCCAGGTGGCACCCATGATTCTCCACCTCCTCATTTAACTCCCACAACAACCCTGTGAGGTAGGCTAGGCTGAAAAGCAGTGATTGGACCATAGGTACTACACACCTGTGCTAGCTACTCTCACACACACACCAGGCCTTTTGACCACAGCGCCTCTTAATTTGAGTCAGTAAATCCCAATGATTTGATTGAAACGTTTTATTAATCTGGCTTGAAAGGGTTTGCAATCTCTTCTAGCTTAGTTTTTTTGATGGGTGCCACTAAAGAAGGAAGCAACCCCATCAAAAAGTTGTGCATTCTGAAGTCCAGGACACTTTGAACCATGCTTCTGCCTGCCGTAATTTCGGAGGGCCTGGGCTCTCAAATGAATACATTCAGGGTTGCAAGTTTTTCTCGTGCAAATTAAATCAGGCAGCCTGCTTGGGCACCAAAATGTCTTCAAGTAAAATATGCAACGAAACAAGCAGTTTAGAAAGCATGGCAATGGTGTGTTTTGTTTATTTTAAAAAGCAGTGTAAAAAATAAAATCAGAAGTTCAGTTCAGCGAGAGACTTGTGAAACTGCTGTGTCTCTAGGGGCCAGCAGAATGCCAATGCTGATGGGGCTTCTCATATTTCATCAGGGAGGGGTTTCTACAACACCGGTGTCAGCAGCAGAAAAGCCCACCTCTGTGTTACAATGAGCTGATAAACAACTGGGTTCTATTAGCTGATTGTAGTGCGCTTGCTGGGGAGTAGAAGGTAAAATGTGTTGGGGGGGGTTCTGGTCCAGTGTCATTTAGGGCTTTGTATGCAAGGAGCAGGGATGCGGGTGGCACTGTGGGTTAAACCACAGAGCCTAGGACTTGTCTATCAGAAGGTCGGTGGTTCGAATCCGCACAACGGGGTGAGCTCCCGTTGCTCGGTCCCTGCTCCTGCCAACCTAGCAGTTTGAAAGCACATCAAAGTGCAAGTAGATAAATAGGTACCACTCCAGCGGGAAGGTAAACGGCGTTTCCATGCGCTACTCTGGTTCGCCAGAAGCGGCTTAGTCGTGCTGGCCACATGACCTGGAAGCTGTACGCCGGCTCCCTCGGCCAATAAAGCGAGATGAGTGCCCCAACCCTAGAGTCGGTCACGACTGGACCTAATGGTCAGGGGTCCCTTTACCTTTACCTTTCTGCAAGGAGCAGAACCTTAAAATTGGCTCAGTGGCCTTATAGGCAGCTGTTGCAGATCGCCTTGTACTGGCAGGATATGTGCCAGATACAGAGCACCACTCAGCACCCAACTGCAAGAACCATCCCACACCCAAGACTCATTCCATTATTATATTGTTCCATGTTCCCCATTCAGCTTCCACCCACCCCAAGACAACACTTACATGTCCATTGTCATCCAATAAATTGTTAGTGAGCTTGAGTTTATCAAAGGAGACAATCTGTTTCATCCACTGGGCTCCCCTAGCCGGGGAATCTGGGTGGTAATGGACTCTCCCTGGAGTTGCAGGGTCTGCCTTGCCAGCCACCAGCCAGGAGGAACTGTGAAATGCATATCTGTATGGGGAGAAAAGCCAGCAGTGGGTTAGCCGCCATGCTAAGTTTTACATTTGTGAATCTACGTTGCCAACAGCTAATTCAACACTTGTAAAAACATCAAATTTGATACACTAAATAAGCATCCTTATCTTTAGATAGGTGAAATAAACAACCAATTTAAAGAATGGGTTGTTTATTTACTCTGTCAAAATCAGCATCACCCTGTCTCAATGGACTTCAAAAAAATTTAGGTGTTTTTAATTAGCACAACAATAGTGTGCCATTTTTAACAGTATGATTAGAAAGTGAGGCAGTGTGGTGTAATGGTGTTAGACCCTACTAGTTCAAGTCCCCACTCTGCTGTGAAGCTCCCTGGGTGACCTTGAGCCTCTCTCTCTCTTTCAATGTAACCTACCTCAAAGGGTTGTTGTGAAGGTAAGATGAAGAGCAGGGAGGAAAACCACACGCACTGTCTTGAGCTTTGTGGAGGACAAGCAGGACTTCAAGGTAATAAGTAAGTATTGCATTTGGGCACAGGTCACATCCACTGCAGTGAGGTTCAATTTATGATAGCATTTATAAACTGCCGATATATCTATCTATCTACATATATAATATATAATAATATAATATATAATAATGTATAATATATAATAATGGTGTGGTGTACAAGAAATTAGAAAATAGGGAAATGTTCCCTGAAAGCAAGATGCGGTATGGAATGCAGATAGAGAGAATTGATAAGAATAATGATCTGTTGTAACCTTGACAGAAGTGTACAATAGACAAGCCTTCTTGTGTTTTGGCTTATTTTCCTCTTCCGCCCCTTCCCCCCCTCCTTCTTCTTTCCTTTTCCTTTTTTCTTTCCCATAATGGCTTATGTTCTATGCCATATACTTTGATTTTTTTGTAGTTTTTTAGCTTTTTCCATTATTATTATTATGGATTTTTCTTTTGTAATTTTGGTTGCTTATCTGTATTTGTTTAAAGCAAAATAAATGTATTAAATTATAAATAAATAAAAAGAAATTATAAAAATGTAAAATCCAGAACAAACGGTCAGCACTGACGAAGCACTTGGTGAAACATAAAAAATTTGAGCAGGTGACAAAATATCAGCTTTGTAGGTATACTTGATTTCAACAGTAATAGGCAGAAGGAACACCATCACATCCAGAGCTGAAAGCCCCAAAATGGGGGGCTCTGTTGGCGGGGCAGGACTTAGATGGCCCAAGATCCAACAGATCAAAAGCTGGTGTCCCAGACAGTGCCAGCCAGTACTGGGCTTCATGCAAGAGTAATAGCTGCACCAACTGGGAGCTAGCACACAGATCAGGCCGGATCTGTGGCTGGGCAGTAGACATGGAGATCCCTCTCCCATGTTTCAGTGCTCTGGTGGCAGCAGTGGATAACTTGGACTGCTTTGCCTACCCCACAAGGAAACTAAGCAAATATGTGGTAATTGTGGGACAGTCGAGTATTGCATCTGTATAGGGCTGTAGCTTTAATCTAGGGAGCCCTTGGCAAAGGAACTTGGAAGCGAGACAAAGAGACCTACCACAGCCAGAGGCCGGGCAGCATCTGAGCTACGGCTCAGCCAAAGAATTTGTTCTCATTGCCAGCACGTCGCCTTGAAAGATGCAAAATGACAGTAACTAGAGGGTGCCGCTGACCATGGGCAGAGAGTTCCTTTCACCACAGAGTAAACAAAAGCAGTGCATGGACATCTGGGATGAGAGAAAAGAGCTCCAATGTCAGAGTGGATGTCTTCCAGAAAGGGCCTTTCCTTTCTGAACTTTAACGTGTGGGTGTGTGAAGTGTCAGGCTTTGCTTTCCCTTCTGTGTGAGGGGAACAACTTCACTTTCTGCTCTTGTAGCTTCTCAACCACTAGCTTGCAGAGAAGCTGTAATATTTTACTATGTGGTCTATAAGTTGGTGGGAACAGCTGATCAGATGCTTAGGAAGTTAAGAACATTAGAAGAGTCCTGCTGGTTCAAGCTAAAGGGATCTCTGGACACCTAGGCCACTGAGTCATTAAGGCCCAATGGAGATATGGTAGGAATATAACAACAGCCCTGCTAAGTAAAGGTAAAGGGACCCCTGACCATTAGGTCCAGTCGTGGCCGACTCTGGGGTTGGGGCGCTCATCTCGCTTTATTGGCTGAGGGAGCCGGCGTACAGCTTCCGGGTCATGTGGCCAGCATGACTAAGCCGCTTCTGGCAAACCAGAGCAGCGCACGGAAACGCCGTTTACCTTCCCGCCGGAGCGGTGCCTATTTATCTACTTGCACTTTGACATGCTTTTGAACTGGTAGGTTGGCAGGAGCAGGGACCGAGCAACGGGAGCTCACCCCGTCGCGGGGATTCAAACCGCCTACCTTCTGATCGGCAAGTCCTAGGCTCTGTGGTTTAACCCACAGCACCACCCGCGTCCTTCCTAGGCCACTGAGTCAGTAGGGCCCAATGGAGATATGGTAGGAATATAATTACAGCCCTGCTAGGACAGGCCAAAGGCCCATGTTGTCCGACATCCTGTCCTTACTTTGGAGAACCAAATGCAAAGAGGAACCGAATGTCCCAGGAACTCTCTCTACTTAGGATTTCCTGAGGCTGGTATTTACAGGCATTCTGCCTCGAAAATGTCTGTCTAACGCTGAAATCAGCACCGACCCATCTTAGCAAAGGTGATCTTTCTATTAAAAAAAGAGAGAATCATTTGGCATGCGTCGCCTGAATCAAGAGAGAAGCATGCTGAAACAGTAATTGGTTTAAATGTCATCGGGACAGTTAAATATGTTGACACCTATGCATGTCTACTCAGAAGTAAGGCCCACTGAGTTCAGTGGAAACTTCTCTCAAATCAGTGCATATAGGACTGCAGCCTCAAAGCAGGTACCGATTTGTTCTTTCTGTGTGTTTTTTCCTCCCCCAAAGTCCACATTGATTCAAGAGAGTGCCAAGAGAGCGCCATTTTCCTTTTGTGATTGTTTATTTAAAAGTCTGCTTTGGCTCAGAGGGAGAATCCTCTCGCCTCGGAGTTGAGCAGAACCATCACTTGCCAAAAAAATGGAAGGGAAGGAGGGGAGGGAGAGAAATTGAGAAAAAAGAGAGATATCCTCAATTAGATGTTCTATATCCCGTTGCCTTTGACAAGCAAACATTTCTGAAATGCCCTGGGAAGCTGGAGATCTGTCTAAATATTTACATCTTTGGCATCGGGATTTCATAGGAGCAGGTTTTTTTGTTTTTCTGCCAGGCGCCTCGGACCTGGCACAAAACGCATAAATGCTCCTTTCACTGGGTCTTTGAAAACCCTAGGTATGGGGGGGGGAGTCAAAGCTATAACAGGGGGAGGATGGGTGTGAAGGTGGGGAATATAGTAAGCTGGCTTATATTGAGTCAGAACATCAGTCTTGGCAGTGGTTCTCCTGGGTTATTGTTTATTTGTCTTTTTATTTTCCTCCAAGGAGCTGGCACATGTGGTTATCTCCCTCCTTCCTTAACCTTCACAACAGCCCTGTGAGGTAGGTTAGGCTGAGAGGCAGAGATTACCCAGTCGGCTTCATAACCAAGTGGGTGGTGCTGTGGGTTAAACCACAGAGCCTAGGACTTGCCGATCAGAAGGTAGGCGGTTCGAATCCCTGCAACGGGGTGAACTCCCGTTATTCGGTCCCTGCTCCTGCCAACCTAGCAGTTTGAAAGCAGGTCAAAGTGCAAGTAGATAAATAGGTACCGCTCCGGCGGGAAGGTAACAGCATTTCCGTGTGCTGCTCTGGTTCGCCAGAAGCGGCTTAGTCATGCTGGCCACATGACCCAGAAGCTGTACGCCGGCTCCCTCGGCCAGTAAAGCGAGACGAGCACCGCAACCCCAGAGTCGTCCGCAACTGGACCTAATGGTCAGGGGTCCCTTTACCTTTACCTCTCAGTCCTAGTCTAACACTCTAACCACTATGCCACACTGGCATGGACAGGGAGTCTCTCCAAGCCCTATCTAAGATAACGGGGACTGAACTGGGGACCTCCTGGCTGCAAAGCACTGAGCTGTTCCCCAAGCAGCTCCCCAGAGGAAGAGGAAGAGGGTGCATCCTTGCACTGGGGAACAGATAGAGCATGAGTAGGCAAACTAAGGCCCAGGGGCCGGATCTGGCCCAAGCGCCTTCTAAATCCGGCCTGCAGATGGTCCATGAATCAGTGTGTTTTTACATGAGTAGAATGTGTCCTTTTATTTAATGCATCTCTGGGTTATTTGTGGGGCCTGCCTGGCGTTTTTACATGAGTAGAATGTGTGCTTTTATTTAAAATGCATCTCTGGATTATTTGTGGGGCATAGGGATTCGTTCATTCCCCCCCCAATATAGTTCAGCCCCCCCCACAAGGTCTGAGGGACAGTGGACCGGCCCCCTGCTGAAAAAGTTTGCTGACCCCTGAGATAGAGGTTCTTGTTGCCTAAAATGCATCTCCCCCGTTTCCCCCCCTTCACATTCTTATACAGTATGTCCCTTCTACTGCTCTCGTCAATGTCAATGTCAGCAGCGCACTTAGATCACTTTAGACATTGTCTTATGATGACACACCTCTTTCGATGGCAAGTAGTCAGTGTAGGTGCCTTGCAGATGTTGTTGCACTCCTGCCCCCAGCAGCCCAAGCCAGTATGGCCAGTTGTCAGAGATGATGGGAAATGTAGTCCAAAAAATATGCAGGACACCATGTTGGCGATGTGTTTTTAATGGGATTGTTATTTTGTGAGTTTTAATTATGGGTTTTTGGTTTTTTTTATTGCTTATGTAATTGGTTCTTATGAACTGCTGAGAAGCCTAGCTTGACTTTAAGCGGATTATTATTATCATTATTATTATCTGACTCAGAAGACTAGGTGCTTACAAGGGTGCTAGTTTTGGGACACCAGGATTAAAGCGTGCAGAGCTTGAAGATGGAGAGCGACTAGAAATGTACCATATATATATATATATATAATCTATTCATAAATAATAAAATGATAATGATGATGGTTTTCTTCCTTTGAAATATGAGACAACGGATTCTGATAGATGGGGCCCTGCACCAAAGTCCTGCTTTCTATGGGGCTTACTCCTCAGTAGCTGCCTACAGGATCGCAGACTCTACACCCAGTTCCCTTTCAGCTGGCTGTTGCTTCCTTCCTGACTGATGCACGCAGCAATTGCAATGGACGCCTGCAGGATCCTAAACACAGCAGAACCTACAGAATAAACACGCATAGGAGTGTTGTAGCAGACAACAGAATGTGGCCAATTAAATTCTCGCGGGTGGGGGGGGTGGATGGATCGGGCGGAGGGGGGTGGGTTGGTTCTCAGTCAACCCGATGATCCCACCCACGATTCCTAAGGGCCTGCAAGCCAGAAATCGACTTCCACCGACCGAACCCGTTTGGAAGGATGGCCGTGAGGCGGATTCTTTTACCGAGTACAAAATTGGAGATAATCGCTGACAAATTGCCGAGGCCTCCGAGCGAAAACACGATAAAAGAGGCAGTAAAATTGGGATGTAATCGCCATCCGGGCTTGGCATTCCTGCGTGTTGGAATGGCAGGGCTCAAAGCTGCCGGTTCTTCCGAGCCAAGGGATCCCGTGGGGAGTGTTTTCCCCTCTCTCCCCTCCCGCGCGACTTAGCCCTCATCTGAGCCACCGCTCCCCACATTCCCACGGCATTGGCACGCAAGAAAGTGTTTGCACGTCGGAATGCGCCCAGGCGTGTCGCTGAAACGATATGCTCGAGCGGAGCGGCAGTCCAAAAGGTGTGGGGGGGGTGTTTCAACTTCTGCCTTCAATGTTGCAATTATAAGCGTGCATTAGCTTGGAAGTAAAGCCCAAGTAATATAAATGGGACTTGCTCGTGAGTAAAGATAGGTAGGACCGGGCTGTGATAGGCTTTGGGACACTTTAGCTGGGAAGAGTAAACCTGAATAATAGCATCGGGCTGCACGACTGAAAAGTTATTTTCCCGTCTCTAGGGAAGGGAAAGAATTCAAGAACATGATGCATGGAGAGATTGTGAATTTACAACTTTTGAGCTCCCTCGTGGGTTGGTTCATATAAGAGAATAAAGCAATACAAATGAGAATCCATTAGATAAATAAATAAATAAACTGTCCTGATCTGGAATTTAGGAGTGCTTATATCGAACTCGGTTTTGGGATTTTTAAGAAAGGTTTTTGTTTTTTGTTTTTTTGTTTTGCATTGGTTCCTAATATTTGCAATCGTCCCTTAGACTTTGATTTTAAGAGAACGTGAAAACACAACATCATACAGCTTGAACACTAGCAAACCCCAAAAGAACCACTGGCGACTCCAGCCCCACAACTCTGCCCCCTTAACCGTTGCAAATGACCTTGCAACACCATCCTCACCACCATATCCATTTAGAAGCGAGTCCGAACTGAATTCAACGGGGCTCACTCCAAAGTCGGCGGAGTTTGGGAGTTTGGGGGTTTTTTTTATACTTGTAAACCGCTTAGTGCAAAGCGCTGAAGAAGCGCTTCCTAGTCTCCCAGAGCCGCGAGGGACTCCAAAGTTTGCTGAGCGCCGATTTGGGCTCCCTTAATGAGAATCTTTGCTTCCAACCCGGAAAGAAGAGGTGCCCCTGTACTTGCCGGTATCGCTTGTCGTCCACCGGTACGAAGTCCATCAAGAGCATGTAGTCTGCCATAGGGTCCATCCCAAAAATCTTCACCTGGAAGGTGGGGAACATCCTCCTGGATTAGGGAAGGAAAGGACAGCGCAGGTGATGAGCCAGTTACAGAAAAACGCTTTTTTCTGATCCTGCACCCGGTGGATGGCGAGGTACGTGGGAAAACAAAACAAACCAGCACACCTGACCCGACTGGGCGCTGTCCTAACGATCCACGGATTAGAAGCGCTGAAGCGGCTGCACTGGAGCTGCCTCCTAGCGAGTCAGATCATTGGGCCACCTAGCTCAGCATCATCCCAACAGCGACTGACAGGTGCTCTCCGGGATTTTAGACCTGCGACGGGATCTCCCTTCTACCTGGAGAGGCCTGCAAAGCGGATGGTCTACCAAGGAGCCGCAGCTGTAGCGCACACACTGTGCACGCGGCTGTTGGACCCCTTTTACAGTGGTACCTCGGGTTAAGTACTTAATTCGTTCCGGAGGTCCGTTCTTAACCTGAAACTGTACTTAACCTGAAGCACCACTTTAGCTAATGGGGCCTCCTGCTGCTGCCGCGCCGCCGGAGCACGATTTCTGTTCTCATCCTGAAGCAAAGTTCTTAACCTGAAGCACTATTTCTGGGTTAGCAGAGTCTGTAACCTGAAGCGTATGTAACCTGAAGCATATGTAACCCGAGGTACCGCTGTATTTGAAGGCCCAGTTAGCTGGAGAGCCGCTGCCGGTCAAACATATACTAAACAGTTCTGGGATAAATGGACAGCTAGCTTTTTCCTGGCGTGACTCTGCGCGGCAGCTTCACCTGCGCTCCTCATCCTGGTGTTTGGAAGGTGGTTACGCACAACCCAGGCAGCAAATGCAAGTCTCAGTGGCACCGGGGAGAAAACCTTTCAGCTCGTCTAAAACAAAACTAATTGCGCCTGCAATACCTAATTATACCTAATTGCAAATTCAAATGTATCCTTATCGTGTTTTATGACTTCATTGATATTGTTTGTAGGCTGGAAGAGGTCTGTGACCGAAATAATAAATTCATTCCGTCTTTGAAGCCCGTCCATTCTCTCGGAAAGAAAGTGGCGTTAGTGGCGGGCCTAGAGATGAGTTTAAATCCAAGCGCCTGTGTTGTGACAATGG
Source organism: Podarcis raffonei (assembly GCF_027172205.1). Classification (NCBI taxonomy): domain Eukaryota; kingdom Metazoa; phylum Chordata; class Lepidosauria; order Squamata; family Lacertidae; genus Podarcis; species Podarcis raffonei. Next base: position 30,524,661 of record NC_070617.1, on the reverse strand, counting down.
TTTGGGCAAGCGTCGCCAGCCTGTCAGGGTAAGGTTGGTTAGTTAGGCTGGCAATGCCCTAAGAACAGGCTAGGAGGAACAGAAGAAAGATTCGTCAGAAGGGGCAATCCCGAGCGCTTAAAACCAGTGGGACTTTGGGTAGCAACATAAAATGCTCTCCTCGGCTGGTTACGCACCATACATCTGAAGCAGGTTACATCACACACACACGAGAAATCTTGGGAACTATAGTTTACCCGCCACAGGGCTTCGAGTCACAGCACTCTTAAACTACAGTTCCCATCGTCCTTTGGGGAGCTGTGCGCTTTAAACGTGTGCCGTGTGCGCGCAGCCCTTGTCTGGCTGTCGTAAACATGCTACTGGAAGCTAATGGGGAGCGCGCCCAGCTCAGTGGGCCAGCGAGTGTTCTGGTTCAATCTCCGGTTTAAAGGGGCAGGGGTAAATTTCATAGAATTGCAGAGTTGGAAGGGACTAAGTGGGTCATCTAGTCCCTCCCCCTGCAACGCAGGAATGTTTAGACCAATGTGGGGCTCAAACCCACGATGGCCCCGAGATGGAGTCTTATGCTCTACTGCAGGAAAAGGGATGGTAGGAAGGAGCACCCGTCGGGAACCGCAGCAGGGCGTGTAGACCAGGCTTCCTCAACCTCGGCCCTCCAGGTGTTTTTTTGGCCTACAACTCCCATGATCCCTAGCTGGCAGGACCAGTGGTCAGGGATGATGGGAAATGTAGTCTCAAAAGATCTGGAGGACGAGGTTGAGGAAGCCTGGTGTAGACTACAGTGGTACCTTGGGTTAAGAACTTAATTCGTTCTGGAGGTCCGTTCTTAACCTGAAACTGTTCTTAACCTGAAGCACCACTTTAGCTAATGAAGCCTCCCGCTGCTGCCGGGCCGCCGGAGCACGATTTCTGTTCTCATCCTGAATCAATGTTCTTAACCCGAGGTACTATTTCTGGGTTAGCGGAGTCTGTAACCTGAAGCGTATGTAACCCGAGGTACCACTGTATAGAGCGCTAGGTGAACCAAGAGCCTTCCTATGTTGTTCCTTAATGCACAACATAGAGAGAAGTTGTTTGTTAGAAGTGGATAAACTGGAATTGAAAGGAAGCCGCGTTGGATCATTTTTTTGGAGGTGGGGAGTAAGGTTGCTGTAGGACCAACAACTATTCCATCCAAAGATGATGGAGAGGCAAAGTTCCGAGTCCCCCACGCCACTTCTTCACAGAAGAGCTCTGTGAGATCCAGAAGCTTGCTCACAACTATGTTTTGGGTGGCCCTACGGTTCCCCACCCCACAGACCAATACACTGCTCTCACGCTGGCTCTCGTCTCTATTCAGAGTTGGGACCCCAGGGGTCATCTAGTCCAACCCCCCGCAATGCGGGCAACCCCACACATCCAATCTGAAACCATACGGGGGGCGGAGCCCAGCTTAGCTTTGCAAATAAGCTAATTGTGTGTTTCATTGTTTCTTCTCACCCCGTTCCCTTGTTACAGCTTCGTGGGATTTTAGGGACACCGGAAATGTAGATGCTGGTCACAGAAAAGAATAGCGCAACGGTGCCAAAAAGGACACTTAAATCCCTTTGACTTCAGTGTGGTTTTCTTCGGAAGAGGGAGTGGCAAACATCTGCTTAAACTTATAAATCCAAATATTTTCGCTTCTGGCAGGGCTGGATTTTTTTCTTTCTCTCTGAGCTTTGGATGTCTCCCCTCCCTCCACCCCCCCCCCCAAAATACAATTCTAGGGGCCAAAAGAGGAAAGTGAAAGCAGCCTGAGGAACTCTTAATAGGCCGACCTTCGCCCACGTGGGTACCCCCCCTCCTCTACTTCTTTCGAGGGCGCACGCTGCTCCCGAGATTCAGCAGCCTCGGATCAGATCCCACATGCACAAGTCTCAAGTACAATATTTCCCGCTCCCAGGGCCCAGGCTACCCCGCCTCAGGCTGCTGGTGGCGGCTTCTCCGCGGTGCCATGAATTCAAAACCCTTGCAGGCAGAAATCCAGCAGAGCAAGGAGAATGATTCTGTCTCGCCTTTCACCCAGCATGCTTCTCTTCTAAGTACGGGGAGCTTCTTCGCCGCACAAGTTGCACTCAGGGTAGACCCATTAAAATGAACACACCCAAGTTAGTCGAGTCCGTCAGTTTTAATGGGTTTACTCTGCATAGGCCAAACGTCGGATAACATAAGACCCTTGGGAACAGGTGTGGACCGGCCAGGTGAAACAGCGCCGCTTGAGCCTGCTGCAAAGCGGTTGGTTCTCCGCCCACGTTTCCCCCCGGGGCCTGTCTGGAGCCTGCACAAATATGCGCGGCATCCTGGCTTGGGAACGATTCCCCCTCCCATCTTCAGGATGAGCGCCCCAGCTTCCAGAAGGATGCCAGCCTGATTCTGTTGCACCAAAAGCAAGCGAAGAGCCGCCCAGTGGGACGTTAAAGGCCAACAGATTTACTGTGGAAGAAGTTCCGGTGGAATGGCGCATTCCCGGGGCAGGAAAAGCATTTGCGCTCCATAAGAAGGCGATCCTGTTCCAGTTTGCCTGAGCATGACATACATACGCGAACAGGAAGCTGCCTCCCACAGACTCACTCTCATTGGTCCATCTGCCTCAGTACTGTCTACACTGACTGGCAGCCGTTCTCCAGGGTTGGAGATGCTCTGACAATCAGCTACAGCCTTTCCCACGAAGCCCCTTTATAAGCTCCATGAACGGTGCTAACTTCGCCGAAAATCGCTCTGTAAGACGCTTCTTCTTTCCTCCCCCAGTTGTTAGGGCATATCATCTCCGAGGTTTTTTGGTACTCCGTGCTGAGCAGGATGCAGGACTCGGAAGTTAGCAGCATCGCATAGGGCATTAACTCTTATTGGGGGCGAAATGCCCCAGCGCAACCCATGGCTCTGGCAGCAGCCCCAAACCTTTGCACCCCAGCGAAAGTGTGCAGAGGAGACTAGGCGTAAAAGCTGTGGGAATGTTAAGGAAGGTAGGAGAGGATATATTGTTTTGATATTATCCCTCCTCACTCACGCTAGTGAGTAAACAGCAGCGCACGTTGCCTTTGCAACTTATTGGAAGCAAGTTGATGATTCATTAGAACCGTTTAATGAATGAAGCAAACAGGTCTGGCTTGTCCAGTCTGGATTGTTCTTGGTAAGTTTCCCCTTTATCTCCCTCTTAGAATAATAATAACACAACACAGTCTTCTTTAAAAGCAAGAATAAAGTTTTACTCACATTCAGTCCACAGCAGGAACCTGAAGGCAGGCTTTATCATGTGGTTACAGTGAAAAGAAAAAAGGGACGGGGTGGCACTGTGGGTTAAACCACAGAGCATAGCACTTGCCGATCAGAAGGTTGGCAGTTCGAATCCCCGTGACGGGGTGAGCTCCCGTTGCTCAGTCCCAGCTCCTGCCAACCTAGCAGTTCGAAAGCATGTCAAAGTGCAAGTAGATAAATAGGTACCGCTCCGGTGGGAAGGTAAACGGTGTTTCCGTGTGCTGCTCTGGTTCGCCAGAAGCGGCTTAGTCATGCTGGCCACATGACCCGGAAGCTGTACGCCGGCTCCCTCGGCCAATAAAGCAAGATGAGCTCCGCAACCCCAGAGTCGGTCACGACTGGACCTAATGGTCAGGGGTCCCTTTACCTTTACAGTGAAAAGAAGTCTGAGCTGCATCTCAGTCTTTCTGCTTGTGGGCTCCATCCTAAGTGAAGGTTGAGCCATGCGCTGGCTAAGAGCCAGGAGAGCAAGAGTCCAAGACTAAATTCTGATGGCTCTTAAATGCAGGTATCATCAACAGGAGTGGCCATAGGACTGTGGTACAGGGTCTGCTTCACATGCACAAGGTCCCACGTTCAATCCTGGCACCTTCATGTGGGTCTGAAACCACGGCTGCCAGTCATTGTTGACAACGCTGAGCTAGAAGGAGGAATGGTCTGAATCCCTATAGAGCAGTTTCCTCCGTGCCTATGCCTAGCTTGGCTCAGAGGAGCTTGAGGAGATCAGCCGAGGAAGGGCGCAGCATCCCAAGACTGGAGGCATGTTCCCCAGGCAAGACCCTTTCCCAGGGACCAAACTTTTCCCAGCTGAGGGGGCGGGGTGTGATTCGGACTTATGTGTTTCTCAGAAGCTCAGCCTGGAGCTTAGACCGAGTACACCCCACCCGTTTCAAGCGCAAGGCTCGCCCGCCCCCGCAACAAAAGAATAATGCAACTGCAGTTTGTTAAGGGTGCTGGGAACTGTAGCTCTAAAGGTAAAGGGACCCCTGACCATTAGGTCCAGTCGTGACCGACTCTGGGGTTGCGGGCTCATCTCACTTTATTGGCCAAGGGAGCCGACTTACAGCTTCCGGGTCATGTGGCTAGCATGACTAAGCCGCTTCTGGCGAACCAGAGCAGCACACGGAAACACCATTTACCTTCCCGCTGGAGTGGTATCTATTTATCTACTTGCACTTTGATGCGCTTTCCAACTGCTAGGTTGGTAGGAGCAGGGATCGAGCAATGGGAGCTCACCCCATGGGGGGGATTCGAACCGCAGACCTTCTGATCAACAAGTCCTAGGCTCTGTGGTTTAACCCACAGCGCCACCCGTGTCCCTATAACTGTAGCGCTGTGTGGCGCCAATTACAGTTCCCAGGATCTTTTGGAAGAATGTGTTTTAAAATGCATGGTGTGCGCATAAGCAGCCTCAGGCTTTCTGAGCCAGTGTGGCCTAGTGGTTAGAGTGTGGACTCTTATCTGGAAGACCAGGGTTCAAATCCCCACTGGGCCATGAAGCTCACTGGGTGACCTTGGGCAAGTCACGCTCTCTCAGCCTAACCTACCTCACAGGGCTATTGCGGAGATTATATAAGGAGGGAGAGAAGCAGGTAGGTCACCTTGAGCTCCCTGGAGAAAAAAGTGGGATATAAATTAAAAATAAATCCTTAGGCGCCTTGCGCGCAATCCAGGCAGAGTCCAAGGCCGGCGGGAGCCTTTTCTGAAAGCACCAGCCGGCTTCTGTTCACACAGCTAAGCGCGCAGCATTCAATTCTCTGGATCGCTTCCCCCCACCCCATTGGGAAATAAACCCCCCTTGAAATCGGTCAGGACCCCCCCAGCTAAAATGTTTAACTGCTAAGCTGATGGGAGGACAAAGTAGGTGTCAACTCCGAGCAAACTTGTTTGGGAGCAAATCCCACCCGAAATAAATTGGGTGTCTAAGAAAACGGATAGGATGGGGCTTCTGAAATCAAATGTGCAGGAGGTCCCACTCCGAAAAATATATAATGAATTTTATATCAGACCAGCTTTCTGGGGATGGCTGGGTTAGCTCAGCGGGTACAGCAAGAGGCTCTTCATCTCAGGGTCGTGGGTTCGAGCCTCGCCTTGGACAAAAGATTCGGGCATCGCAGGGGGTTGGACTAGATGACCCGCGTGGTCCCTTGCAGCTCTACAGTCCTAAAATTCTGTACTTAAACAATCCCGAAACGCTAAGGCTTCCTCTCTAAGGGCAACACCTATTGAAACAGAATGGTATTTACTCCCAAGTAAGTATGCAGAGGCTCGATCTACAATGGGTCGGAAAGATAAAAGTTGGGTAAGGCTGGCCACAATCCGTCCCATCAACAGCGCAGTCGAATATATATTCAGCCCTGCTGAGTTCGTTGGGTCCTTACTCCCCGTTGTATAGAACTGTAGCCTCAGTACGTATCTCCTCTTAAAGAGGAGTCACAGTGCGGGACTTATGCGGCACCAGTAAACTTAGCAGCTTGTGGTAAAGAGACCCGCTTAGCTGTCCGTTTCTCTTGCTTCTAATCAGAGATGTCAGGGGCGATTCCCCGACACACAAACACCAAAAAAAAAGTTGTACCATCCTATGAAGAAGATATCTGAGCAGGTTTGTTAAACTGGGTCCCTTTCAGGGAACACTGGTATGTTCTGAAAAATAAGGACGGCGCTTGGAAAGTGCAGAATAGCACTTGCTTGGCACAACGTCGTCTAATCTCTCCTCCTCCTTGCCACAGAGCAGAATGACTTGCTGGTGAAATAGGCCTGCTACGTCGTCTAACCTCCCCCCCCCCCCCAAAACAAGTCGGGCTGAATGCTCACGAAACAAAAATCCGCCTGGAAGCGACCTTAAAAGCATGGGTTGGTTTACTGCGGCATAAACTTCTGCGAGAACCCAGTCCGCAAGACGCAGGGAGCTGGGTTGTATGTTTTAATTACTTATTGGATTTGTATACCGCCTTTTCTGCCAAGGCACCCAAGGCGGTTTACAATTTAAATACTAAAAGAAATGGATTATCTTAAAGGAAGGCGGACAAGAGTCCTCCCCCGCCAGCAGCGTACTCCTGGTCCGTGAGCTCCCTGGTACGTGGGTTCTCTTGCTCCTGCCTTCCCTCGGGGCATGCAGATCTTCAGCAGCTCCCCAGGCAAGGGGAATTCAACGGGCGTTTTACTCCCAGGCAAAGAGGCGCAGGGGTGCAGGCTCGCTTGCTCGCTGCAACAGAAGACTGACCACCCCGTCCGGGAGCTGCTTCGCTTTCCAGGGGGAAGAAGCACAGGCTCCGTTGGAAAAAGAGAGGCAGAGAAGGAGAGGGAGGGAGGGAGAAGTCTCCATTGCGGCTTGGGACAGCTGTCCTTTCTGTTCCCGACGTTTCACGAGCCTCCCCCCTAACATTTCTCTGCCCACCCCCAGTCTGGGCTTGGGAGAGAGAGATTCTCTGGCCGGCTCCGAACCAAACATGCTCTTTGTAGAAAACGTGCGGGCATCTCTGCTTAACGGTGCCTGCTTGTCCTGTCTGGGGCGGGGGGCTTCGGAGTCGTTCTGGAAATAACCAAACCACACACCCCCAGACCCGGAGCGCAATATTGTGTCAAACCCCGAGCTGATAGTTTAACAGGAGGTGAACCCTATTAACCTCCCGCCCCGGTGTTTTCTCGCGTTTGGCCTTAAATGAAGCTTGAAAAACAAACACGTTAACTTGAGAAACTCCAGCTTGAAACACCACCGGTTTTAAGGAGTCGTTAAAATAAACCGGACCACTCGCCCTTACCAGGGACTAGAAGCCTGTCTTAAAAAAATTATATCGGTTTGTTTTGCCCCCTTTTAACCTTTCCCTTTCCCCACCTCTGGTAGAGGCGCTCAGAATTTTAAAACGGTTTGGGCTAAAATGTAAGGACAGTATACATGTGAGAGAATTTAAAATATAGACAGGAACGATATCCAGTAATTTTCCCCACCACTTTCGGCGAGCATTTTTGTCTTTACCCGGAACTGAGTCCAAACTGGACTTACTCCCCAGTAAATATTTAGGAATTAAGCCTTAATTCTTCCCTCGTTGTTCCACTTAAAAATAATCCAGCAGATTCTCAAACGCGCAAGCACGATTTTTAGAAGACCCCCCTAGAGAATCTTGCTTCGTAATCAACTCTACTAAAATCAGTCAAGACGAAGAAGCAAAGAAAACCGCTTTGGAGTGACCCACTTCCAAAGGATAATAGAATCGCGGATAATAGAATCGTGGCTTATTTTTCTACAATGTAGATGGGCGAAATCAAGTTCTAGAGCAGCAGGGATCAGCGCAGAACTGCGTCGAGCAAACTCGCCCTGGCCAGACCTAAGCGCTTCGGGGATTTGCAATTGTAATTCTATTTAAAATAGACGTTTAAAAATTTGACAACCCGCTATTTACACCCCCCCCAAAAAAGGAGTCCGGAAGGGGTTAACGGTTCGATTCACAAGCTCAGGGCCTCGTTAACATACGAAATGCATGGATTTCAGATCAGCAGACCCTGAACACAGACCCTAAAACCCTTTACAGCCAGGGGGGTTTTTATTTTAAAAAATTAAGCTGTGTATCAGTGTTGCTAATAAATAAGCACGTTCACTGGGACGTGACCCCCGTTGAAATAAATGGCGCTGACCTTTTCTTAAAAAAGGAAATCCGTTTCAGATAGAGGGCTTCTTGGGGAAACCACGATCGTGGCTTTCAAATCCAAAAACCACGCCCCACAACCCCCCACAACTCACTTATGGAGGCCCGCGCACACAGCAGGGCCCAGGAATGTGGGCAAAGAACTCTGAAACCAAACCGAAATCAATGCGGAGAGCATTTCCCCCCCATTGAAACAATCGCCGAGGTTTTAGGAAGTCGCCCATTCCCCCGCTCCATTATTTCAGCCCTACCAATTCAGAACAAAAGCAGCCATTGACTTAGAAGCTGCCGGATGGTATGAACCCTAATTCTCGCGAATCTGAGAGACAAACTGGGGCATCAGTTTCCTTTCCCCGCAAGTCTTTGTTTTTTAAATCAAAACAAAAAGCTCGCCCATGCAGAGATTCCTTTCAAATCCAGAATCTCTGTTTTCCTAAATAAACGTTTTCCACATTGTACTTTTTACTACAATCCTCGCAGGCATGTTTATTCAGAGGCAAATCGCATCGAGTCCAATTAGACTCAATCCCAAGTGACTGCGTATAGCATTTTAGATTTAGAGTGGCAATGTCACGCTTTGCTGGCTCACTTTTATGCGGGGCGTCCACATGAGGTAGTGATTATCTCATAGCCAGTTTGTATTTTCCCCCATGTCCCTTCGGTTAGCTCCAAAGGGACTAGAAAGGAAAGTGTGTGTGTGTGTGTGTGTGTGTGTGTTGCTTAAACGCAACAACTGTGTACATTTACGCTTTCCTACAGCGAGGTTTACTTCTGAGCAAACACTCAAAGCGACAGGAACAACGCTAAGCAACTTCTGTTGTGCCTGGGGGAGGAAATTCATTTTAACGTATTAAGTTTAAAGGGTTCTTCTAACACGATCAACAATTATAAACTGTGCCATCCAGGTAGAACTTTAGGAGCAGAAGTCCAGCGAATCACTCAGAAGAATGAGCAGGAGGGTCCCCCAAAACACGTATCTATAGAGTCACCGTAGGACTGTGAAGTCCAGAGTCAAATATTATTTAAACTGCCAAGTAAAGTAAGTAAACAGAGTGTTCTTTTGTGGAAGTTTAAAAGGGGGTGGGTATTCTCTTTCTGACACTGCTACATAACTTCTAGACCAGTTACTAAAAAATCGCCTCGCAGGAAAGGAAAAATCCTTGATCTAAAAAGGCTGGGCAAGATCCAGGCAAAGCCAAGTTCCTTGGAAATCGCCTAGATTCCCCTGGGAGAGATCAAGTTGCGTACACACCATACATTTAAAGCGCACACACGCACCCAACACACAAAAGTAATCACGGGAACTGCAGTTTGTTAAGGGTACTGGGGATTCTAAGGTGTAAACCACGGTTCCCAGGATTGGGAAGGTGTTTTTATTAAATGTATGACATTCTGATAAGAAAAGAGGGGGAGATCAATGCAGTTTAAAGGAGCATGGATCGTGCCCATTGCCTACCAGCAGGTGTTCTGCATCACTCCTTGCTGCAGAGGTGTAAACGGAAAGGGAAAGGGAGTGGGGGCGACTGGAAAAAGAAAATTATGACCGGGTTGGCTAATAATTCCTACCGAGCATTCTCGGCAGGAGACGGTGGTAGACTTGGCAGGCTTTGTTTCTTTCTGCTCACGGTTTGCTACCAGCAAACATGTGCAGGCGTTTCTGCTTCCCGAGGAACAGCCGGAGAGAGAGAGAGAGAGAGAGAGAGAGAGAGAGAGAGAGAGAGAGAAAGAAAGAAAGAAAGAAAGAAAGAAAGAAAGAAAGAAAGAAAGAAAGAAAGAAAGATTCCCCCAAAGCGTCAGACCCAAATGGGACTACAGCGCACACCGGGCCTCTTCTTTGCAATGCAGTCTTTCCTTTCCAGAACCAAAGCGGCTCCTCTCCAAAAAGGTTATGGGGCTGACAAGCCAGATCCGGAGCTCTTTGCTCTAACAAAAAAAAAGCGAGCCCGTGTGCCGCGATTGGAAGACCAAGGATATTTGCCACGCTGGTTGGGATCAGATTCAAGGCCCCAGCGAGCCCTCCCCCTCTCTCCGCATTCTTGCCATAAAAAGAAGTTAGGGACTGTGATTCTTCAATCAATTCCCCTTTGAAACCAGCGGGGCTGATCTACCAACTGCTGGTCGAGGATGTCACCCTAAAGACTCTTAGCCAGTGAGGAACTGAACCTTGCTGGGTCTTACTTCCGAGGAACTAAGCGCAGGCTTGAACTTTCTCCTGACGCGGAAGCGGAGGTCTGTTTATAGCGCCTTCGGCGGCGTTCATTGCCTCGGCAGAAACCGCTCCACAGTCGGGGCCCCAACGGAGCAACAACTCCCAATAATTTCAACTTAACTCAATTGTGGGTTGTTGCTGTAACAAAACGGGAGCATAATATAATAACTCCTGCTGGGACAGGAAAGTTGGGGGTGGCTGTGTGTGTTCAAGTTAATTAATGCGGCCCTCTGAAGTACCGGTAGGTGTTTCATTTAGTATATACCCAGGGAAAATTTAAAATGCAAAAAAAAATTTAAAAAAATTTAAAAAATCCCCAGCATTTTATAAACGAATGTTTAAATTATGCTGAACTAAGGCTTTAACGAAACATAATACTTTAAAAAAACCACAACCTATTTTTGTTTTTATTGTGTATGTATATATACTCTCTATATATGTACTATATAGAGAGAGAGAGTTTGAGAGGCCTGCTAGGGCGAATCCTGAATTTATTTTACTTCCCTTCCGAAGGCATGAATAGAAAGAGATGACTAAACAAGCGAAATCCCATCATTCCCCCCGCTCAAAATAAAGTACTAACAAAGCTCCGTATTGATATAACCCCCTCCCTGTATTTTTTCATATATATTTTTAAGCAATGTAAACACACGTTTGCCTCTCCGCGCTTCCCCACACATTTATAAGAGGCTTTCTCTGTTCTGCGCTCCCAACTCTTCTTTTCCACACTGAGACAAAACGCAGAGCTTCCCCTTAAAGAAACACAAGTGACTGAAAGCAGATTACCCTGAAAGAGTGAAGTTTTTAAATATATATTTTCTTCCAGAACAGGCCTATAAAATGTTTCCAACCTATCTATTCCCCGAAGGGAATTTGAATTCATTCCTTAGAAACTGAAAAAAAGAGCAGCATTAAAACGGCATTGAAATTCTGAATTTTAATTTTCTGCACTGTGGTGGGACGGAAGAAAGAAAGAAAGAAAGAAAGAAAGAAACCGTATGTTGCGAAACCCACATTTTACGCGACTCAACAGAGACTAGAACCCAAACTCCGGACAATGAAAAGAAACGACGTGTATTTAAGATTTTAAGCAAATTTTGCGCCAGCTAAAATATTAAGATATAAAGTTTTAAAGCGTGCAGCGTATCCCTGTGGAAGTTAAAATCTCCGCTCGATTGCCTGGATCTCAACTTTTAATTCTGATTTTTGTACATTTTTTCCCCAAAATAGGGAATGAACCCTGATGGTCACGCGTTGACCCCTTTACACGTTACAACCCGCAGGCCAGGCGGGCTGCTTCTACCTGAGCGAAGGGTTTTAGGGATCGAGCTTGCCTCTTCCGCCGAATCAAAGGGAGACCGCTGACGCCCCCACCCGAAACAATTTATTTAGGTGAAAATGAGTCCTCGTTAAATCAGCCGGAATGACAAGTACACGTTGTTGCGTTCAGGATCAAAGTGGATCAGCCAGTTCTGAGTACAATTAGGTTTAGTTAATTTGTGGGCTACCACCTTGCGGGAAGCTATTTTAAAGTTATAATGGGCAGCAAATTATCGGAAGGAAATGACGAGGAGGGTAGGGTGGGGCGGGGCTGTAGAGGGAGCGCAGGCTGCGATCCTAGGCGCGCGCGCACACACACTTTGGAGCAATTCTCATTCAACTCAGTAGGACTTCTTTCTGAGTAAACGTGTACAGGATCTATTAAACCATTACAGCGCTGCTTTTTAAAAATACACATTGTGCATATATGTAAAGGTTGGGGCTCAAGCAAGAGTTTTGGAAGGATGAGGGTTGATTAAGACTGGTAATGAACTAATCATTTAATCATCGCATGTTGATGATGATGATAATAATGATCCTACACACCTATTTTTCAAATCAAAAAGGTTTCCACCAGCGTTAGCCTGTACTACTGTGAACTGTAAAGGGGATTAAAAAAAAAAAAGCAAACAAATCAGCAACATTTTGGGTCGGATAAGCCGAGATGTCCCTACATGAAATCCGGAGTCAAAGTGAAGGATCCTGGATCACATAGTCTTACTTGGAAGTAAGCACCGCTGAAGGAGGAGAGGCGGGCACGAGCGAAAGTGGTTGGGATCGGGGCGTTTAAGGGACGAATTCGTTCCTTAGTAACTCCTGCACTTAACCGAAGCCACAGCAGGAAGAACGTAAGGAAAACAATGAAGGGGAGGGTGAAAAAAATGCCACAAGCAAGAAAGGGGGGGGGCACCTAGTGGTATTCACGGCAGGAACGAAGAATAAACTCCAGGAAGTCCATTAAAAGTCCCAACGCGCTCAAAGGGCTTTTACTATCCAAGGCGAGCACAGAATCGCAGCCTCAAACGCCGCAATCCTCAGCGTGCCTTCTGCTCAGAAGAAAGCCCAACAGCGCTTGCAAGTTTCAGCAGGCATAGGATCGCAGCCCTCCCTCCTTCCCAATCCCCCCAGACATCCCCAAAGCGCCCAACTGTGGCAGGATCGTGTGATGATGATAATAATAATAATAATAATAATAATAATAATAATAATAATAATAATCGCCTTAAAATAAATAAATAAAAGAACGCCTGGTATGTTTCCCATTCGTCTGCACTGCCTGCCCGTCAGGGCAGAAAGCATCTGAGAAGGGGTCTTTTGGGGAAGAAGTTTGGGGGTGAGGAGAAACGGCGGACCCCGCTTTCTGGGAAGGAAGCCCCTAGCGCCCCATGGAGTCCCATGCTAGCCTTGCTCAGAGTAGCCCCATTGAAGTCAACGGACCTGACTCCTGACTTCACAAGGCACCACGAACGGAAGCCTCTCCCGATCTCCTCTAAGCAAGACTAGGAAGCCTGCCGCTTGCTTTTCGAGAGGCAGGGATGGGATGGCAGACTTGGAAGGGACCTTCCGGGGTCATCCAGTCCAACCCGCCCCCCCGCGCGGAAAACAAGAAAGGGGAGGAAGGCGCAAAGGGGGCTCTGACCTGCCGGCCTTGGTGACGATCATCTCGGTGCCCAGCTGGTTGAACTCGTCCCACAGCGCCTTCATCTCCAGCTGCACGTTGACGTTGGCCACTTTGGGGTTCTTCTTGACCGGCGCCTTGGCCGAGGCCGGCGCCGATCCCCCTCCGCCGCCTCCCCCTCCGCCGCTCTCGGGGGTGTCGGAGCCCGGCGGCTGCGGCGGCGGAGGAGGGTTGGCCCCGGAGCCGCCTGGGAAGGCGTAGCCGAGCTGCTGCGGCTGCTGCTGTTGCTGCTGCTGCTGGCTGGCGTGGTGGTGCTGCGGCGCCGGTGGCGGCTGAGGCGGCGGGTGTTGCTGCTGCTGCTGCTGCGCCGAGCAGGGCTCGTAGTGCGGCGGCTCATGCTGCCCGTACGGGTCCCCCGGCGACGGCGAGAGGTGGTGGTAGCCGGCCGCGGCCGCCGCCGACGCGTTGAGGCTGCTCAGGCTGTTGGCCGTGAAAGCGGCGACGTCGCAAAAATGGGACAGCTGCGTCAGCCAAGGGCTGGAGATGGCTGATATCATGCCGGAGGAAGAAGAAGAGAGAGAAAGGAGGGAAGGAAGGAGTGTGGGGGGAGAGAGAGAGAACAGCGGGCGGTCAGGTCGGTTGCTCGCTCGCTTCCCGGAGCTGCTCGCCCTCCTGAGGTAAACTGGGCCGCGGCGCCACAGCCGCCTCAATTTATAGCGCCCCGCCGCTGAGGGAGAAAGAGAATGGAGGCCCCTCTCTCTCTCTCTCTCGGTTGACTTGGCCTCTTCTCTCTCTCTCTCTCTCACCCCCCCTTTAAAAAAAAAAGCGCTCGGCCAAGTTCGCCTCAGCGCCGGCTGGCTCGCTCCTCCGCTCTCGGTGGCGCGCCTGCGCGCGCACCAGAAACTTTACAGCTTATCCCCGCGGCTGCTTCTCCTCATAAACGCGCCGGGGGCTCTCCGAGGAAGGCGCGCGAGGCGGCTTGGGCTTCTGCGCCGGAGAGACGCCGAGAGAACTGAACGCCGTGAGAGAGAGGGAGGCCCAGAAAAACCCCTCGCGCTCTGAAGGAACGAGCTCCTTTTCTCTGGCGTTTTCTCGCTTCCTCGAGAGAGCGAGCGAGCGCTACTGACAAGAACTCCCTCAGACTGCCTCTCTCTTTTTTTTCTCGCGCTGTGGCGCTCCTGACTGACTGACTGACAGACGGACTGAGTCATTCCCCCGGGGACTGGGGGGGGGTGGAGAGGCCTGGGCGCGCGCGCCACGCTCTCCTATCTCCTCCTCGCGCCCAGCCCAGCAGGGGACGTCCCTCCTCCCACCGCCAAACTCTTTCTCCCCCCCCTCTCGGCTTGGGCTTTTGGCCTCGCCCCCGAAAGGGAGAGGGCGAGTCAGCCAGCCCGGCCGTCAGTCAGCCCGCGAGCGCTGGCGGCTGGCGGCTGGCTGCCCGGGAAGGGCTCGGCACCTCCGCCCCCCACCCTCTTCTTCCCCCCTCATCTTCTAAACGCCTTGCTTTGCTTCCATTTTCTCCTGGCTTGGCTGTGAGGCGGCCTCTTCTCTCTCTTTCAGCAGAGGGCCTCCCTCTTTTCGCTGCCACCAAACCGGTTCTTACTTTCCTTTCCCCCCCTCTCCCTTCTTCTTCAATGGCGATAAAGGGGAGCCCCTGCAGGTAACGCGCGCGCGCGCGCTTTTCCTTGCCTCGGGAGCCGCGGAGTGATTGACAAGCGGGGAGAGCGCGCGCGCGCGCGCTTGGAGGGGGTGGGCTTGTCCTTGGCTCGCTCTCGCAGCTTTGATGCAAGCAAAAATTTACATGCAACCTCTTAAAAACACACAAAAAACAACCCACTTGCGTCGCCTCTCATCCACCCCCATTTCCTATTATACTGCAAATTAATTATCTGCATATTATAGACGCGCAAACTCATCCAGCACCAGTGCAGCTTTCCTACCCATTCAAACAGGCTCGTTTTTAACCCAGGACCTCTGAAGCTTCAGCAAGCGCCGGTCCACAAATCTCTTAAGCCGTATACTAGAAGCAAAAGCGAGGGGCCTTATTTGAGCTCTTAACTCTATTTAAATGGCCAGGAGGACTTGGACAGGAATCCCCTCTCCAGCCCGAAATTGTCCGAATTAGGCCCCCGATCTATTTACAGTGTTGAGTGAGGTTTACTGTCCTATATATGAGATTGCAGTACTAATCCGGATTGCGGGCTCGCTAATATGTGAACACAGTATTGGAAAGGGTAGGGGGACAAATTCGCTGTGAAAGAAGAGGAAGGTAGGAAGTTGCTTTATACCGAGTCAGATCACTGATCTATCTAGTTCAATATTGTCCCCAATGACAGGCAACGGTTCTCCAGGGTTTTAGAAAAGGAACATTCCCAGCTCTACCTGAGATGCCCGGGACCTTCTGCATGCAAGGAATATGTCCTACCACTGAGCTATGACTTCCCCCCCCCCAATGCTTAGCACGCTGGAAGGAATGAAATGGTATTGGTTTCAAGAAGAGCTATTATTATTATTATTATTATTAGATTAGTTTGGGAAGTTGTTATTATTATTATTATTAGATTGCCGTGGGAGGTGCATTTCCTTGGAAGTCAAGTTCCAAGGAAACCACAGAATTATTCTGATTCCTCTGTTCGGATTTAAAAATAAAATTAAGATTAAAGTTATTCCTGCGGAGAATACTCGCTGAAATCAGACTGAGTGGGCATCTTTTCCTACACGACTCTTTAGATATCCTATTCAATGGAGCTTACTTCCTCTCAAAAAAATGTTCCTGTAAGAGAATTGGGTTACTAAGAAATCTGGGGAAAGTTGGCAGGACTCTCCTGCCGAGGTTAAATCCCGCTATATAATGAAATAGCGAATATATAATATAAGTTTTATTGTTGTTGTTTAAGAGTCAGTTCAAGTAAGTATAGTCTGTTTTAAAAGTAACCTTTAAAAAGCAACTTTTAAAAAAGTTATTATGGCTTATTTTAAGATGTAGTGTGGAAGCCCGTCATATTATTCTGAGCTACTCTTGGACACCTCCTCAAGCCAGAAGATCTCATTCTGGAGAGAGAGCGAGCCATGGAAGTGAACGGGAACCGCGCAGTACCACATCTCTCCCATTCACTTCCGTGGGATTCCTATAGGTGACCTTTCCGCGAAGTTTAATTAATTAAAGTTTATTTGTATCCTGCATTTCCACCAGCTAGTTCTTCCAGGCGGTTTACAAACACGTGCTAAATCCATATTGCGCCCTGTGTTATTCGCTTGCTATTTAGCAAGGTGTACTTGCTGCGCTGTAATACAGCATATAGCCTTTATTGCTCTGGTCGTCTGGATGAGCCCCCAGTCTCTCTCCACACACACACGGAGTATTTGAAACAGAGAACTCTCTCCGCCACTCTCCAATTAAACGGCTTTATTGATTTCAACTACTCTGTGGCCTTGTTGTCGAAAATCGCCTCCTGACTTTGAACCAGCCGGGGTTTTTTAAAGTTTTAAAACAATTGTTTTATACTTTCTATAAGTGCCATATGACTTCCTATACCATAACACTGCTATTTTATTTTCTTTCTAATTATTTGTATTTCTTCCAAGCTCTGTAATCTCATGAATTAATTCCTCTCCGCCAAGGCTAACGCCCCGTTGCGCGTTGAAATGAACCGGGCTATCGCAGTGGAATCTAGCACAAGTTCATTTCTGTATGTTTATTTATAGTAAACTTTTTTTAAAACTTAAATGAAACTGGCTTCCAAGTTAAGTGATTAAGATCTCTGTATATAAAATATAACCCAGTGTTTACCATATTTACCGGGAAGCAAGACTCAAACTTGTTTTATGTCAGCTCCACAGAACATTAGTGTGATCCTGTGTGTATAATCTGCACCGTATATGGGAACCACCCGGTCATTCGTTTATTCCGAAGTTCCAGCCATTTATTTTTCAGTAAGTGTTAAGTTAAGACTTCACCTCTTCCCACTCAAAGGAACGGGACTTTAAAAAGTCCTGTGGTTAGATTTGCATTCCCTTGACTTTCCTTAAGTAGAAGGGAACTATTATAGTTCCTTGTAAATTTAATAATAAGAATAGAATTTAATAATAAGAATAGAATAGACTCATATGTCCCAAATACTCAACTTTCTCTTGTTCTTACAGGCAAATTAGAGAGAGCTTCTCCCCCCCTCCCCCCAAACACACACGTGGTCCCTTCCTGCCTGCGCTGCAATCGCTGCTAATAACTCCATAGCTCAGGGCTACTTTGCTAATTGACAGCGAAGCAGCACATTACAAGCATGTGCCTAACCTAGATTTACTATCGATTTGAGAGAGCCTGTGGTTTGTTTGTTTTTTCCGTGGGCGGTGGCTCCAGTTGCTAACGTTATATGTGCCACCCAAATGCCACAGATGCTTTTACTCGGAAGCCAACCCCACTGGGTTCAATGGGGCTGACGCCCAGGTAGGCTTCTGTTTCGGGACTCCGGCCTCGGTTACTTTGAGAGGAGAGTCGTTTTCCAAAGAAAAGACGCCGGGCGGGCGAGCAAACCAGAAGAGGTTGTGGTTCAGTTCCTAGATCGGTTAAACAAAAGTATGGACTATTTTTTTTTAAGAACCCCAAACAGAACTGCAATGTTTGCTGCTCACAGACCCATCCGCTCACACGGTGAGTTTAATGCTAAGTGACTTGGTAATGCTGCACAACATTCATCATAATAATAATTATTATTGTTGTCGTTAATTATTATGAATTATAATGGGTACTCCAAGCAGAACCCATTGAAACTAATGGGCATGACTAACAGGTTCATTAGCTCCTTTGGGTCTACTCTGAGTATATCTCCGCTGGCTACAGCCCGGAGCTGGAGGATCCGGGGGCGCTTTTTGCTGCGGATCTCCATTGGGGAGGTTATATGAGGAAGGGTCGTTCGTGGCTTAGCGGCAAACGGCATGCTCTGTAGGCAGATGGCTCCCCAGTCCAGTCCCCTTGGGATAGGGAAAAATCTGCTCCCCAGACCCCCGGAGACCCAGTGCCAGTAAGAAGAGTTTGGAGGGACCGCTGGTCTAACTCAGCAGCCTAAGTTCAGAAGCCCCCCAAACCCGCGTTATTCCTCGGCGACAAAGCGCCACGGAAAATAATATACGCGACCCATTTTCATTGCGCGGAAGTTCCTTGGAGCTAGGGAGCCGGCGCAGGGCAAGCGGAGGCGTGTCTACTCGGAAGTAAGCCCAGGCACCTTGAATTCCCAGGTGCCGGCGTGCGCGCCGCAGAGGGACTGGCGTGCTGGGTTTTGCTTTGTTTGAGGCTGTTGTCAAAAAGGTTTCCTTCCTGCAACACAGCCACTCGGGCCGTCTCCGGGTCTCCGAGCGCGGCAGAGCTGGGTTACTCTAACCGGGAGAAGAGTATCCGAGCAAACTGTGCAGCTGTGCGAGTGTCTGTGGGCGAGATCCCCGGAGCTCCCTTCGCCCTTGACCTCTGGGTGCTGGCTGCGCTAAGCAGTGGCTGAGGGGCGCCACATATTTTTGCAGACATCCACTCTCCCCTCCCCACCAACTGATTTATTTAAAAGCAAATTTCTCGAGTCTCTTCGCCGCTTACCTTCCATGTCCCGGGTAACGGCGCTAAAATGCATCCTCCTTCGGGCGGCGGCAGCAGCAGCAGCGGAGGGGCTGTAAGGTCTGCGAAGGCCCCCCCCGACGGCGGCGCTGGGCTCGGAGTCCAGCGCAGCGACTGCAACCTCCTCCTCGTCGTTGTCGTCGTCTTCTTCGTCGCCGCCTCCTTTCCCCTCGCGCTCAGCGGCTGAAATCAGAGAGGCGATACTGAACGCGTTGGCCTTGGGGGATAGGGGGCTCGCGTCGTCCATAGGGGGGCAGAGAACCGCCGAGCCCGGCTGGAAACGGCTCGCCCGTCGGGGAGATCAGCGCGCCAGGGCCAGCTGCGCTGGGACGCGCGCGGCGCGCATGGCAGGGGCCCGGCGGCGGCCCGGCGGCAGAAACTGCTGCGGGAAGAGAAGGAGCCGAAGGAAGTTTCCGAAGCGGCTCCCCCACCCCTCTCTCCTCTGCCCTGGCCCTTCCCTCCCCCCCCTTTCCAGCAACCCATCGCCGTTCCCTCCTCCCAGCTGGCGGAAAGCGGCTCCCTGCGCCTTGGCCCAACCCGAAATCTCCCTCCTCCTCCTCCTCTGCCACCTCGCCCCCCCCCGCTTGCCCGCCCGACCCCCCCCCCCGCACCTCGGATCTGCAGCCGGCCTAACCACGTTTACTCGGAAGTAAGCGCCGCGCTTGCTCAGGGAGGTTTACCTCCAGGTAAAGCCCTTAGGATCAAGTGGAATTTTATGTTCTTGCTTTCTCCACCCATTTCTCCCGCATTCTTTCTCTTTCCCCAGCAAGGAATAGCTCAGGGAAATGCTCCTGGTTTCCCCTTTTTCCGGTTTCCCCTGGATTTATTGCGTTTATTTACACCACTCTCCTCCCACCCCGGAGCGCACCTTCCTCGCAAGGCTGAGGGCGCAGCTCCCTTCTCTGTTGCAGATGATTCCTCTCGCTCGCTCTGCGCACCTTCCCGTGGGTGGCGATGCCACACGGACTGGTAAGGATGGCCTTCTGCCCCGCCGCTAATTTCGCATCCTCCACTCTCCGCTTCCTTTGCGGAAACACTACCAGCGACAAACTAGCAAAGAAGAGAGCTATAAATTGGAGAGGATTGTGGCGGCGAGCAGTAGAGCGGGTAGACTGAGTCTCCTTCATTTTTCCAGTTCTCTTGCCATGGCCACCAGAATAATAATAGCAGAAACTTTGTGGGGAGTGTTTGCCCAGGTGTGGAAGGACACCCCAGAATCACCAGCAATTACGTATATAGGAGGAAGCAGCGCAACCCCCTCCCAGAGTGAGTCCAGCCTAGAAGCGAAACAGTCCACTCTGCGGTTGCCCGAATCAAAGAAGGGGGTCTTCTCGCCCCACAAGACCTTGAGAATGAATCCCCTCTTCAGCCGGGTCTATGGGCCGGCACTGAAAACGGTTTCTCCAGAGGTGCGTGTGGACAGATTAGTTCTACCGCGTTGTACTGCTTCGACCTATAAACAGGCCGCACTATTAGCGGTGACCCCACCACACACAAAGACACACATACACCCCAATACACCAATCCCATGGGCTACTGTATCCTCAGATCTCTCTCCCTATAAAGCGCGCGTCGGGTTATGCGAAGCCGCGTTTCTCTGCAAAACTGAACGTTGCGTAAGACAGCAATTACACCTCTATGGCAATTATGGTGAGGAGCCTTGATTCGCACCCCAAACCTCTCCTCCCCTCGCGCCGGAGATGTCATCACCGACCCATAATGTCTGGCTCGAGGCTTGGGGACGAGACACGTACCAGCTTAGTTTGCGAAGGATTGCCAGGGGTGGGTTTTATTTTTTTGCGGTGGGGGGGGGGGGAATACCGCCCCAGATCCAAACAGCACCTGCTTAAAAACTTAAAACACTTTCTCGGGGTGGGAATAAGCTTCGTAGAGACCTAGGCAGAGACAGCTCTTTCCGATCCAGGCTCAGACGTCCAGAGAGGCGCGGGCCACTTTCGGTTTTTGAGGCCTCTGGCCATAATAATCTTTTAAAAAATAGTAAATGACGGCGACGGGGGGGGGGGAGAGAGAAAACATATCCAAAAAGTGCATGGTTTGTATAATCAGCTTATCTGAGAGGACACATTCACCGTGGTCTAATCCTGAGCCATTCCAGCCGTTTTATTGCATTAATATCTAGGAACACTTTAAACTATCTAATATGACAAAGTTCTATATCGGTCAACAACAAAGTCTTTGATCAAATCCCATCTCTTATTTGAATATATTTGAAGCTCTGAGCCGAAAGGATGTGTCATTTTTTGGTTTGTTAAGCAAAAAAAAAAAATTGCAAAAAGTTATCAAATGCTCCCAAAATTTTTAAAAGTGTCTAAATTTGAGATTAAGGTTAAGAGCAAATGGGTCGCCCTTCCTAAAGCAAAATTACTCTAGGAATGAAATATGAACCGAGTATGAATCGAGCTCTCAATCCCATAATAGTCCCAAACTCTTCTACGTTAGTATGATTTTATACCAACAGTAACTGCGGAGTATTTATCACTACCGTTGCATAGTATTCAGAGTAATCCTCTTACAATTAGTAGGGTAGTACAATACATTCTATTAAGAACGTTTACTTGCGGCTGGAGAATGCTTTAAGTGAGAAACCATAATAAAAAGAATTAGCAGTTCTTAAACAATGTTTCCATCTGGATCGAGAACGCTCTCTTGATGCAAAACGGTGATAAACCAGGATGGATACGGAAGAAGGAAGGAATTTTACATGAAATATCCCTTTGGGACCAAAGCTACAGTAAAAAGAATTATGGATCTTTTGTGCAATGCTGAATTCGGAGAAAGAAAGAAAACGTTTTCTGGGTTCCAAACCGTATAAAAGTCATAACTGTTTTGTGAAATCGCAAAACATTCCCAGGTGCTATATCTCTCGGGAGTCCGAAAGCCCGCGAGCCTTTTCTGGATAAAGACATACATAATTTCTGGACTTGCGACCGAGGTACAGAGAGGATTTGTGTCCGTTCACACAAGTCTCCAGCCCTTGTCAGGTAAAGGGGGGGGGAGTTGAGCCTTCAGCGCCGGTTTCAAGGACACCCCGCCGCCGAAAAGACCCCCACCCACTTAAATCTTCGTACCACGGGAGCCTTCGCTCGGCTGCGCACGTCTCGGATCCCTTCCAGGAGGCTGCGATCCTAACCGCACATCCTTGGGAGTAAGCCCCATTGAGTTCAATAGGACTCCCGAGCGAGCTAGGCGCAGAAACACACACAAATACATCTGCTTAACTGGCCAGGTCACCTGCAAAGGCTGCCTTGAAGCGCCGTCCCCCTTTTCTCTGCTGCAACGTTAGAAGGCCAGACGCAGAGAACAGGATCGCTTTTCTCGGCTGCTCCCGGCACAGCACTCCTGCAACCCGATCTGTCCTCCGGCTACAGACGAGCCCTTCCAAGTCCGAAGGGGGGGGGCTGGATAAGCAGACTTTGCCTCCCCCACTGCATTATACCCAAGACCCTTCTCCACATGAGCACCCACGGGAAAAAATAAAATAAACCCAGGCTAGGGCTACTGGGATCTCGATGGGTACGGCAGACACACCATCGCTGCAGGGTCAGGGAGCGCATTGCGTGTTTTGCATAGAGACTGTCTGCAATTAACCACCATTATCATCATCATTAAAGGGAGAACAGCCAAGTGAAACCTCTGAATTGGCATTAATCAGGAAGTTCGACCGCATCACTCCTGGACTGAATCGCGACAAGGGCTTGATGTTACGTTACACGTGCGAACCGGCTTCTCCGTGTTCCGAGAGACGCCTGTGTTATCAGCGACAACTGTCTGCAAACCGCCCCCGGGAATCAAGGGATCTGTGTTCTGCTTCTGACCTCAATGTTTACAACTCCCCCCCCCCCGAAAAAGCACCACTCTCATATGTACATATACTTGTAAAACAGAATAAAACTCCATCTCTCTGATGAAGTGGACCGCAAGCTACGGAAGCTTATGCCATCATAAATCGACGAAGTTTTCGAAGTGCCGCAAGGCTGTTCCATAATAAGGAGCAAAAATATATATTTATGCAGCATATTTTTTTAAAAAATACGCTTAAAATGATGCAGGAGGATTTACTTAACATTAGCAGTCCTGGCCAAGTCAATGAGATCCCTATGGAGTCCGTAAAAAGTGGGCGGGATGTTATCACGCAATGGGTCCCTCGATGACCACGATCGCACGGATATTCCTCCGTGTTTTCCAACTAACGGAGCAAGTCCCACTTTTGAGTAAGCCGCAGAATATTGTTCCAGGTCAGTGGGGGTAGGAAGAGAGTCTAGCTGCCGTACTTTCAACCGGTCCCGTTCATTTTTTTGGTGGACCTGGGTGTGAATTGTGCGGAAGGAACCCAAGGATTGGAAGCCGACGTGTAAGCCGCCATGAGCTCCCGGATGGGGGAAAAGACCGCTTGTTATAAATAGAATAAACAAACGAATAAAATTATGGTTTTTTTGGAAGGGGAAAAAAAAACTTCAACCGCAATTCCGTACTTTATAAAGCCCCTTTTATATCAGTGGGACATATTTATGCGTAACTGTCCCATTGGAATAATAATAATCCTTAGCCTTTTGACTAGAAAGTACGTTTACAAGATAGTTTCAGAACAGGTGATGATCGGATGCCTTAAGAAAATAAGAACTCTAAATAAAACGGATTTATTTGTCTTTCTTTTTTAAAAAAATACAAATCGTGCTTGGGTGTCTATAATTTTACAAGGATTCTCCCCCCCTCCAATGAATAAACAGCACTTTTTACCACACTTTGCCCAGATTCTTTTTTTAAAAGAAGTTCGAAATCCCTATTTTAGGTCTCTCTACCATGAATGACAAAACTCACAACTCTCATGATTAATCCGCCGCTTGAAGAAACAAACCACCAAAACCCACTATTTGACCTTCCTATAATCAATTTCAAATTCCCAGTATCGTTCTGTTGTTATGGCTGATTTTTATGACTCATAATAATATTAGTGTGTCATTTAAATCGCATTAATGCTGACCTCATTTGATCTCAACAAAAATAATATTGCAGTAATAATAATTTAATAATGAACAGGACTGGGGAAGCGGAGGTGTAAAACTCTTCAGCTAAGTCCTACTTAGAAAAGACCCACGGGAATTAATGGACCTAAGTAAGTCCTGTCCATTAACTTCAACAGGTCTACTCTGAGTAGGACTAGCATGAAATACCGCCCACTGAACCTGACAAATTGATCCTTAGCAATAACCCCTTAGAGTTTGTCCACAAGACTTACAACCTTACATACATGTCTTCTCAGAAGACTTACAGCAATTCTATAGGCAACTGACCTTGAACTCAACTAGATTTATGTAAGATATATGAGGTGGTGATGTCTGGGGCTGGGGGTGTTAATTTTTAAAGGGACCCCTGGAAGTTGGATTTTGAAAGTGAATACAAAAAGAGCTGCATTTTGAGAGGGCGGACAATCAGACTCTGAAAGGTTGCTGAGTCTCTTCTCTGTTTCTTCTCCTCAATGGTAATTTGCATTGTGCAAATGTGTGTCTCCCAACCAGCCAATGTCTGCCTCTCTGACTGCAGAAGACCTGGAGGAAATAGGTCACTATGCTTTTATTCCCATTTTACAGATGAGGAACTAAAGTTGAGAAAGCCCGATTTTTCCTTGCTGAACCCCATCCCACAGCCCACTACTATTTATCTCTCCTGCACTCAATGGCTGTCAATTCACTGCCACTCAGTCCTATGTATCAGAAGGAGGTCCCACTGCATTCAACAGAGCCTAATTAAAATGAATGTGCCTTAGGACTGCTACCTGAAGCTATGACCTGACTGTGCTGTGTATGGCCTCAAAAAACCATTAAATGAGTGGTGTGCACTAGTGAAAGAGCTCGGAGCTAGAGTGACAAGTAGCAATCATGTGAGAGAGTTCTGCTTGTGAGGAACACTGAATGCCACCCGGCTCCATCAGGCATGGATAACTGGAGGGCAGTTGTGACTGGTACCCTGGTAGGATGAGAGGCAAGCACATCAGCTGTGCCATAACATTGCGGCATGGCACACTTGCTCTGTGCACGCACAGTGTGGAGCCCAAGTTGGCACTACTGACACCCCCCTTCTTGCAAGCAAGGCAGATGCTCTATCACTGAGATATGGTTCCTTCCCCAAGAAAACCTCTTGATACATCAAGAACACATCTCTCTGTGTGTGTAAGGCCAGAGAAGTCCTAGAAGGTAAGTGAACAGTTATTTAGAAATTTAGAACCTATCTGGCATGTGTGTATCTATCTTACATGTTCTTGGAAATCTCAAAACAGCCAGATTCCAGGGGTTGCAATCCTATACATCCATTGAATAATAATTAATAATAATTAATAATAATTAATAATAATTAATAATAATTAATAATAATAATTTATACCCTGCCCATCTGGCCGAGTTTCCCCAGCCACTCTGGGCAGCTCCCAATCAAGTGTTAAAAACAGTACAGCATTAAATATTCAAAACTTCCCTAAACAGGGCTGCCTTCAGATGTCTTTTAAAGATAAGATAGCTGCTTATTTCCTTGACATCTGATGGGAGGGCGTTCCACAGGGCGGGCGCCACTACTGAGAAGACCCTCTGTCTGGTTCCCTGTAACCTCACTTCTTGCAATGAGGGAACCGCCAGAAGGCCCTCGGCACTGGATCTCAGTGTCCGGGCTGAACGATGGGAGTGGAGGCGCTCCTTCAGGTATACAGGACCGAGGCCTCAATGGGACTTACATCACAAGAGATGGTTGGCTCTCCCAATCAGGCATCTCTAAGATTTACAACCTCCCGGTTGTAAACATACTTACTAGGGTTCTTTGCATTGAAAGGTGAGATATTAAATGTGCTAATATAAAACAAAACGAAACAACAACTTTGCCACCAGATTCCAACACCCCCCCCCCAATGTCTAGTGGTTCGTGTCTACCATTTGATTAGTCCCAGATGACTGTGTTTAACTGATAGGTGAGTATGTAAAGCATGGTCTGACTGTACTTCTCAAATGTCTGGAAGTCAAACCCTTTCTCTGAAAGCTGCTGAACAGGTTTATGGGGAAGACTTCGGATAAAGCAGTTTGTGGATTTTTGTGGTTATAACCCATCCGGTTCAAAATATACCAAGTAAAAGGCCTCTACTGCCATACCTGATAAATTGAACA
Organism: Podarcis raffonei; assembly: GCF_027172205.1. Taxonomy (NCBI): domain Eukaryota; kingdom Metazoa; phylum Chordata; class Lepidosauria; order Squamata; family Lacertidae; genus Podarcis; species Podarcis raffonei. The sequence goes on along the minus strand of NC_070617.1, from coordinate 30,498,830 downwards.
TTATCCTAGATGCTAAGAACATAAAATCAGGAAGAAAAGCCCAGCTTATCCAGGGTCCTGTTCTTACAGTGGCCAATGAGAGGCCTAAGAGAAGATACTCCTAAAGAAGAAGAAGAAGAGGAGGAGGAGGAGAAGGAGGAGGAGGAGAAGGAGTTGGAGTTTGGATTTGATATCCCGCTTTATCACTACCTGAAGGAGTCTCAAAGCGGCTAACATTCTCCTTTCCCTTCTTCGCCCACAACAAACACTCTGTGAGATGAGTGGGGCTGAGAGACTTCAGAGAAGTGTGACTGGCCCAAGGTCACCCAGCAGCTGCATGTGGAGGAGCAGGGAAGCGAACCCAGTTCACCAGATTGCAAGTCTACCACTCTTAACCACTACACCACACTGGCTCTAAACAGAACCTGAGCACCATCCTTGCTTCCTGGTGAGTATGAGCAACTGGTAGTCAGAGGCATACTGGAGGCAGAACATAACTATTATGGGTTTGTAACCACTGGTCGCCTCATCCTGCATTGATTTGTGTAATCCAAGCCATGCAAGTTGGTGGAACATCACTACATCCTGTAGAACGCTGTAGACCAGGGGTGGGGAACCTTTTTGGCTACACAGACCAGATCCTCGTCTCAGGATTGGCTTCCCAAGCTAAATTTGTCAGGTCGGTGGGGTCACCCACCTGTCAATCAAATCACCTGTCAGTCACGTCACGTCACGTCAGCCCTGCCCACCTCTCAAAATCCTTTGCACAGTCAGCTGGCAGTTTGCAAAAGGGCTTTCTACGGCAGTCCTGGGCTTGCATGCACTCCCACTCTGGAGGGAGGCTCAAACCGGAAAGTAGGAGTGCGCTTTGCAAAAGTGCTATTTGAAGCAGCTCCTCACTTCTCCCTTTCACTGGGCGTCCATGGAAGGGGAGAAGAGAAAGTCCCATCCACCAGCAGCCGGCATTACCAGTGCTTTCAGCTGATGGTCAGGTGTGCATGTTTTGGGGGAAATTGTCCCATGGGCCAAACTGCACACCATTGTGGGCCAAGATTGGCCCTTGAGCCTGAGCATAGCCCACTACTTCACTTGCTGTAGTCTGATTTCCTGGATTCAGGCAATTCAGGAGTGCCTGAATTGGCGGGGATTTGGACTAAAGCAGTATCGTTCAAACTAGGGTCTCCAGATGTTGTTAGACTACAACACATTGTGAATTTTCAGTCTGAACTCTTGCAGAAAGAACAAATGCTCTTAATGAAAGATGGTGTGATTTGCACCTGGCAATGTGATCTCAGTCCAGCAATTATTGTGTTAGTCAAGTCGTTAAGAAGTTCAATAAAAATAAGGACTGTTTCTTCATTTCCTCCCCCCCCACCTTTGCTTTTTTAAAAACAACATTCTTTATTATTTGGCACATTTTGCAACATACCAATGAAAAATAGGCTTTGGGCTTCAAAACCATTGCCAAAACGAGACACCCTCACCCCTGGAGGAGATTTGATATCCTAGGGAATAAAATCAAAGTGTTTGCTTTCAGGACAGGAGGTTCACTCTTAGGCTTGGGTTTCTAGCAAGTTAACAGGAGTGTTCTTAAACAGTATGCTTCAGTCTTGGGGCTCCAGGAATTCTTGGACTACAACTCTCATCATCTCCAGCCAGCATAGCCAATGGTCATGGATTATGGAAATTGTTGTCCAACAACATCTGAGGACCCAAGTTTGAGGAGCACTGATTTTGGTTACCTTTGAGGTCCTTTACAATTACATTTCTCACCACAATGGTAACCTTGAATTGACCAATCCAGCCAACATCCTAAATCAGTGTTAAATTATAAACTGCATAGCCAGGGAGGGGATTCACAATACAGTGGTACTTAATTCGTTCCGGAGGTCCATTCTTAACCTGAAACTGTTCTTAACCTGAAGCACCATTTTAGCTAATGGGGCCTCCTGCTGCTGCCGCACTGCCAGAGCACGATTTCTGTTCTCATCCTGAAGCAAAGTTCTTAACCTGAGGTACTATTTCTGGGTTAGCGGAGTCTGTAACCTGAAGTGTATGTAACCTGAAGTGTATGTAACCTGAGGTACCACTGTAGAGACTGACACTTAAAAAACAGTTTTATCAGGAAAGATCAACAAGCATAATTCGTTAGAAAATCTGGGCATCCTTTAAACCAGGACTTAACCTCCTGAACTGTTTTTGGTGTTGCTGCTCAGTCATCAGAATCATAGAACCACAGAATCATAGAGTTGGAAGGGAACACGAGGGTCATCTAGTCCAACTCTCTGCAATGCAGGAAACTTTTGCCCAATGTGGGGCTCAAACCCTCAACCCTGAAATTAAGATTCTCATGCTCTACTGATTGGGTTATGTAGGAGAGGTCTGAAAAAGATGTTGAAATATACGTTCTTTTAAAAAAAACCAGAAGCATTTTTACTTGGTATTATAGGCCAATACATTAATAGGCAAGATGTTAAATTGTTTTTATGCACAACAACAGCGGCAAGAGTATTGTTAGCCCAGAAATGGAAGCAAGAAGAAATTCTGACGAAAGAAGAATGGCAGACGAAATTAATGGACTATGCACAATTGGACAAAATGACAGGAAGGATTCGAAACCTGCGGGACCAGAGATTTACAGAAGATTGGAAGAAGTATATGAATTATTTGAAGAGCAACCGTAATCAACAAATTACGCTAGTAGGACTACAATAAGTTTTGTAAGGAGGAATATACGAAGTGTTACAAAGTAGAAAAAGATAGAGATATTGGTTATGAGTTTGAAATGTAATAGGGAAAATAAGAAATGCATACTAAGAGATTAGATTGGAAAATTTTCAGACAGGACTGATGAAGTCAAAAAAAGTGAATACGATGTAAAAGTATGTTTAATTACTGTTGAAAATGGTATGTTAAAAAAACTAATAAAAATTTATATAGAGAGGGGGGGAGAGAGTGAGTTATGTAGGCGAGGTCTGACATTGTCTGGAAAAGACTAAAGGTTTCTGTTCTGCTCATATGTAAAGTGTATTTTAGAAACACAGGAAGCTGTGTTATATGGAATTAGTCGTCTAGTTCATTTAGAAACATAGGAAACTGCCTTTTTTCTGATTATTGGTTCACCAAGCTCAGTACTGTCTACTCTGACCAGCAGCAGCTCTCCAGGATTTCAGGCAAGGTTTTCTCTCCCAGACCTATTTGGAGACGCTGGGGATCAAACTTAGGACCTTCTGCACACAAAGCAGATGCTATGCTATTGAAAACTACACCCTTTCCCCCAGCTCAGTATTGTCCTCAATGACTTCTTGTTGGGCTCCAGTGCCCATCAGCTGCAACTAGCACAGTCAATGGTGGGGGTTGATGGGAGTCCAATGGCATCTGGAGGCCACAGGCTCCCTATTCCTGCACTAGACCAACAGGCCTAACATGTCCCTCTCTGCTTCACCAACTTCTGGAAAGGAGAACTGTGTTAGAACATATAGTCACAAACACCTCCTTACATATCCTACCCCCAAAAAAACTAAGTACTTTTGAAAATCCAAAGCTCCTGTTGAATGTAGTATGGTCTGTGCCTGAGCATTTGTCATAAAGCCTAGAGGCTCAATGCAGCTGATAAAATATCCTCAAGCTTGTATTTATTGATTAAAGCTTTTGTATCCCACCCTCTCTTGGGACGCAGGTGGCGCTGTGGTCTAAACCACAGAGCCTAGGACTTGCCGATCAGAAGATCAGTGGTTCGAATCCCCGCGACGGGGTGAGCTCCCGTTGCTCAGTCCCTGCTCCTGCCAACCTAGCAGTTCGAAAGCACGTCAAAGTGCAAGTAGATAAATAGGTACTGCTCCGGCGGGAAGGTAAACGGCGTTTCTGTGCACTGCTCTGGTTCGCCAGAAGCGGCTTAGTCATGCTGGCCACATGACTCAGAAGCTGCTCCCTCGGCCAATAAAGTGAGATGAGCGCCGCACCCCTAGAGTCGGTCTTGACTGGACCTTATGGTCGGGGTCCCTTTACCTTTACCTTTATCCCACCCTCTCACAAAATATCAGGGTGGTGTACAGCCCCTTAACAAACCTTTATAAGGCAATGCAGAACAATCAATAAAATAACAGACTGTTCAGGAAAGCTTTTAAACAATTGCATAGGCCTGTTAGTATAAAAAAAGTTTTCAAGGTACACCTGGCAGTCAAAAGCAAGGCTGCCTGTCAATGATGTCCCATGTGTGAGGATGTGCAGCCAAAATCACAAATGCATGATTCCTAGACAGTCACAGAGAGGGGCAATGGCACCATGGAGTTTTAGAACCTGTGTAGAGGGGACTCTGATATCATACCCACAAACCTGGTATCTCCTTTTTTCTGTCACTACACATTATTTTATGTACCTGCAATGGGGGAACTATGGACTATGGATATTTGTAATGTTTAAGGATTATTGGCTGCCTGATTTTCCTCACTGTTTCTGTTGAAGCCTGGCAAGACCTTTGATGTGAGTAAACCTTGTATTTTCTTGTTCACTTAACAGCCTGAAAGTGATTTCTTTATTAAGAGGGGAACATAAAAAAGGGAGAAGATAATCAAAGTCTGCTTAAAGCACCCTTGGATATTCTAATTGTTCTAGAAGGTTATGCAAACTTGTCCTAATAACTTCTAAAGATAAGCGTCACATAGACGGTGATTTTTAACTCTGCTGAATTAGGCATTTGCTTTCTCACGTAAGTGAGAAAAAGGAAGGATAATTACAAAATAAAATATCATCTCCTACTCATCTAAATCCAGCCAGCATCCCAAACTGTGCCTCATCCCTTGATAGACATCTGGCTGCTTCGTAAACAATGCTGAGTTTATAAAGCACCAATACATACTTGGAACCTACAGATTTCATCTCTGCAAACCATCTAAAAAACAAAATGGCTCCAACTCCCAGGGAGCAGATCCCACACACTTTAATAGGATGGGCACCCTCCACAGTAGGAGCCGTCAACATGGTGCTCACTAGATGATGTGAGACTACCACACCTTAGCATTGGCTATGTTGGTTAGTCCTGATGGGTGTTGAAGTTCAACAACATCTGGGCAGTGCCACATTGGCTATTCTCCCATATTGTCACATTGTGGAAGAGAGCAAAATATCTTCACATCAGGGGCCAGACAAAAACCGGACAGATTCCTACAGAGGAGCCAAACAAACAAATTGCCAGCCCCATGCAAATGGGGAGCCCAATCTACATTGCATCAAAGCCTGGCTAGGTTGGAGCGTGGGGGTTGAAACCTGTTCTCCTTATCAAGGTCAACGGTGGGACACCAGCTCGACTCACCACTCCCTTGTTTTTCCCACATGCCAAGCCCAAAATGTCACAAACCAAAACACCCCCATGATTGCATCACTGCTTCAGCTGTTCTTAGGAACCAAGGATATAATAATAAACCTCACCATCGCCTCTGAAGACAATCGAGCATCAAAGACGGTCCACAGTTCCTGACTCATCTGAAAGAGGGAAGAGTTTGAATTGGCAGAGAGGGTGGAGCAAAGGTGGAGGCGAGGAGATCTATGCAGAATCCTGGAAGGGATGTTGGAAGTCATCTAATCCAAGGATCTGCTCAGTACAGTACAAATACATATTGCAACTTCAGCTTCCCTGAGAGATGACTGCCCTGCGTCTAGTTCAGGTGTGAGGAACCTGCAGCATCTAGTTCAGGTGTGAGGAACCTGCGGCCCTCCAAATGTTGCAGAACTACAGCTCCCATCAGCCCTAGCAAGCATCTCATGTACATCGTACCCTTAAAAAGCTCCACATTGCACTTTCATAATAAATAATAGTAAAAAAATTGTTGCTTGACATCTTTTAAGCAAAATAACTAATAGACATTTCCCACACTCAAATTAATAATAATAATAATAATAATAATAATAATAATAATAATAATTTATACCCCGCCCATCTGGCTGAGCCTTTCCAGCCACTCTGGGTGGCCTCCAACAAAATATTAAAATACCGTAATACATCAAACATTAAAAGCAATTTGTTTTTGTGTTTTAAAAAAGTCTTTTATCATAAAGTTGATACATAATAACTGAACCCTGTCAGTAGACCGGTACTCACAAGCTATCTGTGGACAAATGCTAGCTCCCTTGGCCTGAAAGTGAGATGAGCGCCGCACCCCATTGTCACCTTTGACTGGACTTAACTGTCCAGGGGTCCTTTACCTTTACCTTTTACTAACAAATGATTTGGTGTGTGTGTCTGGGGTGTGTGTGTGTACATCTAGGCAGAACAATCAAGAACCGAAACATATTGTGTAGCTTAGAAGGAAGACTGATTGAACTAAATAGGACTTACTTCTAAATAGACACACACAGAATTTCCTCACCAATGCCCTCCTTGTTGATCTGGAGAGCCTGAAAATCTGCATCCTATTTTGTGACATTTTGTCTGGCCTAATAAAGGCATTGCCCAGATGTTGGCCAACAGTTGTATTGCTTCAGTTAACTTGATTAATAATAATAATTTGTCTATGGCTTGCTGGTTTCCCCAGTGTCACTACACTGGAAGGCAAGGAGCAGGCAAGTACAATACTGTCTGCACATTTTTCCTTGTGTCTGTCTTAGTATCTAGAGGATTACTTAAAACACCCACACACACCCACACACACCATGAAAACATCAGAAAAAGGGTTTGCATTCCTCAGACCCCATCATTGGCCCCAGAGACCACAATAAAAATATAAAATGTTGACATTGCCACCTGTTTGAGCGTTGCATAAGTTGAAAGCAAAAACGAAAGCTAGACTTAATTCTCCAGTTAAACCAACAGGACTTTGTAAGTTGAAAGCAAAAACGAAAGCTAGACTTAACTCCCCAGTTAAACCAACAGAACTTTGTAAAGCCAACAAAGGCCGTAGCTCTGCTAAACCAGTGCTTTCCATGTAAGGCTGGGGGACAGTCCCTGCCTGAAACCCTGGAGAGCGACTGCCGGCCAGTGTCAACAAGACTGAAGCAGATGAGCCAGTGCTCAGAATCAGTATAAGAAATTTCCTATGATACTGTCCATAAGAGAAACACGGTTGCATCCCCTAGTACAGGCTTCCTCAAACTCAGCCCTCCAGATGTTTTTGGCCTACAACTCCCGTGATCCCTAGCTAGCAGGACCAGTGGTCAGGGATGATGGGAATTGTGGTCTCAAAACATCTGGAGGGCCGAGGTTGAGGAAGCTTACCCTTGTACAAGAAAGGCCCTCCTGCCTCCTCTCCTTCAAAAAACACTCTAGTTCTTCTGAACACTCTATACTTCTATAAGTGGGTGTTTCTTTCAATATCATTCAGGTGGCCTTCAGGGCAGAAGATGTCCATGCTAGATGATGACACCACACAGGCTGGTGAAGTTCAAAGAGGGAGAGGTGTTAATAGCAGGCTTTCGCCCAGCTAAACACAGTAGCTGCTCTATCAGTTAAATTTGCATACAAGGAAAACAAAACACTGCAATAGTTCTAAAGCATAAAGCATAATCCTTTTGATGATAGCTGGTGCAGATGTATGTGTGTGTGTGTATCGCAGCCCATGCCATCTTAAAAGTAGCTTCCTGCTCCTTGCTCCAGGGAGAATCTCTCTCCTAAAATGCACTTGCCACCTGCAATTTATTAAACCCTTGTATTAAAAATAATAGGAGAAAAAATTACGTCGCCCAATTAATTTTGGGGACATTTCTTTAGTTGATTCATCTGCCGTGAATCAGCTAAGCTGCTGCAACACCAATAATTATAAAAATGTAATTGCCTCTGGTGAAGAAAGAAAAAATTGATACACAGACACAATGCTACAGATCTGAGACGTAACTTTTTATTCTTCTCCTAATAAAGGATACTGTTTTTAGAATCATTGCAAGCAGAATTTAATCTTAGCTGTTTTAACAGCTGTCCAGTTGTTGTTTTAATGCAAAGCTTTGTTTTGTGATGTGTGTGTGTGTGTGTGTGTTTCTATATTGACAATGAACATAACAGCTGTAACATAAAGAGACAGTTTTGCAATTGATTTCAGTGGGGTATGAATAGCAGTCATAAAAGATGGCCGATTTAAGATAGGTTTCTCTACTGCAGTGGAATATAAGCAAGAGTTGCAGCCTTCCACCATGTAACATGTCAAGTGCTAAAACATTCAGTTTGTGAATGGGAATTAACAAATTCTTTTTATGTATAAAACTGGGGGAGATATTATTATTATTATTATTATTATTATTATTATTATTATTATTATTACTGTCCAGGAAAGCTTATCCTACAATAATTTTGCTAGTCTTTAAGGTGCCACATGAATCTTGGCTGCAAAAGACTAACAAGGCCACCCCATGCTACTACCAGTTTGCTACTAATAGTAATGGTAGAAGCTGTCTGGAGCATTTTAAAATCTCCAAACCCTTTTAAAATTTTGTAATCTGTTCAGTCTGAAATATATCATTGGCGGTGCAGGCAAGCAAATAGACTTTATGTATTTTATAAATAATAAGTAAACACAGCTATCAAACTCCAACATAGAGCAAATTCACCAGAATCTTAACTTGAAGTTTTGGAAGACCCACGTGTCTTGGCTGTTCTTTCATTTTGCAGGCAAAAGCTTGGAAGGAAGATTTCAAGTCTTATTCTAGTTACTTAGGTACTTTTTAATTTTTGTTACACCACTCCCCCCATCAGTATTTAGCCAACAGTCTAAAACATAGGTAGGCAAACTAAGGCCCAGGGGCCGGATCTGGCCCAATCACTTTCTCAATCTGAATCAGAATGTTTTACATGAGTAGAATGTGTCTTTTTATTTAAAATGCATCTCTGGGTTATTTGTGGGGCCTGCCTGGTGTTTTTACATGAGTACAATGTGTGCTTTAATTTAAAATGCATCTCTGGGTTATTTGTGGGACATAAGAATTCGTCCATTTATTTTTTTCAAAATATAGTCCGGCCCCCCACAAGGTCTGAGGGACAGTGGACCGGCCCCGGCTGAAAAGGTTTGCCGACCCCTGGTCTAAAACCATGTTTTTGAAGTGATTTCCAATGGACTCACTCAATAGGATACATTTTCCAGTAGGTGACTGAGGACCCTAGGCAAACTATTTAAAGTTGCATCCAACATCACACACCAAGTAGACCCATTGAAATTAATAGGCACGACTGGTTTGGGGCCTTTAATTTCAATGGGTTTATCCTTAGCTGACTAGCTGAGCCTTACTGATTTTGATGCTTCGCCGTGCACATCCCTAAGGCTGGGGCGGGCAGAGTAAACATCATTATACTCTGAATTATTACTATTACATTGACAAAGCAGAAATAGACCCGCGTCGTCCAAGTCAGAAGATGCACAAACTCTCCCACGGAATTTGGGAACAATTTCTTTCCTCCGAAGGCTGCAATCTCATGCCCGCTTTCTTGGGAATAAACCCCCTTGAATTAAAGGGGGACTTCTGAGCAAGACATGCGCAAGATTGCACTCCCCCCCCTTTCCTCCAGAAAAAAAGAGGAGGCCCTCTTAAATCTCCCCCCAACATTTTAACTGGGGTCAGGCAGGAAAGACACCCGAGTTGATCCTCCTTGTAACTGTAGAGCCTTTAAATGGGGATCGCTCGCAAGCCTTCCCTGGGAAAGCGGGCCTCGTTAATGGAGAAGCAGGCCACGCGTGTAATCCCTGGATCAACACGGCTCGCTCTCTGTGTTTGCCACCACCGGGGCGGCAGGAATGGGGCGTTCAATAATCACCTCCCCTTTCGGCAAGCATTCACGGAGCCCACCGTACACAGAAGCTCCGTCAGGGAGCCTTAGCCCCGGGACTTACTGTCCTAAGGCCCCTTTGCAAAGCTTTAGACCAGGAGTGGTCAACTTCCAAGAGACTGAGATCTACTCAGAGAGTTAAAAACTGGCAGTGATCTACCCCCTTTTTGGGGGTGCAGGTCAAAGATGTAGAGCTTTTTTTAGGGGAGCCAAAGTTTCTGGGCTTCTTTGGGGGGGGGGTCAGTGATCTGCCAGCGATCTACCTCAGACGTCCACTGATCTACCAGTAGATATCGCTCTACCTCTTGGACAAGCCTGCTTTAGATCTATATTCCTTCAGCTATATTTCTTCACCGGGTGGTCAACCGGCTCTGCTGTTTTCGGGGGAGTGGGGTGGTTGGGGGCTGGCTCATTCCGCAGCTTTCTGCCCCGAGGGGATCCCTTGACTGTGAGTAGATCCACCGGGATGAGGTCCCGGATCTATGTTCCCCAGCAAAAGGCTACGATTCGAATCAACCGTGCGCTCCAAGCGCATCCCTAATCGGCTGTTCCACAGATTTGCTTATTTCAGTGAGGCTTCTCTTACTTATGTTTTACTCCCGAGTATACCTGCGCTGGATTATCGCCGATTTAGTTCCTCCTTTTAGATTGTAGGGTGGAGACTCTTTTTTTAAGCAGGAACCCAGACAGTGTTTACTTCGCGCGTCTGGTTCACCTTGGGTGCTTGGCTAAGGGAGTGTTGGAAGGATTTAATGTACCTTTAAATGAGCCTTCCCTGAGCCAAACTAATCTCTCCCGCCGCTCTCTCAAGGTAATTGAGCATATAGGGATGTTAACCATTTCCGTCCCGCGTTAGAGCGCCCGGGTTTCAGGTTACCGGACCCGATTCTGGAGGAGGAGCCGCGTTCTAGTGTGTCTCCGATACGCGCACACCTTTTGAAACGCGTCCATAAAACTTGTTGTATTTGTGTTTGGGTGAGGGGGACACTTCCAGAAAACAGATCGAAGAAAGGGGCAGACGAGGCTATACACACACACACACCTATGTCTGCGATCCTATGTCTGTCTACTGATAATTAAGTTACACCGAATTCGATGGGTACAGAATATCTACCCACATTTACTTATTCCTGGGTTGTCTCCAACCAAGTCCTCCTGCCAGCTTGCAGTTCTCAGCTAGATGGACCACACTGGTCTCATCCTGTAATAAGAGAGCTTCCTGGGTAAATCAGCGCTTTACTCAAAACAATGAAGACTGAATCTTGGGGTTTTCTCTAGCTAAGCGCTGTTCGGAGGAGACTCGTTGAAATTTAGGAACCTAAATTAGCCTTGCCCATTAACTTCAACGGTACTGCTATGAACATGACTAGTATTGGGAACGACCCTCTGCATTTAGAGAGAGAGAGAGCATGTCTGTTTGTGTTTACAACTCCGTTCCCGGTTGGGATCAACCCTCACAAAGCTCTCAGCGAGTTCAACGGAGGAGCTGCGTTGCACTAAAGCCCCGAGGGTCAGTTTCACGCGCGCACTTTTTGCACCGAAAGTGAGCCGCGTTGCTGTTTCTTACAACAACCTCTCCCGAAGCCGCTCGCGCAGATTTCGCAGTAGGCATTCCACACCCGCGGTGTGTCTAACAACACGCTTGGGAGCTAAACCTTTTACCATCCCGATTTAATATGCACCCGCAAGAGAGCAGAGAGCTCTAGATCTCCCTCGCGGCTCTAAGCCACCAGGTATTAGCTAAACCGCAACGCTCCGTGCAGGGAATTTAGTTCCTCCGAATCTAGCGGGGCACACTTTGTCTTCAACTCAAGGATTCCGGCTTAAGTGGCCTGCGTCTGGGTCGGTAAGGAATTTGCAAGGGGCCATCGCAGCAAATAATTGCTGCCGCTGCTGCCGCTGTTACTATTAGGTGTACCCAATGATGAGCCTACTCAGAGTAGACCCATTGAAATTCATGAAAAGGACTAACATAGGTCCCTTCTTTTTCAAGGGGGTCTACATAATAAGAAAGCATTTAAGAGACCGACCCTAACCATGTTTACTGGAAGTGAAACCCAATTTATTCCCGCGGAACTCCCAGCTATTCATAGGATCGCTCCGTGAGCCTTATTTTCAGGACACTCCGAGGGGCTTTCTTTAGAAGGATCCTTAACGACCCACAGTCCAGATAAAGCGAAGTGGTTTTATATCTAGTGTTGTGCTCTAAAGCTCGCTCGCTGGAGAGTAAACCCCGCTGGATTGCGCGGGGTGCGGGAGGAGGTTTACTTCCGACCAAACACGTATAGGATCAGCATTAAGAACCATTCGGAGCGCAGTGCTGTACGCGTTTGCTCGACAGAACGTGGGACAGATCTGAATTTGCGCAAAGGAAGAAAATACGCAAGGGAACGTTGTCTCTTTGCCTCCCCCTCTCGAAACATCAACAACAACCCGTTCTTACGGTTTATGCTACCAGCCACAGGTCGCCTCTCTTAAGGAAGCAAGGTTGCGGCAGTGGGGGAGCTGTAGAGATTCTTGTGGTTAATAAAAATAAAGAGATGGAAGACGGAAAGCGCGCGCAAGGATCCGTTGGAATAAAAGCAGATTGTTCGGTAGGGGAAGAGTTAATGGCTCATTTAAAGAAAAGTGGAGGGATAAAGAAATCCGTTCCCCCCCTTCTCCCTCTCCCCAAGGAAAAGATCAGCAATAAGGAGGGATGGAGACTTACAGCAGGGAGAGCCTCGCGGAGGTTCCCTTCGTCTCCCGGCAGCGAGGTCTGCTTCCTCCTGCGAGGCCCGTCGCCAGCATCCAAAGCCCCGGAGACTTCTGGAGAGGTCCCTCTGCGTCTCTCTCTCTCTCTTCTTCGGCTCCTCTCTCTCTCTCTCTCTCTCCGCTCGGGGCCAAGGTGCCTCAGAGGAGAAGCTCTGCCTCCCTCCGCCCGGCCTCCATTGGGTGCCTTGCGCCTCCCTCCTCACCTCCTGCGCGCAGCAGCGAAGGCAAAAAGGGGACCGAGGCTCCGCGTCTGTGCTTCCTTCGCCCTGGCCAGCTCTCCAAATCTTTTGCAGGATTGGCTTGGGAGAAGCCTCCTCCCTGCCTTGCCTCGGCTTGCTGCTGCTGCTGCTACTTCTCTTTATGCGGAAACCCAGTCTTCTGCCTTGATCTCTCAGCCAGCCAGTCCCGCCAGCCCGCGCTGCCAATGGCACAAGCTCAGCAAGTAACCTGGCTGGCTTCCGCTCGTACTCCCCCGCCCCTACTTGTGCCAATGCCTTTTTTTTTTTGACTGAGAGGAAGAAAGTCGACTCTCTGAATCCTATGGAGAGTCTCTCTCCCGCCCTCTTTATTTTATTTTATTTTATTTTATTTTATTTTATTTTATTTTATTTTATTTTATTTTATATTTTTGAGGGAAATTAGGTGGGAGCGTAATTAGAGGAAGTCTGTGAAGTGGGGGTGGGAGACTTGTACCCAACTAAATTTTCCTTACGGGTTGATATGCATGGGCCTAAGTTAGTCATCTCGATTCGTTTCAATGGGTCTACTTTGAGGAGAACTTAGTTGGCGGCAGACCGCAGTTAGGAAAGGAGGATGAAATGGGAAGGGGAACTTAAGAGTGGTGCAGGAAAGAGTTAAGTCCCGAAAGCAGAGGATTCCAGCTAGGATTTTGGATATGGGGCATTTCAGGTAGTTACAGTGTCCGGATGCTGGCGCAGCAGAAAGGAGCAGAACGCTGTTTTCTGCTTTTAAGGCCTGAAGTGCTGCGGTTTCAGCAGCTGGACTTTCGCTGGGCTGGACACCAGACGCGCCCTCATATTCTGTCATCTCTGACCCTCTTGCGATTCTGAGTTGTTGAGTGAGATAGGCAGGGACTGACTGATCTACCTTATCACTCAGTCTCTCCTGCCTCTCGATCAGTTGTACATAGATCGATGACAAGTGTCTATCTCTCCGCCATCTGTGCCTGTTGGGGAAACAAGAAGGTGCCCGTGTACGGCGTAGCACCTCAAAGACTAACACGTTTGTTATGGCATAACCTCCCCTAGAGGCTATGAAAGGGCGTAGCTCAGCGGCAGAGCGTCTGCTTTCCCTACAGAATGTCCCAGGTTCGATCCCCAGCATCCCTACGTAGGGCTGGGAAAGATCCCACATCCTGGAACCCCGGAGAGCCATTATTGAGCTAGATGGGCCAATGACCTGACTCAATTTAAGGGAGCTTCTGATGTTATCCTCAGCCTGCAGGTGCAATGCATGCAATGGTGTAGAGGGTTGACATGCAATAGTGTAGAGGAGAGGGGTGCGAAAGAGAAAGACATCTACTTCTGCTTCATTGACTATGCAAAAGCCTTTGACTGTGTCGACCACAGCAAACTATGGCAAGTTCTTAAAGAAATGGGAGTGCCTGATCACCTCATCTGTCTCCTGAGAAATCTCTATGTGGGACAAGAAGCTACAGTTAGAACTGGATATGGAACAACTGATTGGTTCAAAATTGGGAAAGGCGTACGACAAGGCTGTATTTTGTCTCCCTGCTTATTTAATTTATACGCAGAATACATCATGCGAAAGGCTGGGCTGGATGAATCCCAAACTGGAATTAAGATTGCCGGAAGAAATATCAACAACCTCAGATATGCAGATGACACAACCTTGATGGCAGAAAGTGAGGAGGAATTAAAGAACCTTTTAATGAGGGTGAAAGAGGAGAGCGCAAAATATGGTCTGAGGCTCAACATCAAAAAAACGAAGATCATGGCCACTGGTCCCATCACCTCCTGGCAAATAGAAGGGGAAGAAATGGAGGCAGTGAGAGATTTTACTTTCTTGGGCTCCATGATCACTGCAGATGATGACAGCAGCCACGAAATTAAAAGACGCCTGCTTCTTGGGAGAAGGGCAATGACAGGCCTAGACAGCATCTTGAGAAGTAGAGACGTCACCTTGCCAACAAAGGTCCGTATAGTTAAAGCCATGGTTTTCCCAGTAGTGATGTATGGAAGTGAGAGCTGGACCATAAAGAAGGCTGATCGCCGAAGAATTGATGCTTTTGAATTATGGTGCTGGAGGAGACTCTTGAGAATCCCATGGACTGCAAGAAGATCAAACGCATCCATTCTTAATGAAATCAGCCCTGAGTGCTCACTGGAAGGACAGATCGTGAAGCTGAGGCTCCAGTACTTTGGCCACCTCATGAGAAGAGAAGACTCCCTGGAAAAGACCCTGATGTTGGGAAAGATGGAGGGCACAAGGAGAAGGGGGCGACAGAGGATGAGATGGTTGGATAGTGTTCTCGAAGCCACAAACATGAGTCTGTCCAAACTGCGGGAGGTAGTGGAGGACAGAGGTGCCTGGCGTGCTCTGGTCCATGGGGTCACGAAGAGTCGGACACGACTAAACGACTAAACAACAACAACAACAAAGTTTAGCGGAGGGCCACTGCCAAGTGTTGCTCCACACACACAAGGAGGTGACTAGGGCCTTTTTAGTGGTGGCATCTCAACTGTGAAATACCCCCCCTCCAAAGGCCCACTTGGCACCAACATCACGTTCTTTTTCTTGCCTGGAAAATACCTTTTTTATTCTCCTGGGGCCTATAAATGTAAGTGATATGTTTTCGGTTCTTTTTTTAAAAGTCCAGGCACACTTTGTGTTTTTTTTTTTAAAGGTTGCTTTTTATCTTTAGTTTTATACTAGTATGTTTTCCACGTTTACCTCATGTTTGATTTAGCTGGATTGATGAATTAAAAACAGATCTTTAATAAGTTTTTACACAAAACCAAGCTGAACGCTTTTGTGATATTCGCAAGGCGGTAATGTTATGGTTTGTCTTGCACTGGTGCATTTCAGGGATGTTTGTAAACCGCCTTGTGCGGTTGGCTGAGAGGCGGTTTAGAAACGACACCATTTAGAAAGGATGGTTTGGGGTCCAGGACGGAAAATGCTGGAGACCGCTTAACACAGACTACCTGGTGCCTTTTGCTGCCAAGTAAAGAAAAGTGAGAAAAATTGGATTTTTTAAAAAGCAGAAACTTGCTCACGCCTTCGAGTCTACAACCCCCACCCCCCTCCCAAGCAAAAAACGTGGCTGATTCATCGCACAAACTCATTATGTACCCCATACTCGTAGGTGTGCCTCATTTGAATCCAGTGGGGCTTACTCCGAGGTAAAAGCGCAGGACTGCAACATGGGAAGCTTCCTTAGCCGGTGAGCTCGCAGGAAGGCGAGAGGAAACGGATCCAAAAGAGATCAAGATCAGACCACAAAATGAGGCGGTTTAAGATGCTGAGCACAACGGGGAAAACGTGTTTAATTAGGAGGGTGGGTGGGAAATAATTGCTAAAATTAGGAGAAAGTCTCAGCGAGAGAAACAGCCTTCTAAAAGCCATCAAGCGGCGGGGCGCCGGATTACACCCACGCGCTCGCTCGCATTTATTAGTACGAAATTAAGGCGATGCCCGGCCTATCTCAATTCGGTTTTGCTAATCTGGAAAGAATCACTTGGTAGCAGATGGCTGTTGCTACCGCAAGCCGCGCTCTGTTATTAAGGCAGTGATCCCGTACCAGGTTAGCTGGCAGTAAGCTCCACCCAGCACTTGCGGGGCTTACTTCAGAGTAGGCGCGGAGAGCATAGCACCCTGTGAACGGGCGATCCTAAATGCCCCTTTCCCTCGGAGTCCTCCTCATTGAACCCGATGGGACCCGCTTCTAAAACAGACCTGTATGATAGGCTTACACTGTAAGAACGCGATCCTATACGCTCGCTGGCCTGGGAGTAAGCCCACTGAACTCTATGGAGAGCCACGCATAGGACTGGGCTTTATAACAAGCCGCGATTGTTACAAGCGGGGTGTAGGCTTTAAAGTTTAAACGGACGGTGCCCCGTAAGGGAGTTCTTGCGCGTAGCAGGCTCCAGATCCGGTTTTCCGCAGGCTGCGTTGTTTGCGCGTGAGAGAGAAATCACGCGCTCACTCTTGCACTCACGCCCCGGGTCTGAGATCCTAAACGCGCTCAGATCCACAAAACTGACTGGCTATATTCCAGCCAGTTCCACAGAATCAGACCTCCCAGACTTTGCGACTGATTCCCGTTACGCTCATTTTTATGTCACCGACAGAAAAGCATCACGGAGCGCTTCCAATCTAACTAAAACTCCCTTAAGCCGAGAAGGGGGTTTTCCTGTTCAATAATGGGGGAGGGGGAAGTAAATGTTTATGTGTGTGTGTGTGGGGGGGTACTTGACACCCACCTCCTATTGGTGCCTCCAATGGTCATCCATAGCCCCAATCCCCCTTTCCGCCCCCAGATCCCAGTCTTGTGGATTGTAAACCATCGGGGCAGAGACCTCGCTCGTAATTTCTGCGTTCTTTACCGCATGGAGAACGCAATGGGGGCTAATGTAGAGGAGCCTTTTCACGCAGGTGTAAAAATGGCTTACGATCTCCCATAGGCGGTGCAGAAAAATAGTTTCCCCCGCCCCATTTTAATTCCACACCCCCCCCCCGTTCGTGTTTAACGCGCAACTAGCCTTTCCAACAGGAAATGGCCGGTCCAAGTGAAGTGGGGGCAAATCCGAGGCTGAAATCCCGTCCACAGAAAAAGAAGAGCGAAAGAATGTGGCAACGTAGGTCTTCTTGCAAGCGCCAGGTGGGATTATGGAGCCGGGATCCTATTAATTGGCGGCTCTGAAAAAAGAGGGAAAGAAAAACAATTGCGTCTAATGGGTATTCGGGATGTATTCAGAAGGAGATGTTTTGTCTTGAAAAATAATCCCCTCCCGGAAACAAAGAGACAGTTAAACAGCAGCCCGCGACTCGAAGTGACCGGCTGTGGGTGAAACGCGGACCTGAATGAAGCCCAAGCAATTTAAGATCTCTCCAAATCCGGAAGCAGGAATCTGCCGGACAACCAAGTTTAGGAGAAAAGGCTTCCGGTTTATTGTATTTTGCTTAAGCAGATAAATAAAAATCGGCAGATTTTGCGGAGTATATAAACAAGACGCACGAACTTTTTTGACCGCTAAATTATGTGAACTTTTGCACAACATTGAAAAGTGTTGTTGTTGTCGGCGAGCGAAGCCCAATCCTTTACTCCGAAACGAATTCTGTTTTCGGAGGGGTTCATTCCTCTCCAGAAAATGTGTTTAGGATTGCAGCCATCCCCTGCCTCCCTCGCGACAAGTATTTATTTATTTTATTTCATTTCTAAACCGAAGTCGAATGCGCTCCAGTGATTGCGATCCTAAAGAAGCTTAGGCAGAAGTAAGCCGGACTGAAGGCAATGCGATCTATTCCCTGAGAAATATCGTTCTGGCTTGTTTCGTTTAGTTAATATAGGGAAGGAAAAGCACAGCAGAGAGAAGCCGTCGATTCTGGATTTAAATCGGATCCAGATAGGCGATCCATTTAAAGATGAATCGCGATCCTATGCTTTCTTTTCTTTTTTTACTGGGCATACAGTTCGGGGGTATTTATTCCCCGATAAAATCATTGAGAGCTTCAGCCTTAGTCCTGCTGAAGTCAATATTCCTGGCTGAATCTTCCCCAGGATCTGAAGAAAACCTCAGCGCAAGTCGCTCCGGTTGGATCGGAGCCACCCTAAAGCAAGTTAATAATCTCAGCGGCGTCTACTCCTAAGCAAGAGCTAGCTGACTTAAATGTTAAGGTTTCGCACTTTAACAGGAGTCAGGATCATTTGAAATAAGGATCAGAACAAATCAAAATATTCAGACTTATTTTAACGAGTCTCCCAGGAATAACAGATTTTGCAGAGTGCTGTATTTTATTTTTAGAAAAGAGATAAATGGATACAAACAAGGCTGCGCAATAATAGAGCGTGGACGGTATATTTCATCGCCCCCCACACATGGCGATGTCTTATACTTGGCCGGCAGCAAGTAGCCACAATCTCTATGTATTTCCTGAGAGAGGGAGTTGCTTTCTAATGCCGGCCATCCTTTACGCGCCAGGTTGCTAAATATTTGGAGGTCGGTAGCAGCCGCCCCCCCAGAAAGGTTAATGTTATTATTTGGCTCCTTTGCAAAACTGCTGCTACTGAAGGATCCAGCTGCGCTTGCATCCTCCACCCACCCACCGCTGATAGTTTGAGGGTCGGCGGGTGACTAGGGCGGCTGCTCAGACTTCTGGGGATCAAACGCGCAAAGAGTGATCGAAATGACTCCTGATTCAGAGAGGCGGGGAATGGTATTAATTAAATAATGGGATTTCAATCCTGCCCTTCAGCTTAAGCTCACAGGGCCAGTTACTTCAATAACAACAGAAATAAATTATAGAGAGCGTGTGTGTGTTTGTGTGTGAATACATAGTGCATTTTTTATTATTATTATTATTATTATTATTATTATTATTATTATTATTATTATTATTACTACTACAGTTTATTGCCCTCCCTTCGTCTGAAAGTCCCAGGGCGGGTGACGACAATTGAAACACAACATTAATATAAAACACAATAATGCACAATGTTAACAGTTTAAAACAACTTAACTTTACAAAAATAGGGCGGGTTCTAAAACTATACATCTCAAGTATGTGTGTAAATATGCACACATATGGGATATATATGAATACACACACACAGAGTACATGGCATACAGATTTTCAATCTGATTTAAAAAATGGTTTTCTTCCGCTGAAAATTGAGGTGCCCGCGAATGCTGTATTATAAACCGCGTGGGCGGAGGGAACCCCGGGAAGCTGTCATTCTAGGGAGCGGTTAATGTCGATCCCTTAGAATTCACAAACACAAGACTAACTGAGGTCCGTGGCTGGACTCTGAGCGGGACTAGACCAGCATGGATTACCGCGTCCTAACGCACAACGTCTGGATCGTCCAAAGACCTTCCCGCATTCTCCGTCACATATGTCTTGACTGCTTTTCGAGGGGAAGAGTTCAGGCCACAAGACACCCGTCGAGTTTTTGAGGCGCCCTAGGAGACTCCTGAGCTGAAATCCTATCTCCTAGGTACCCCATCAATAAACAACCATCATGATCAATGAGACTGATTTCTGCATAAATACGGTTAAAAGGAGGGAGAGTTCTTCTTTTTATTTCGGTCCTATTCATTTTATTGTTCTTGTTGTTACGGCAGAGAATGGGTTAAAGAAAGCCTTACGTATCAGAGAAGGGATAAGCAAGTATCAAAGGAGAACTGAAGTATGGGTTTGTCTGTCAACAGCTCTCTCTCTCCCGTACGCTTGCAGATAATGTCAAGCTTGTAGATACGTCTGCGAAGATTTCGATTGGAAAACTGGTTTGGGGAGATCGTAACAGAAGAGCACAAAACAACATCTCCATATCCAAATCGCTGGGTAGTGATGAGACGCAAAACCTTCGCCAACCGGCGGCCCTCCAGCTGTTTGGGGCTGCAAGTGGCTGGCTGGAGCTGAAGGAAGCTGTCCTCGAAAACAGCTGGAGCCTCAGATGAAACATAAACCATGTTATTTATTTAGCAGGATTTATATACCGCTTGAGCCTAGGAAAAACACCAAAGCGGTTTACAAAACAATGCCGCATGCTAACGGTGATATAATATGTAATTCTATATGTACTGTCCACGTTTTTAAAAGATGCACCTAGGTTTTAAAAACCAGCGCATAATCCTAAAATAGGAATATATGGTTCCATTTTAATAAATAAAGTGCTTTACCTTTTAAGAGTCAGTAGGGCTTATTAAAAGAGTGATAGTTCTGGTTATTTTGCTGCGTAGTCGGATTTTGAAACTGCTGAGCTAGTTCTCGTCTGAAACATTCACAGTGTTTGGGGTTGCTTAAAAGAAAGAGATCTGTTAGAATGACAGTTGCCAAACCTCTACAGAAAGTATCTGGCAGAGAAGGAAACTCCAATTATTTCAGAGGTTTCAGCCACTTCCAAGTAACTCGTCCAATTAGAAATTTACAAAGATTGGGGACGGGGGGAGGGTGTCCGAGCAACCCAGCCAGTTGGGAGGGGTATAAATAATAAAATTGCTATTATTATTATTAGTCATGAAACCATCGATTCCTGGATAACCATATTCCCATACAGATGCTTTTGGGACGCAGGAACACGCGATCTTGACAATTTTTACTCTTGGTAACGGAAGTGTCTTGCGCCCTAGTAAATGTGTTTATGGTTGCAACCTCAACATCTGAACCTTTGAGAATATAACTCTCTCTCTCCACACACGGAGGCTACGATCTAAAGACTGACTAGGGAGTAAGAGTGCAAACCCATGTCTCCTCAAATATAAATCCCATTGAATTCAATGGAGCTCATTCCCAAGTAAGTGGGGTTAGGAGTGCAGCTCAGAGTCTCGCTCAACACACCAGGGCTTGCTTCCAAGGAAGCACATCTAGTTTTGCTCGGTAAGAGTGGAACTTGTGGATGGTTACCCTTTTCCTGAATTCTAAACAAATAATCCACAACTAAACGCTCCGACGCTTGTTGACTGAGGCCTTCCTGCGTCCTGAGCGCAACAGGAATATTGAATGGACTCCATGCTTGCTTTCTCAAAACCAATCTATATTGAGTTCAAGAAGACTTACTCGCAGCTTTACTCGCTATTGGGACTGCAGACGTAGATTGCAATCCTAAACGCACCTACGAAGGAGGAAGCTCCGTTTGAACACAGTGGAACTTACTGCAGAATAAGCAAGCAGAGGTTAGCGCTGCTAGTGGTCAGATTCAGTTACACGCAAAACAACAATAACACACCAGTTTTGTATGGTTTGATCATGTTTTGCCTTATTCTATTGTAGACCGCCTTTCGGTCATATATGTTCCTCAGGCGCTTTACAATACAGCAAACGAAACAAGTTCAGGTTCATTAAAAAAGGAAAAAAGTGAGGGGAAAGTCTAAACCCCAACTTTCTCTTCTGTTGGATTTAAGGGGAGACGGATCCAGCGCAGAATAAAGGTCGGTGGGGCCGATCCAGAGAAGGCCTCCTTTCTAAGCAAACCTCCTCCTTGAAAGTTATAACCGCTGAGGACTTTTAAATTGTCACGTCTTATACACGCTTAACTGAAAGCCAGTTCCAGTGCTTTTTTTTCTGGGGGTACGCATAACCCTAAACATTTTGTGAATCTTTGTCCATTTACTGTATTTATTTTTCCCAATTTGAACTATAAAATGGTGGTTTTCTTGAGTCAAAATGAGAGCACCCCAACCATTTTTAAAAGAAAAAAAGCACTGGCCAGTTCCATTGTCTTCAATGATGTTTAGGTCTGAATAGGCGTCTATGGGATTGTGCTGTGAGTGGGGTGTTTAGGATCTGAATTTTACGCTGACGGGTCTTGTCCTCTGGCAACTTCAAATTTGAATCAGGCTTGTTGTCGTGTTTTTAATCCATGTGGCTCCACTTTAAGCGGTCTGTGGTTGGCGTGCCCATAACTTCCAAGTGTGCCCCCCCCCACAACAACCATGTGAGGTGGCTTGGGCTGGAGAGACCGTGACCGGCCCAAGGTCGCTCTGGGAACTTCACGGCTGAATCAGGATTCTGAACCCGAGTCTCCCAGATCCTAGTCCGACCCTCTAACCATTATACCACACCGCCTCAGGGATTGCAACCTGTATTTTGGCGTTCCTAAAGAAGTGGGGTTCTCTCTCCCCGTCACACCTTAGTTTGGTTGGCTAAGGCTTCAACCCTTAACCCCATTTACCCCAAGCCCCCTTGAATTCAGTACGGCTTCCTTCTGAGTAGACATGGTTAGTCAACCCACATCTTTTTCAATGCGCACCCTACCCAAATAATCCTGGAAACTATAGTTTCTTAAGGGTGCTGGGTGCTGTGAGAGGCAAAGTACTGTTCCCAGGATTATTTTTGGGTGCCTGAATACTCTACCTCCTCCTTTTTTTTAGAATAATAATTTTAAAAAGCCACTTTTGTTACCCTCCATAGAATCAAAAGCTCCATTCAGGGCAGGCTTCCCAGGCCGGCAGGTGCGGGGGTCCACGCGCGATTTGCAGGCGTAAAAGCGCCGCTTTCAGAAAGTGTTTGCTTCTCTCTCTCTCGCCCCCCCTTTTGTTTTCATAGTGGTAGCTCCGGGGAGATGCTGGCCCCCTTTCACGCGTCCTCCTTCAGGGATGATTCATGGATCTCCCTTCCCGGGGGCTGCTGGTGGTCCTGGGTAGATTTTGAGGGGAGATAAATGGGGGTGAGGCGGAGGAGAAGAGCTGTCATTGAGGAGAATTTGGGCATGACGGGCGAACAAACAAGGAAGGACGGACGGGGTGGTTGGGGAAGAAGGCAGGAGTCAGGACGATGGAGACGGAGGGTGGGCTGGACGCAGAAGGCTCAGGGTGAGCAGAGATTCCTTCGGCTGCCTTCCCCTGAGTCAGACCATCTAACTTAGTATCGCACTGCACTGACCGGCAGCGGCTCTCTGGAGTTTTCCCCAGGGACGCGGGTGGCGCTGTGGGTTAAACCACAGAGCCTAGGACTTGCCGATCAGAAGGTCGGCGGTTTGAATCCCCGCGACGGGGTGAGCGCCCGTTGCTCGGTCCCTGCTCCTGCCAACCTAGCAGCTGGAAAGCACGTCAAAGTGCAAGTAGATAAATAGGTACCACTCCGGCGGGAAGGTAAACGGCGTTTCCGTGCGCTGCTCTGGTTCACCAGAAACGGCTTAGTCCTGCTGGCCACATGGCCCGGAAGCTGTACGCCAGCTCCCTCGGCCAGTAAAGCGAGATGAGCGCCGCAGCCCCAGAGTCCGTCACGACTAGACCTAATGGTCAGGGGTCCCTTTACCTTTACCTAGAGTTGCCGGGAATCGAACCTGAGACCTTCTGCATGCAAAGCAGATGCTCACCCACTGAGCTACGGCCCTTCTTTCAATAAGAAGCTGCATTTTGCTGAGCCGGACCATCCGGCCATGCAGCTCAGTGCTGTCTGCACGGACCGGCAGCGACAGTGTTTTCCATAAAAATTGTTTTCGAAATAAAGGACCCGGGAGCAAAGGCTTTTGACCGGAAACCAAAAGCTCATCTCCCCATAAATAAAAGCACAGCTCCCCCCCCCGCCAAGAATACGAGAGAAAAACCCCCTTAAATTTAATCCACTCACTCCCTGTCTCTAGCAAGTGATGGGGGGGACGTACAGTGGTACCTCGGGTTAAGTACTTAATTCGTTGCGAAGGTCCGTTCTTAACCTGAAACTGTTCTTAACCTGAAGCACCACTTTAGCTAATGGGGCATCCTGCTGCTGCTGCGCCCCCGGAACCCGATTTCTGTTCTTATCCTGAAGCAAAGTTCTTAACCTGAAGCACTATTTCCGGGTTAGCGGAGTCTGTAACCTGAAGCGTACGGAACCCGAGGTACCACTGTATTTAAAAGGCTGGGACGAATATACCCATCAGCAAGTAGCTAATCCGCGTTTAACTCCAATCTCTCTTCCCAAGCAAACTTAAAAATATATATATAACCAAAAAATATTCTTATTTGTGACTCCATCTTTGCTATATCTCCGAGTCGCCCCCGAGCAATTGTCGTTAGCGAGATTTCAACAGGGCTTGAGGCTGTTCTCCCTCCGCGCATCTGGGTCAATTTCAGCCCCCTTTCAGCAGCCTGGGTTTAGACTTGATCTACAAATGATTTCTTTCTCTCTCCGCCCCGCTCCGGATTCGAAGATCAAGATCAGAAGCACTTTCTTTCGGAAGGGTGAAGACTAACCTGTCAGCCCCCGATTCCACCCGGGAATAACGCCCATCCACGTGCGTTAAGTGGGCTGCTTTCTCGGCTTTGAAAGCGATCTAGGCGCAAGGGGTTTTGTGCGTGCGCGCTTTTAATATTTCCCCCTTCACTTTTAAAGAAAAACGGGGGGGGGGGAGAGAGGGAGAGGGAGACCTTTTGAACAGAAAGCCTGTTTTCCAGTAGCCTGCGATTTCATTCAGGGTTGTGGAAATATTTAAACAGTAGGCTGGTTGTTGTTGTCTTTTAAAAAGCTCCGTTTTTCATGGCAAGTGTCATAAACTGTTAGGGTGTTAATAATAATAATTATTATTTTAAGTATGCTACCAGCGCAAACGACGGTAGCTGATAATAATAACCATGGACTAAATCTGTGTCCCTCGCAAGAAATAAAGCGCGTTGCTCAAAGTTGCAATCCCCTAGACGCATTTCTCGCGAGGAAGCCGCAGGGCCGTAGATCTACTGCCCAGTTCGCAGGGATCGGGACCCCCAACACTCCGGTTTAAATGAACGGGCTTTTAAAAAATTGCTTCACGTCGGGTGGATCGTGTCCACGATAAGGTGTTAGGGTGACTTGAGAATTAAAAACGTATTAGCAGCGTTTGGGCCACACTGAGAAAAGCGAGACAACGTGATGAGAAGGGTAATATGTATATTTATTTATCTATCGATCTCTTGGGAGACAGGCAATGACTTCTCAGGTCCCAAATCCGGGAGATTTCTTTGGGATTGGCATTCTGTTTTCAAAGTCTTCTTGGGTTTTGCCCAACTAAAGTAGATCCACTGAAATGAATGGGACTCAGCCATATCCATTCATTTCAGCAGGTCTGCTCTTGAGTCCGCTTCACGATGGATGACAACCCCTTAAATTTGACGGATCTCGGAGGAGGTTCTTATAGACCCCGGAGCGGGTTCCGTGGCGCTGGGTGCGTTTGAGACCCCTCCCGGGAACGTTAATTCTAGGCAAAGCCTTCCTTTAAAACACCGAGGATATGTGTGAGGCACTGCCGAAACGGAAATAAAGAAAGTCACGGAAGGAAACACGCGTTATCAATTACACACGAGACGAACTCTCGTAACGCCTCGCGTGTAGAGGCAGGGGAAAAAGAGATTTTGCTATAGGCGGTCGGCCTCTACGGTCCCTTTCCAGATTGGGAACTTCCCCGCCCCCCCCCATTTTTAAAAAAAGTATCTTTCCATGCGAAATCTTGACGCTGATTCGGATTGTAGTGATTCCCTCTCCTCCTGTTCTGGGAATTGGGACCGATAATTAAATAAATAACCCCTCGCTTCCCAGCCTCTTGCGATCCTGCGTCTTTCACTGTCTTCTTGGGCGGGGGGAGGAAATAAATAACCATTGTTAAAAGAGTCTGAGGGGCTTAGCAAGGGAGAGGTTTTATTTTAGGGTTTTTGTGTTTTCACACACACACACACACACACACACACACACAGAGAGAGAGAGAGAGAGAGAGAGAGAGAGAGAGAGAGAGAGAGAGAGAGAGAGAGTAAGTATATGTAAAAATAGCCGCCCCGGATGTTTGTAAAGAAAACGTTACAAAAGAAAAGAAAAGAAAAGAAAAAAACCCCCAACAAATTTCATAAATAATTTCTGAATATGCCCCACATATTTCAGACATAATTCGGACTTAATTTCTGCTGCTTTCTTTTGTCCGTCCTGCTAAACCCCAGTCCTGAGCGACGCCGTTGCTTTGAGCAAGAACAAGGGGCCTCGTGCGCAGAAATTAGAGCCAGCTAGATTTCAGAGAAGACGGAGAGCGAAGACAACGTGAGCTCCTTTCTTATAAGCGAGCCCCCTTCCCCCACCCTTCCCAACCTCCGAGGCAGAACTTCGGTTTTAAAGCCGGCACACGAGGACAATCGCCGCTGGCTGTTCGAAGAAAGGAACGGAAACGTGCCGTTTTGTTTTCGGTCGCAAGAGAAAAAGCGCAGCAGTTCCGGAGCGGACTCTTCCTGCTTTTAAGCTCTGGTTGTGCAAGTAGCGTGTTTGTTCTTTGAGGTCGTAAAGAAAGGGAGCGAAGCTTTTCAGTCAGTGGGTTTCACGTGGGGTTATGCTTTTATCTTATTTTAAATAGGGGAGAGGGAAAAAATATGAGGTTCCCAGGGCCCTCCCAAAGGTAACTTCTGCGCGCAGAGCCAAAGAATCGACGCAGAAAGGTCGAAAGGTAGAATCGAGGTGTACCTTGCAGGAAAGCCTTTCCAGCAATGGTTGTGGATCGGGACCGGTGAGCAGCGAGACTCACTTTCCGCCTCCTCCAGTGCTCGGGGAAAAGGCTGTGCGGAAGTTAAGGAAGCAAGAAGCTCAATCAAACCAGAGTGGAACGGAGGGGATGATTTTAACAGGATAGCAATAAAAGAATAACCACGTTGTAGGAGTTTAAAAGAAAATCCTTCTGCAAATGAAAAGGTTTTGGGTGTTGTTTTGGGGAGAAAAAACTGGGAAAAAACTGTGGTTTAGTCGTTTCTTGCGAGAGATGATGAAGTTGTTGTTGATGATTTATTAAATTTGTACAGTGGTACCTCGGGTTAAGTACTTATCGTAATTCGTTCCGGAGGTCCGTACTTAACCTGAAACTGTTCTTAACCTGAAGCACCACTTTAGCTAATGGGGCCTCCTGCTGCTGCTGCGCCGCCGGAGCCCGATTTCTGTTCTCATCCTGAAGCAAAGTTCTTCACCTGAAGCACTATTTATCGGTTAGCGGAGTCTGTAACCTGAAGCGTCTGTAACCTGAAGCGTCTGTAACCTGAGGTACCACTGTATAAAGAAAGAGAGGCGAGGAGGTGTGCGCGACTGTGAGAGAGGGGATGGATGGGCGTGCAATTGTGCGCGTGAAAGAGAGAGACAGAGAGAGAGAGGAGAGGATCGTGGGGAAATCCCAAGGCGGGAATTGTGAGTTCCAGTCAGTGGGGCTGGAAATGGAACCCCCATTTCATCATCATCATCATCATCATCATCATTATCATCAGTCCAAGATATTTGTTGTTTAGTCGTTTAGTCCTGTCCGACTCTTCGTGACCCCATGGACCAGAGCACGCCAGGCACTTCTGTCTTCCACAAGATATACGTATAAGCTAAACAAGCTATAGCTTAGGGCCCCACTCTCTTGGGGACCCCCCAAAAAAGTACAGTGGTACCTCGGGTTACATGCGTTTCAGGTTACATACGCCCCATTAGCCCCATTAGCTAAAGTGGTGCTTCAGATTAAGAACAGTTTCAGGTTAAGTACGGACCTCCGGAACGAATTAAGTACTTAACCCGAGGTACCACTGCAAAGGAAAAAAGCCCCTGGATCTCCATTTCCAAAATATAAGATAAAAAACAAATAAAACAAAACCTACATACAGCAACAGTGTTTTGTTTTGTGTTGTGTTGTGTAAGCTCCTATTTGTTATGTGCAAATGGCTTTATATACCTATTTGGTCCAATAAATCACCATATCACATATATTCAGCACAAAAAACAGCGACAATTTGTTGCTGGCAAAGGACAGCTGGACATATAAAGGGCCCCATTACTTTCAGGAGCTTAGGGCCTCGTCAAACCTAAATCCGGCTCTGATCATCATCACCACCACCACCACCCCATCATATTTCTCTTTCCCCTCTTCCATTCTAAGAAAGGAGGAAAGAAAAGACTTGAGAGACGGCCTCCTCTCCTCGCCAACGAGCCATCGCTTTTTCCCTGTCTGAATGATCATCTCTCTGCCTCACGCTTTTTTCTCCCCTGAGGTTTTGAACGGGGATCGAGCCATCGGTGAAAAGCAGATGGCTCGTCAGCTAAAAGGGAAAAGAAAAACTGAATCTGGCGACAGAGCGATTTCTGTCGCTCTCAGCGCTCGACTTGGAAGTGAAGCTCCTTTGATTTCTGGAGCTGACATTTCTCCAAAGAGCGCGATTCAATTAGGACTTTTCTGGAGCAAGACCCATTGGGTCTTTCTTGAATTGCATCCTTGAAGGGCTCGGTCTCTGGCGGGAGTTTCCTTCGCATTCTTTGGTTTAGGCAAGCGACGTCATTTTATTGCGTATATAATAATATACTCTACGTATAATATGCTCTAAGTCCTGCCTGTTTTTAAAATTTTCCTTTTATCGGGGCATGTTGCTTAAAAATAAATAAATCAACATTTTACATTCTACTAGATCAACCGCTTAGAGCCTTTTTGTTGTTAAGCGGCTTATAAATTTTGTTAGAAGTAAACAAACAAAATAAATTCGGAATGGGCTGTCAGAGTGACGTCCACAAAGCCACTGCGGAGCGTCCCAATGTTTACTTTTAAAAGCGTGCTGTTTTTAATATTTAGAAATATGGCTTAATAATTTAATTTTTTTAAAAAACTGGGGGGAAGATTCCTCGCCCCCATTCCATATATTTGTCCATCCGACCCGGTTTGGGGCTTGCCTAGGTTTCGCAAAATATATATGAAAATGAAGTCAAGTCTTAACCGGGGAAGAACAGCCAGACCACAAGATAGCTCCATTTAATGTGCTCCCCCCCCCTCTCTCTCTCTCTCTCTCTCTCTCTCTCTCTCTCTCTCTCTCTCTTTTTCTCTCACACACACACACTTCATACATACTTCTATTTTTAGTTGCAAAGCAGAATCCAGCACTCTGCACATGCTTGGAAGGAATATTTATAATGCATTAATTAATTAATTTTTATCCATCTCATTCAGATTTCTTTCCCTTTTTTGAAATCATTTTTATTGCTTTTGCAAATGCAAAGTACAAACAAACAAACTAGTACAGTGGTACCTCGGGTTAAGAACTTAATTCGTTCTGGAGGTCTGTTCTTAACCTGAAGCACCACTTTAGCTAATGGGGCCTCCCACTGCCACGATTTCTGTTCTCATCCTGAAGCAAAGTTCTTAACCCGAGGTACTGTTTCTGGGTTAGCGGAGTCTGTAACCTGAAGCGTATGTAACCTGAAGCGTATGTAACCCGAGGTACCACTGTAAAAACATTCCTATATAAAGAGATTCTCCGGATCTTGAGAATTCCCCCCATCTCCTCCATAGGGTCTCATTTTAAACACC
Organism: Podarcis raffonei; assembly: GCF_027172205.1. Classification (NCBI taxonomy): domain Eukaryota; kingdom Metazoa; phylum Chordata; class Lepidosauria; order Squamata; family Lacertidae; genus Podarcis; species Podarcis raffonei. The sequence goes on along the minus strand of NC_070617.1, from coordinate 30,469,401 downwards.
TACAACTGCGTAGTCATCGGTACTCCAATTTTTATATCAAACCGTATTGTCTGTAGTGATGTTTACACTACATGTGAATCAAATCCCTGCTCTTGTTTCCATCTGCTTACAGTGGTCTCCTAAGTAACTTATAAATTTTCCCCATTCTTTTATAATGTTTTTATCCACTTGGTTTCTGAGTTTCCCAGTCAGCTTTGCCATCTCGGCATAGTCCATCAGTTTGGTTTGCCATTCTTCTCTGCTAGGGACCCGCTCATTCAGATATCAGAACCTCAAAGCACAGTTAGCAAACCGCAGACACAGGGACAGAAAGGGAACAAAGCGGCCAGCTCAGCAAATCAGGTGCACATTTTCTATACCCAAAAGAGAGAGAATGGGATAAATTTAGTTCTACAGGCTGTCACTGCCCTTGGATATTTTGGGTGGAATGGATATTATTATTGTGGTTCACCACTCCTCATACTTCTTACATTTCTTGCAACAGAAACCAACACAACTTTGGGATGAAGAATCCATCTTTCAATTTGAACTTAGCCTGATCATTTATTCCCCTTCCTTCCCTCCCCTTCCCCGTTTTATGAAGATTACCCGCTCTGGGATCCCACAGCTAATTCTCCCCTGGCCTCCTCGCTGGCCCAAATAGGACTAATTTAGCCAGCTAGCCCTGGTGATCATCTAATGTTTATTGCATAGATTTCCCCCCTAAATTAATTTTGAATTCTGAATTTATTGTTATTCACATTTTATACTGTATACTGTTTTTTGTTGCATCAATTAAGTGTTTTAAATTTGTTGTTGCCCTGAGCCTGGTTTTTTGAACCAGGAAGGGTATATATATATAAATTATTTTTTATTATTATCTAATTTATTTATTTATAATATAATTTGTTTAAGTTTTAAAGTGTTTTTAATATTATATTTGAATTGCCGTAACCTGCCCTGGATCTTTGGGCAGGTAATTAGTAGCAGTAGTAGCAGCAACAACAACAATCTGATACCCCCTATGTCTTCACAGTGGTACCTCGGGTTAAGTACTTAATTCGTTCCGGAGGTCCGTTCTTAACCTGAAACGGTTCTTAACCTGAAGCACCACTTTAGCTAATGGGGCCTCCCGCTGCTGCCGCGCCGCCGGAGCCCGATTTCTGTTCTTATCCTGAAGCAAAGTTCTTAACCTGAAGCACTTCTTCTGGGTTAGCGGAGTCTGTAACCTGAAGCGTATGTAACCTGAAGCGTATGTAACCCGAGGTACCACTGTACCAAGATTCAAGGTAGGCAACAACTCAGTATCTCATTTCTATATAAAGAAATACCTTTTGGGCTATTTTCTAGCTGGAACCCAACTCACAAATTAGACCAACGACAAGAGAGAGGGGAGGGGATTTATAAGCCCATTTATAAATATACCCCAGAGAAAAAGGAGCTTGGTTTGTGCTTGGATTATACATCCCAAAAGAGGGGCATTAGAGGGCGTGTACAAAAGCTAAAAAGCTCTTTTATGACCACCTCGGGTTACCCTATTTTTAGAGTGCCAGTTTTAAATATAGACCTCCTGGCTTAAAAAGGAAGAGAATGAAGGAAGAATGTGGAGATGGATTTGGATGGAAGAAGAACCGGGACAAATCTTCCTCAAATATTCAAGCACTACATTGCTACTTGACCATCCACTAACTTCATAATGTAATAGTATCTTCCAAGTATCATGATGCTGGGGGTTGGGTGTCAGTAGGGTGGGGTTTTTTTTGGGGGGGGTACCGCTGTGGGTTAAACCACAGAGCCTAGGACTTGCCAATCAGAAGGTCGGCGGTTCAAATCCCTGTGACGGGGTGAGCTCCCGTTGCTCGGTCCCTGCTCCTGCCAACCTAGCAGTTTGAAAGCACATCAAAGTGCAAGTATATCAATAGGTACCACTCTGGAGGGAAGGTAAACGGCGTTTCCGTGCGCTACTCTGGTTCACCAGAAGTGGCTTAGTCCTGCTGGCCACATGACCCAGAAGCTGTACGCCTGCTCCCTCGGCCAATAAAGTGAGATGAGCGCCGCAACCTCAGAGTCGGTCACGACTGGACCTAATGGTCAGGGGTCCCTTTACCTTTACCTTCCCTTCACAAGAGAGTGTTCATAAGATTGTGGATTTATCTGGGGAGTGGGAGAGACGTACGTGGGCAAACAGTGAGCATTATGATATGACACATGCTTTTTGAAAAATTATTAATCTTTCATATTGAGTTTTACATTGGAAATTTCAATTCAAACATTAAACATCGTCATCATTTAGGATTCCCCAAATTCTTTGACTCCCCTCCACCCTTCCAGGTTACCATTTTCAATCTTTTCCCACTGCTTCACATATTTTCTCAATTTTTCTTAAATTATCCTTTTTTAAAAACCTCAAATCCTGCCAATTCCACACATTCTTTTACTGGTGAAAATAGCATTGCTTGGAAATCAGATGCAGTGGTACCTCAGGTTACAGACACTTCAGGTTACAGACTCCGCTAACCCAGAAATAGTACCTTGGGTTAAGAACTTTGCTTCAGGATGAGAACAGAAATCGTGCTCTGGCAGTGCGGCAGCAGCAGGAACAGATATTGCGCAGTGGCAGCAGGAGGCCCCATTAGCTAAAGTGGTACCTCAGGTTAAGAACAGTTTCAGGTTAAGAATGGACCTCCAGAACGAATTAAATTCTTAACCCGACATACCACTGTACAGTGGTACCTCGGGTTACATATGCTTCAGGTTACATATGCTTCAGGATACAGACTCCGCCATCTCAGAAATAGTACCTTGGGTTAAGAACTTTGCTTCAGGATGAGAACAGAAATCAGGCAGTGGCAGCGCAGAAGCAGCGGGAGGTCCCATTAGCTAAAGTGGTGCTTGAGGTTAAGAACACTTTCAGGTTAAGAACGGACCTCGGGAACGAATTAAGTACAGTGGTACCTCGGGTTACATACGCTTCAGGTTACAGACTCCACTAACCCAGAAATAATGCTTCAGGTTAAGAACTTTGTTTCAGGATGAGAACAGAAATCATGCTCCAGCAGTGCGGCGGCAGCGGGAGGCCCCATTAGCTAAAGTGGTGCTTCAGGTTAAGAACAGTTTCAGGTTAAGTACAGACCTCCAGAAGGAATTAAGTACTTAACCCGAGGTACCACTGCACTCCCTGTTTACCAACCAACCAACCAACCAACCAACCAACCAACCAAACCTAACCTTGTGTTGAGGGCTGACTTTCAAAAGATGGCAGCTCTGTTGTGTATGACACCCTGACCACGACTCAGGTTTTCTACGAAGGCTCCCGGCAAACAGGTGAAGTGTTATGGGTGAGAGGAAGCCCCTTTCCAGCTTCATTGCACTCCTGAGAGGGGACAACTCACTGCCCCAGTTGCCGGCACCCACAGGAGGGCATAACGCTGTTGCTCTCAGGTCCTGTTTGGAAGTTTCCCGCAGACACCTGATTGGCAACTGTGAGAACAAGATCCTGGACTAGGTGGGCCTTTGCAGGTTCATCTTATGTTCTTATCCTCTCTGAAGTTAGAAGGAAAACATTTAGAATTTGGGTGGGGAACAAGGGGTGCCAACTTGAATGAAATATTGTGGGAGGGGGCAGGCAAGCTCTGCCCCGCATAATCAATCACAAGTCACGGTGCATACACACCATTTGAATGGCAATGGCTGACCCCCTCAAATAGGAATTGGCTCCTATGCTGGGGAAGCAGTGAAGTACAATGCGCTGGCTGTCAATTAGCTACTAGGCTAAGTTTGTACTGTTTTGTACAAAGCCCTATATGGCTTGGGACTTGTTGTTGTTGTTGTTGTTTAGTCATTTATTCGTGTCCGACTCTTCATGACCCCCTGGACCAGAGCACGCCAGGCACTCCTGTCTTCCACTGCCTCCCGCACTTTGGTCAAACTCATGCTGGTATGCATTGACATAATGCATTCTTAACGTTATTTTTACTTATATGCATCTTTATGCACAATTTACTCCTGTGTATACATCTCTGTACACATTATGTGGCTGAAGAACCGCACTACAAAATTCATAAAGTGTGAATTTTGAAAGGCTGTGTTTCAGCTCATGTACGGTTTTGGAAAGTTTGAATAAAGGCAGACTTTCATTTGAATGCAAATGGGATCAAATTTCTCCCAGTCCTTTCCCCTTCTCCTTTACCCCTCCCCCTTTAACCATTCGCTCTATTTCCAATGCTTTGGCTCTGTGTGCCGTTCCTTATGTAGCCAAAACATCACCACCCACAGTGGGGAGGCACTTTGCAGGCTTTGGAAAGCCTCAAAGTTAGCAGAAGTACAAAAAGATGCAGGGGAACCCCTAAGAAGGGGAACCTCACTGTCTCCTAGAGCCCAGTGAGGACTGTGTGTGTTCACTTGCACTGAATGTCAAGGAAGAAAATGGGAAGGCTTGAATCCTGATCAGAGTTATACATGGCAACATTTTGTTGTAGGTCTTACTTGTAATTTAACACACCACCACCACCATCATCATAATCAGATTTCCAAAGCACATTCGCCATGACATTTAAATGTAGGAACAGTTTGTAGTTGTTGTTTAGTCATTTAGTCACGTCCGACTCTTCGTGACCCCCTGGACCAGAGCACGCCAGGCACTCCTGTCTTCCACTGCCTCCCGCAGTTTGGTCAAACTCATGTTTGTATCTTCAAGAACACTGTCCAACCATCTCGTCCTCTGTTGTCCCCTTCTCCTTGTGCCCTCCATCTTTCCCAACATCAGGGTCTTTTCCAGGGAGTCTTCTCTTCTCATGAGGTGGCCAAAGTATTGGAGCCTCAGCTTCAGGATTTGTCCTTCCAGTGAGCACTCAGGGCTGATTTCCTTCAGAATGGATAGGTTTGATCTTCTTGCAGTCCATGGGACTCTCAAGAGTCTCCTCCAGCACCATAATTCAAAAGCATCAATTCTTTGGCGATCAGCCTTCTTTATGGTCCAGCTCTCACTTCCATACATCACTACTGGGAAAACCATAGCTTTAACTATACGGACCTTTGTTGGATTGGGACTAGGATGCCCAAAAGATACGCTCATCCCATATATACCCATCTGCTTGCAGCAGATGCCATCTTATCAGGAGCTCTGTCCTCAAGGCCAGCCCCCTCCTCCTGCCAGGGAAGAAAGTGTGAGTGAAGATCTTCATCAGGAACATGGGAGGGATAAAGATCTACATCAGGATCTTCTGACCCTGTGGACACTGCTGCCTAAGGTTGTCACCTCGCTTGGCCTCATGGGTGGGCCGGCCCTGTCTGTCCTGCACCATGTAGGAACAGGGCCTTTAGTGTTGTGGCACCTTTCTCAATCACAGCAGTCTTACTTATTTATTTCCTAACTCTGCTGCGATAGCTACCCAAGTCCTATCTGTATCATCCTCATCCCCATCACCCTGAGCCAGTGGCATAGCATTGGTTGCTAGCACCCGGGGGCTGTGTGGAGCTAGAGAAATGTACTCAATCCCCGAAGAGTCACTTGGGAGCTGCAGAGATAAGAAGAGTTGTTCCATTGTCTGGAGAGGTCACTTCCTGGTTCTCATGGAGAAGTCGTTTTCAACGGGTCTCAGTGATGGAAGTGCACAGCTGTACTGAGGCAGCACTGGGTGATGAAATTTTATGCGCCTAAGGCAACCACCCTGTGGCTCCCCACGCTGTGCCACTGTCCTGAACCACATCACAATGCTAAGGGAGAACACAGAAATCTCTCCACATTTGGCTGCTCCTGTTAATTCTGCTGAGCGGCGTCCCGGTGGCTGCACTAAATTCCTGCTCTGATGGCGTCCCTGCTGTCCAGGTTGAAATGACCATTCCTCTCTCCCACCTGGTGGATTGTGTGTGTGTATGTGTGTGTGTGTGTCCCATCCTCTCTTCTCACTTTTAGTGCCCACTGCCCATAAATAATCACAACCAGCGAGGCTCCTGTGGCAAAAGATGAGAGACAGTGAGGGAACTGGCCCACAGCCCTTCTGCTAATATTGAAGCCACCAGGAAGTTGCCTTATTAATTGGGCTTGGAAGATCATTTCACACTTCATAAATCACAGCAAAGCCCGGCAGGTGGCTTGGGAGTCACAGGGAGCTGCCAGGTTGCTTTGGCACGACCCCCCTTCATATATGACGGGCACAGATCCTAGAATTAAAATGTGAGCCTTGAAAGCTGAACTAGGGGGAGTTGGGAAGACCAGTTGGATTATTGACAGATGAAAAATGGGGGCTCTGAAGGAGAGAGAAAAGAGGCTTCTGTTATTTTCACTGTATTACCTGGCTGATTAAAGAAAGATTAAAGAAAGACAATTTTAGTTTCTCATTTTTCCACTCTGTAAAGTTTTCCACATTCTCTCACATCAGCTAGTGATTTTTTTTATATAAAAAGTCCTCATGAAAATTCACCTGTATTTTAGAGCATATTTCTCCCAATATACACATTTTTGCCTGCGAGTTTTCCAAATACACACAATTTTGCAAAGCGTATCCCTTTGACATAACGCACTCTTAACGTTCGTTTTACTTAGATGCGATCAGCCTTCTTTATGGTCCAGCTCTCAAATATTGCCAGTTCTCCTGAAATCAATGGGACTTTATTCCAACTAAGGCTCCAGTCCCAAACCTTGAGTACCCAGGAGTAAGCCCCATTGAGGGACACGGGTGGCGCGGTGGGTTAAACCGCAGAGCCTAGGACTTGCAGATCAGAAGGTCTGCGGTTTGAATTCCCACGACAGGGTGAGCTCCCATTGCTCAGTCGCTGCTCCTGCCAACCTAGCAGTTCGAAAGCACGTCGAAGTGCAAGTAGATAAATAGGTACCGCTCCGGCAGGAAGATAAACGGCGTTTCCGTGCACTGCTCTGGTTCGCCAGAAGCGGCTTAGTCATGCTGGCCACATGACTCGGAAGCTGTACGCCGGCTCCCTCGGCCAATAAAACGAGATGAGTGCCGCAACCCCAGAGTCATCTGCGACTGGACCCAATGGTCAGGGGTCCCTTTACCTTTATGCCCCATTGAACTTGGTAGTACTGACTTCTAAGTAGGCATGGCTAGGCTAATGCTACAGGTTAGGATTTTAAAGCTTTCACTGATTCACTGGTAGGTTAAGAGGCTAACACTTTAATCCTAGCCTGTGGATCAAGACTGTAGCGTCTGGATGCTGTTGGACTCCAGCTCTCATCAGCCCCAGCCAGCATAGCCATTGGTCAGGGATGAGGACGCAGGTGGCGCTGTGGTCTAAACCACTGAGCCTCTTGGGCTTGCCGATCAGAAGGTCGGCGGTTCAAATCCCCGCGACTGGTTGAGCTCCTGTTGCTCTGTCCTAGCTTCTGCTAACCTAGCAGTTCGAAAGCTCGCCAGTGCAAGTAGATAAATAGGTACTGCTGAGGCAGGAAGGTAAACGGCGTTTCCATGCACTCTGGTTTCTATCACGGTGTTCCATTGCACCAGAAGCAATTTATTCCTGATGGCCACATGACCCGGAAAGCTGTCTGTGGACAAACGCCCTCTCCCTCGGCCTAAAAGTAAGATGAGTGTCACAACCCCACAGTCGCCTTTGACTGGACTTAACCACCCAGGGGTCATTTACCTTTACACCTGTTCAGGGATGATGGGAGTTGGAGTGCAACCACATCTGGAGGGATACAGGTTCCCCATCTTTGCTGTAGCTTAACATCTCCCCTCTGTTCCTTGATCAGTAGCTGAGGGAGATTCCCCCCCCCCCCAGTTTTGTGTCAAAGGCTGATTATCACCCAGGTATCCAAAATAGTACACAAACATTCTGAAGATTGGAAAAGAGTACCAATGGGTCTGATGATGAAACAGGAACTTCTATTATTCCAGGGTTGTTTTGTTTGCGTGTGTTTTTATTTTTATTTCTAATATGCTATTAAAATTTTCTTGGTTTACAAAGGTAAGCACAATGTCTCTTTTTTCAGGTTACATTTTCCATAGCTCAGTTTCATATGTTGAGACATTAGGGTTACATTATGAAGAAAAAAGGGGAGAAGAGCTGGAGGTGGGGTCGGGAGGCGATATTTCTATTTTGCTTAATGCATGTGTGGGTTTTTGTGTCAGCTTTGTTTGTGCAGGTTCTCTTTGCTATTCGCTTGTGTTCCTTTGGTGGTGAGAGAAATTGTGATTGGCCTAGGGTCTGGTGCTTGTTTGTGAATGGGTGTGTTGAACTTTGTTTTCGTGTGTTTTGAGGTTTGGTCCAGAGGTGACTTTCACTAAGGGGCCCCCTGCTGATTCCACCATAAGTGCTAATTAGCAGATAAAAGTCAAAGCTGAAATCCCCAGCCAACTTGATTGACAGCGCCTTTCCCACTGTCGTTCTCTAAACAGCCCAGGAAGGGAACAAGGCATCAACAGGTGAATCTCAAATTAATTACAGAGTCACTCTCTCATCAGCATCTCTACCTTTCAAAGCTGACACATAAATATGTGGAGAGGAGTTTTGAACAATTTATTGTTGACTAATTCTCTAGCAATTGGGGGAGGATAAAGGCAGGCTTATGTATAAGCCTAATAGTAGAGGCATTTGGAGGTAAGTCTTCCTTGTCCTTTTCCTTTTCTGCTTCCTTTAGCTCCTAGACTCTTCTCCCCACATCTCAGCATCGGAGTCACCAAGGCTCTAAGGTAGGGGTCATCAAACATTTTCAGCAGGGGGCCGGTCCACTGTCCCTCAGACCTTGTGGGGGGCCGGACTATATTTTGAAAAATAAATAAATGAACGAATTCCTATGCCCCACAAATAACCCAGAGATGCATTTTAAATAAAAGCACACGTTCTACTCATGTAAAAACACGCTGATTCCCGGACCGTCCGCAGGCCTCATTTAGAAGGCAATTGGGCCGGATCCGGCCCCCAGGCCTAAGTTTGCCTACCCATGTTCTAAGGCGAGTGTTGCTTAAACAGGTACAGAAAGAAGTTGGGACATGCCAGAAGGTGGCAGATTTGGGGGAACAAGTGTTTAATGAAATAAGTAAAATTACACATTAGCATATTCCTTTAAATTTTTTGGGGGGCCCCAAGAGAGCTGGACATATAAAGGGCCCCATTACCTTCAGTAACTTAGGGCCTCATCATAAATCCAGCCCTGACTGTGAGAACAGGACTAGATGGTCCACTGGCCTGATGCACCAGAGCCATTCTTAGGTTAAGCAGCGAGTCATTTTCATACCTCCTCAAAAGAGATGCGCTAAGATGCTGCGAAGGCTGCAGTCTGTGCAATGACACCTCTTGGTGTGTGCTAAATATCAAAAGAGGAAACTGATGGAGGTGGAGGTGAAAAAAACGAGAAAGAGCTTTCTCGACTTCCAAGCAAGACGCAGACAAACTCGCCCTCTGTTTATTATCTCCAGCCGGTTGGCATGGACAAAGGAGGGCCTGAATGTTCCGTTGGTTACTTCCTCTGTGGCCGAACACACACTGAGCAACAACCCAGGGGGACGGAAAGGAAGTGGAGGGGAGACAGAGCGAACACAAGGAGAGGCGGGCAGGACAGAGCAGCTACGAAAATGTCAGAGGTTCAAAAGCCAGCCAGGAACAAATGCCGTGGATTAGCTCTCCAATTTGTTGACACTGCCATAGGCCGTGTTTTCCTTGGCATGGTCTGGCTCTAGAGATCATGTGAGCTCCCCAAAGTATTTGTGAATTAATTACCAGGTACTGTTCAGAACAACAACATGGTTTCCCGTGCAGCGTAAGAAAAGCATGACCCGCCCCCGCCCCGCCACCGAAATATGGAACACCCAGGATTATTTAAATAATGTCTTATTTGAGAAGGATCTCAAAGTGTCAAAGATAAGCAAGTCTGGAACTGTAGCCAGGGACTCACCAGAGCCAAGGGGTGACAGCGGGGAACCCGTGGCCCACCAGATGTGGTTGGACTCCAACTCCCATCGACCCCAGACAGTATGGATTATGCCCAGAGGTGATGGGAGTTGTAGTCCTACTGTGTTGTGGTGGTGAGAGGGTTTTTCCACCCTGTTCTAGAGCAGAGGAGTGTGACCCCCAGGGCTGGATTAAGACCTTTAAAGGCCCAAGCACTGAAAATATTATGGTGCCCGTGCCATAGGTAATTCAAAATCAATGCTAAACAATAAAATAAAATTTTATTGGTTACATTTTACCCTGCCTCTTATCTCAGTTATCTGATTTCTTTTTAAAAAAGAAACCGAATTATACAATGTACACTCTTTCTATGTATATATGTATGAAATATAAACAAATACATTAGTAAAAAAAAACCCATAGAGTTATTGCAACTTCTGGAGTGTTTCAGGTTGGTGAGTCCTAGTACAGTGGTACCTCGGGTTACATACGCTTCAGGTTACATACACTTCAGGTTACAGACTCTGCTAACCCAGAAATAGTGCTTCAGGTTAAGAACTTTTCTTCAGGATAAGAACAGAAATCGTGCTCTGGCGGTGCGGTGGCAGCAGGAGGCCCCATTAGCTAAGGTGGTGCTTCAGGTTAAGAACAATTTCAGGTTAAGTACGGACATCCGGAACGAATTAAGTACTTAACCTGAGAAACCACTATATAGTGACTCTACTGACTGTATGTTGAAACTACTAGTTTCTCCACAAAGGGAATTGATGGTGTTGCCACCTAAGCTGGTGGCAATGAAACCGTTCTTAACCTGAGGTACCACTTTAGCTAATGGGGCCTCCCACTGCTGCCGGCGCGATTTCTGTTCTCATCCTGAGGTAAAGTTCTTAACCCGAGGTACTACTTTTGGGTTAGCGGAGTCTGTAACCCCAAGTGTTTGTAACCTGAGGTACCACAGTAAGTCAGAAATAACCCAATGTACCTTGAGTTGGGAGGGGGGGGCACTAATTGGCCTGACACTGTGGCAAGGCAGAAAGGTCCTGGCCTCTGAGGTGAGTATTTTTTTCCTTCCTACGTGTGCCCCATTAGTGTGGCATGTATCATCACTGAAGCAGTCAAACACAACATTTCCTGTTGCCTAGAGCAGACACGTTTATATGCCTGTTGTCTTTGTCCATGGAGTTTTCTTGGCAGGGATACTGGAGTGGCTTGCCGGTTCCTCCTCCAGGTGGATCACTTTTGGTCAAAACTCTCCACTATGACCTGTTCATCTTGTGTGCCCTGCTCGGCGTAGTTCATAGCTTCTCTGAGTTCTTCAAGCCCCTTCGCCACGGCAAGGCAGTGATCCATGAAGGGGCCAAACTTTTGACCAAACTGCGGGAGGTAGTGGAGGACAGAGGTGCCTGGCGTGCTCTGGTCCATGGGGTCACGAAGAGTCGGACACGACTAAACGACTAAACAACAACAGAGCAGACACTCAGGGGAATGTTGCTCCAGACAGGGAGGACCTCCTGTCACACCTGCTCTGCAGCATCCTCCCCCTGTGTGTGACCAGGTAGATGGGTGTGACCCTAGCAGACCCTATAAAAGGGCTAGTCACACAGCCATCTTCCTCTCTTCTGGCTCTTAGCAGCACATGGCTCATCCTTACAGAGGATGGAAGCCACAAGCTAGAAAGGCTGAGGCTCAGACATCTCTTCTCTACAAATGTAACTGTAACCACAAGATAAAGCCTTCCTTCAGAATCCTACTGAGAGCTGAATCTAAGTGAACTTTACTCTTACTTTTAAACAAGACTGTCGTGCTATTATTATTGTTAAGAGGGAAATAAAAGGGGAAACTTACCAGGAACAATCCAGGCTGGATTGCTTAACTTCAGTGATTCTAAAGAATTCACCAACTTGCACAGCAATGTGCAAGGAAATGTGCTCTGCTGCTGGCTCACTAGTGTGTGTGAGGAAGGGTAATAGATCAGAGATAGATCAATATACTCTCTCCTACTTTCCTCAACATTCCCACAGTTGGAACCATCAACAAACCAGAGCCTGGGAGAACACACACACACACACACACACACACACACACACACACACACACAAATGATACAATAATCTTTATTGTCATTGTCCCATACAGAACAACGAAATTGAAAAATCTACACCAGACATTCAAAACCAACAAACCTGCTATCCCAGCTATCCCGGCAACTCTAGGTAAAGGTAAAGGGACCCCTGACCATTAGGTCCAGTCGTGGCCGACTGGGGTTGCGGCGCTCATCTTGCTTTATTGGCCAAGGGAGCCGGCGTACAGCTTCCGGGTCATGTGGCCAGCATGACTAAGCCACTTCTGGCGAACCAGAGCAGCGCACGGAAACGCCGTTTACCTTCCCGCCGGAGCGGTACCTATTTATCTACTTGCACTGCATGCTTTTGAACTGCTTGGTTGGCAGGAGCAGGGACCGAGCAACGGGAGCTCACCCCGTTGTGGGGGTTCAAACCGCTGACCTTCTGATCAGCAAGTCCTAGGCTCTGTGGTTTAACCCACTGCACCACCTGCACCCAAGAGAGACTACCTTACGCTGTGTTTAAAACCAAAATCACATTTGGATAGAAACTGTTTCTCAGGCAGCTAGTCCTAGTCTTAATAACCCTGTTACCCACCCCACCCCCCAGTATATAACCATGATCTCTATGTTCTACCTCCAACATTGGACACAGTGACACCTCTGAATACCAGTTGCTGGTGGTCAGAGAAGGAGAGAGCATTCATGTGCTCAGTTCCTGCCTCCCATGGACATCTGGTTGGCTGCTGCGAGAACTCAGTGGGCCGTTGGCCTCATCTAGCAAGGCTATTCTTACGTTCGTAAGTTGTACCGTCTAGGAAGGAGATTATTATGTGATTCTGCTGCATGTCTAGATCAGCTGTCAGAGATAGATCCCTCTCCTCTCGTGCCTGGAGAACTGCTGTAAGCAGCAGCCTTGGGGTTTAGCACTTTGCCACAGGAAAGAAATTAGGGAACAGATGGCGGATAATGAATGACAGGAAAGCTTAGCATTTGTTTGTTCCCTTCCTTCTCCCTCCCTCCTTCTCAGGTCTCATTGGCTCTAGTTATGGAGCTTCCCAGTCAGCGAAAATGCACAGAGGGAGGTTTTCTCTTTTGCTGAAATATTGCCCTCCCCTTGCCACAAGTTAACCCAGGCAGAGGCTCTTCAAATCGCTTCCTTGCTACGGTGATGGCTGCATCTGATCCACCTTGCAACAAAATGCGCCAACATGGCACCTCTCCCTTGGTGTTGACACTGAATTGGTGGGAGGAGGGTCAAAGCCATGGGCAGAGACAGCTGGTAGGTCATTAGCTCTCAAGAAGAACAGCGTTCAACAGTTGTCTGGTCAGCGTGAAGGCAGACATGATCCACCCAAAGCTGAAAAGAAGGCAGAGAGTTTGGCAGATCTGACTGACTGGTGGCAATCTTAGCTTAGAAAGGTTTTTTTGTTGTTGACCAGTTAGTGGAGGGCATCACAGCTCAGTGACAGTGTGGTTGCATTTCAGGTTCAAGGGCCCAGGTTAAGTCCTTGTCACTTCAGGTAGCAAGTGATGGGGAAGGGAATTTGGCAAAGCCAGCACCCATCAGGCAATGCTGGGTAGGATTTTGACCAGTTGGCTTCTGTCCAAAGCAGGGCACCTGATGTCATTGATATGTCATGTGATGTGGGTCATTTACAATGCAGTCCAACCAACAATGCATGATTGCTAGGTAGGCACATGATAGGAGCTGAAGCTCAGAGTCCTGTAAGTTTCCTAGAGTAGACACTGAGAGACACTTCAAATGTGCCCTATCAGGGGGAGGGCATTGCCACACATATACAGTGGTACCTTGGGTTACAAATGCTTTGGGTTACAAACGCTTCAGGTTACAGACTCCGCTAACCTGGAAGTAGTACCTCGGGTTAAGAACTTTGCTTCAGGATGAGAACAGAAATTGCGGGGCAGCGGCGCAGCGCCAGCGGGAGGCCCCGTTAGCTAAAGTGGTACCTCAGGTTAAGAACAGTTTCAGGTTAAGAACAGACCTCCAGAAAGAATTAAGTTCTTAACCAGAGGTACCACTATACAGAGGAACCATGGCTCCCAAACGCCTTGGTTTTACGTTTCGGTTCTTGAACGCAAAAAACCTGGAAGTACCGTATTTTTCGCCCTATAGGACGCACTTTTTCCCCTCCAAAAATGAAGGGGAAATGTGTGTGCGTCCTATGGGGCGAATGCAGGCTTTCGCTGAAGCCTGGAGAGCGAGAGGGGTCGGTGCGCACCGACCCCTCTTGCTCTCCAGGCTTCAGGAGAGCCCCACCGCCAGCCCCACAAGCTCGGGGGATAGCGGGGAGGCGCAGCGCGCCTGTCCCGCTGTCCCCCGACTTGGTTAGAAGGCTGGCGGGGGGGAGAAGCCTGCTCCTCCCCGTCGCCAGCCCCGCAAACTTGGGGGACAGCGGGAGGCGCAGCGTGCCTTTCCCGCTGTCCCCCGACTTGGTTAGAAGGCTGGCGGAGGGCTTCCCCCTCCTCCAGCCCCGCAAGCTCCCAGAGCAATGCCAAAGCTGCACACAGCTTCGGCATGGCTCTGGGTCCTGTTCTGGGCACTGGGGGAAGCTCCGCTTTCCCCGCCCCCAGCCCCACAAGCTCCCAGAGCGATGCCAAAGCTGCACGCAGCTTCGGCATGGCTCTGGGTCCCGTTCTGGGGGCTGGGGGAGGGGGAAGCTAGGTTTCCCCTGCCCCAGCCCCGCGCCTGGGGGGGAAAAATAATTTTTTCCCCTTTATTTCCCCCCCAAAAATCTAGGTGCGTCCAATGGGCCGGTGCGTCCTATAGGGCGAAAAATACGGTAAATGCTTCCGTTTTCAAATGTTTTTCGGAACCCAAAGCTGCGACATGGCTTCCACTGAGTGCAAGAAGCTCTTGCAGCCAATGAGAAGCTGCGTCTCTGTTTTCGAACATTTTGGAAACCGAACGGGCTTCCGGAATGGAGTTTGCTCGAGAACTGAGGTACCACTGTAATCTCACCTGACTGGGGCGCCTCCTCCTTGCTCTTTCGCCTCATCCCAGCAATGTAGAACATCTGCATATCTGAGCTCCATTGCTGAGACACCATTTTAAAATTAGAATAAAGTATGTCTTTGTAAGAGGGACGCGGGTGGCGCTGTGGGTTAAACCACAGAGCCTAGGACTTGCCGATCAGAAGGTCGGCGGTTCGAATCCCGGCGAAGGGGTGAGCTCCAGTTGCTCGGTCCCTGCTCCTGCCAACCTAGCAGTTCGAAAGCATGCAGTGCAAGTAGATAAATAGGTACCACTCCGGCGGGAAGGTAAACGGCGTTTCCGTGCGCTGCTCTGGTTCGCCAGAAGCGACTTAGTCATGCTGGCCATAGGACCCGGAAGCTGTATGCCAGGTCCCTCGGCCAATAAAGCGAGATGAGCGCCGCAACCCCAGAGTCGGTCATGACTGGACCTAATGGCCAGGGGTCCCTTTACCTTTACCTTATGTCTTTGTAACTGAATTGCCATTTTAAGCCAGCCTAAATAAAGCTGCTGTATCTGTTGCTGTTCAACAAGTATTCTGAGTGAGTAAATATTACTTTTTAACTTTTACAAGATTTGAGGGAATCCAGTCTGCCTTAAAGCATCTTGGATTACTTGAAATAAAAGGCTAAAACTAGCCTATCTAAGCTTCGCCTTTAAGTTGCAAAGGGATGCAGTCTGCTGAGCTCACAAACGTGAGGAAGGAAAATATCTAATAAATATATCTTCTCCTAGCATCTATACACATCCCTACAGGTTATAGGTGGTCTGGGGTGCAGTTGAGGAGGTGTGGCTTGGAAGGAGTCTCCAAGAGCCAGTGTGCTGGTCCCGGGGGCTAACCGAGAGGCGAGGTCCGAATCCAGTCCGAGGTTGATGGTGCGGTATGGAGGCTGTCTGTGAAAGCTGTAGCTGAGTCCAAGGTGAGGAGTCGGGTGGGGTCAGTAACTCTGGCAGAAGAGCAGGACAGGGTGCAGGCTACCAGCAGTGTTGCTCCTGCAACCTGGGACTGGGGCTGACTGGCTTTTATCTGCCCCGAGGCATAGGGTGGCCCTGGTCCACAGGTGACTCGCCTCTCCTGGCCTGGAGGTGAGCACTCCTCCTGCAGGAACTTAGTTCCCTCCGCCTCTCTGCCCTGAGCCTCTGCAGCTCAGGAGAGGCTGGAGGGTTACCGGACCCAGAGGCAACCTCAGCTTCCCCTGACGGGGCTGAGAGTGGAGCACCTGCAGGCAATGGGTCCTCCATCACCTCAGGGGCCAGAGAAGACTCAGCTGGTGCCTGCACCTGAGGATCCAGCACAGGTAAGGACCCTTCAGGCTCAAGCCCCAGCCCTGGCTCAGCTGGTTCTGGAGGCAGGGAATCCTGTGCAGGCTGGGATTCCTCAGGTTCAGCCTCTGAGTCCGAATCCCAGGCCATCACAGCCAGATACAGAGGTGTAGTTGTCCAGCGTGGTGGGTGGCTGTGTCAAAGAACCATTATTCTTTCTGCAGTAGGGGGCCAGGAGAGTCCCTGCGTCCAGCACCTTAGAGACATGAAAGGGGAGATTTCTCAGCACTGAGAAGAAGTCTTCTGTGAACCACCCTGAGACCTCCGGGTGTAGGGTAGTATTTAAATTCAATAAATAACAATAATGTCTTGTCACCCTTTGTGCTGATTGGAGCCAACGAGAGTGAAACTGGAGGTGAGGATTGGCTCCTGGGATCACTCTGGAGAGGTCATGCAGGAGGAACACCAAGGAGGAGTCGCTCTCTATGTTTCAAAGATAAGCATTTCGGAATACTGAAAACACAAGGGGCTTCCTGTTCAAGAGAACGGAGTGCAAGTTCTGCACTTCAAGGAAAACACAACTTAAGTCGCTCCGAAAGAAAATATGGGAACACTCCAGATCATTTGCCTATGTACATACCTGGAAAATAGTATATCTAGCTGAAAGGCAACACATGATTATTGCAACACATCCCGAATCATTACAGTGGTACCTTGGTTCCCAAACATCTTGGTACTCAAACGCCTTGGTCCCCAAACACTGAAAACCCAGAAGTAAGTGTTCCGGTTTTTGAATGTTTTTCGGAAGCCAAACATCTGATTTGGTTGTTGGCTATTGTTTCCAGGGCACCTGCACCAATCAGAAGCTGCAGCTTGGTTTTCGAACATTTTGGAAGTCAAACGGACTTCTGGAATGGATTAAGTTTGGTGCTTTTGTTTTTGCTGTTTATTTTGTTGTTTTGTTTTTGAGGCATTTTTGATTAATTTGTTTTTGTGACTGTGTGGAACCCAGTTCACCTACTGATTGATTGTGTGACTGTGGAAATGGATAAAATCACCCCATCCAAACAATGACTATCATCAGTGCAGGTAAAAAAAAAAAAATTTAATTTTTTTTAATCATCTGCAATACTGTCTTATTTATTTTATAGTACAGTACATATTATCGCTTTTATTTTATGGCTCAATGGTCTCGTTAGATAGTAAAATTCATGTTAAATTGCTGCTTTAAGGGTTGTTTTTAAAAGTCTGGAACGGATTAATCCGTTTTGCATGACTTTCTATGGGAAAGTGCACCTTGGTTTTGGAATGCTTTGGTTTTGGAACGGACTTCTGGAATGGATTGAGTTTGAGAACCAAGGTACCCCTGTATTTTGTTGTTGTTGTTTAGTCGTTTAGTTGTGTCCGACTCTTCGTGACCCCATGGACCAGAGCACGCCAGGCACCTCTGTCCTCCACTACCTCCCGCAGTTTAGTCAAACTCATGCTGGTAACCTCGAAAACACTATCCAACCATCTCATCCTCTGTCGCCCCCTTCTCCTTGTGCCCTCCATCTTTCCCAGCATCAGTGTCTTCTCCAGGGAGTCTTCTCTTCTCATGAGGTGGCCAAAGTACTGGAGCCTCAGCTTCACGATCTGTCCTTCCAGTGAGCACTCAGGGCTGATTTCATTAAGAATGGATGCATTTGATCTTCTTGCAGTCCATGGGACTCTCAAGAGTCTTCTCCAGCACCATAATTCAAAAGCATCAATTCTTCGGCGATCAGCCTTCTTTATGGTCCAGCTCTCACTTCCATACATCACTACTGGGAAAACCATGGCTTTAACTATACGGACCTTTGTTGGCAAGGTGACGTCTCTACTTCTCAAGATGCTGTCTAGGCCTGTCATTGCCCTTCTCCCAAGAAGCAGGCGTCTTTTAATTTCGTGGCTGCTGTCACACCCCTGTATTACTGTATAGTTATAAGATTATTGTATAGTATTACTCTTAGAAGGAGGTGTGGCTATGAGCGGGCAGGGCTGTGACTATCCTGAAAGGACTCTGCACTTCTGAACTTGCTCCTCTGCTACTGGCCTGGAGGGCTACATTTTGTCCCTGTGCCTGAGGTTCCCCATTGTTGGGGTTATGGGATAGGTCTGCTAGTCTATGCTGCAACATTATGTTGCAGGTCTGACTTGTTTAGCAAACCGGACAGCTCTTTTCTGTCACAGATATCTCTAGAATAGCCGAGACGCACAATCGCCACAAAGAAGTAAGTGCGAAAGCCAGATTTTTCCGCCTTTTCTCCCCACTCCCCAACATCATAAAAATAAAATCCGTCTGGAGAGAGAAGGAAAACAGAGCTTGTGTGGGGACTGAGCCAAAGGCCTATCAGGATCTCGTGGTTTTGTTCTGGCTGGTAAGAAAAAGCTGGCCCGGCCTTCCCAGAGACAATTTCCTGCTGAGCCCGCCTTGTGATGTGTGTCCTTGCTTTTAAAACTGGAAACGCTTTGATGGATATTATTAGGCAAGGAGGGGAAACATTTGGAAGCCTCCCCTTCCGCACAAACCCACCAGAGTGTTCCTGGATGAAAGAGGGGCAAATTGGAAGAGCCTGTGGTTCGATTCCTGGAGGGGATTTTCTCCCGTTGGGAGTTTGCTGTGTATAGATGGAAACATTCCCCCAAAAACTTCCTTCTTTGGGCAGGGGGGTTGAATCCCTTTGCCTCTTGAGTGTAGGAGAGGATATGACGTGTCTCTTGAGCTTGCATGTCAAAGAGGAGAAGACTGTGGTAGAGGAAGACATATCTCCAAGGCCTCTTCCCACTGGAACCATTTATTTATATTATTTTATTATGACTTGTCCCTGCTAGCAGCCCCTGATAAAGAGATGTAGGAACATAGGCAGCTGCCTTCTGCTGAGTCAAACCATTCCTCCATATAGCTCAACATTGTCTATCTTGACTTGGCAGCACCTCACCAGGGTTTCAGCTAGGGGACAACCAAGCTCATACCTTCCAACATTTCTCCAATGAAAATAGGGATGTCCCATTCAGTTGCAATAATTTTACCATTTCATACCCCACACATCTTACTGGGTTGCCCCAGCCACTCTGGGCAGCTTCTAACACACATAAAAACATAGTAAAACATTTTTAAAAAACCCTATACAGAATTGCCTTCAGACGGCTTCGAGGGTTGGATAACTCCACACCCTCCAACATTTCTCCAATGAAAACAGGGACATCCTGCCATTGTTGTTGTTGTGGTTGTTTAGTCATGTCTGACTCTTCGTGACCCCATGGACCAGAACACGCCAGGCACTCCTGTCTTCCACTGCCTCCCGCAGTTTGGTCAAACTCATGCTGGTAGCTTCGACAACACTGTCCAACCATCTCGTCCTCTGTCGTCCCCTTCTCCTTGTGCCCTCAATCTTTCCCAACATCAGGGTCTTTTCCAGGGAGTCTTCTCTTCTCATGAGGTGGCCAAAGTACTGCAGCCTCAGCTTCAGGATCTGTCCTTCCAGTGAGCACTCAGGGCTGATTTCCTTCAGAATGGATAGGTTTGATCTTCTTGCAGTCCATGGGACTCTCAAGAGTCTCCTCCAGCACCATAATTCAAAAGCATCAATTCTCCGGCGATCAGCCTTCTTTATGGTCCAGCTCTCACTTCCATACACCACTACTGGGAAAACCATAGCTTTAACTATACGGACCTTTGTCGGCAAGGTGATGTCTCTGCTTTTTAAGATGCTGTCTAGGTTTGTAGCATGTAAGTGAAAATAAAAACACTGTCTGCTTCTTCTGTTTGTAAGGGCCTCTGAAGGTGACTTTCCTGTGTTAACGTAATGCATGAAGATCATTGGTCAGGAAGCCAGACAAACATTGGATGCAGCCTAGGTATAGTGGAGGAAAAGGCTCTGTCCTGGGTATCCAGCCACTTTACCTCTGAAATTGTTGCTGGGGAGAAGAGAAGGCTCTTGAGTAATGGCCTAAAATTCCCGACAGGCTTAGTGGTGGCTGGTGCCCGTTGGGCCTGATGGGGCAGAAGGCAGGGAGTTTGACAGTAGGTGGCGCTAGAGGTAACATCAGGTAGAGACAACTCATTCTGGCTTTGTCCCCAGTCTCCTCCCTGTTGGGTTATTCAAGGGCAGCACTGAGACCAAGAGGAAGCGAACAGGCAATCTCCCCTTCTCCTTCTCTTCTTATTTGGCGGTCACTCATTGTCGAGTAAGATTGTCTTCCATGAACACGGTCTTAACAGTGAGTCCATAAGTGACAGAGAAGCGGACACGGAGCAATGGATCCAAACTGCAGGAAAGAAGATTCCACCTAAACATTAGGAAGAACTTCCTGACAGTA
The DNA here is from genome assembly GCF_027172205.1 of Podarcis raffonei. Lineage (NCBI taxonomy): Eukaryota > Metazoa > Chordata > Lepidosauria > Squamata > Lacertidae > Podarcis > Podarcis raffonei. The sequence continues at coordinate 30,448,912 of NC_070617.1, read as the reverse complement.
AGAGCTGTTCGACAGTGGAATTTGCTGCCAAGGAGTGTGGTGGAGTCTCCTTCTTTGGAGGTCTTTAAGCAGAGGCTTGACAACCATATGTCAGGAGTGCTCTGATGGTGTTTCCTGCTTGGCAGGGGGTTGGACTCGATGGCCCTTGTGGTCTCTTCCAACTCTATGATTCTATGACTGTTTCTGGATCCACACGTCCTTCCACAGTGGGGAAATACGTTTGTGGGTGGGAGTTGATCATGGTGAGGGTTTGCCAAGAGTACCTTCCTCTTAGCACGTTTTCCCATTTCGTCCTGAGTTCGAGCATTTTCAAAGGCCGTGATACCTTTGGTAAAGGCTGTTCTCCAACTGGAGCGCTCGCAGGCCATTGCTTCCAAGTTGTTGGTGTCTATACTACATTTTTGAAGATTTGCCTTGAGAGAGTCTTTAAACCTCTTTTGTTGACCACCAGCATTACACTTTCCATTTTTAAGTTTGGAATAGAGCAGTTGCTTTGGAAGACAATAATCAGGCATCTGCACAACATGACCAGTCCAAAAAAAGTTGATGTTGAAGAGTCATTGCTTCGACACTGGTGGATCTGCCTTGGGTTACCCTGCTGGGAGTACAAGACTCCCAGTGGCTTTGCTCACAAGGGGAGGAAGGGAAAGGAGATTGTTAGCTGCTTTGAGACTCCTTAAAGGTAAAGGGTAAAGGGACCCCTGACCATTAGGTCCAGTCGTGACCGACTCTGGGGTTGCGCGCTCATCTCGCTCTATAGGCCGAGGGAGCCGGCGTTTGTCCACAGACAGCTGGTCATGTGGCCAGCAGGACTAAGCCGCTTCTGGCAAACCAGAGCAGCACACGGAAACGCCGTTTACCTTCCCGCCGGAGCGGTACCTATTTATCTACTTGCACTTTGAGGTGCTTTCAAACTGCTAGGTTGGCAGGAGCAGGGACCAAGCAACGGGAGCTCATCCTGTTGCGGGGATTCGAACCGCCGACCTTCTGATCAGCAAGTCCTAGGCTCTGTGGTTTAAGCCACAGTGCCACCTGCTTCCCTTGAGACTCCTTAGGGTAGTGATAAAGTGGGATATCAAATCCAAACTCCTCCTCCTCCTCTTCTTCTTCTTCATAGGAACGTGCAAGCCCCCACGCCACAACAAGGTGATGATCCAGTGAGTGAGTAACAGGCAGTACCACTCCCTGAATGGGTTGTAAATAGGAATGCTGAGTTTGGTCCACCCAAATGGACCTGCCTCTGTTGGAAGGAGGTGGGCCTTAAGATATTTATCTATTTAATAAAATTTATACACTGCTTGATTGTAACAAAACAAAATGAGACCCAAAGCGGTTTACAAAGAGATAATAAAATCAAGGAAAATTTACACCCATACTTAAAACATACAGAAGTTAAAATACGGAAACAGATTAAAATTACCTCAACTTTCTAGGCACTTGGGTTGGCTTGTCTAAACAAGAATCGTTTTTAGCAGGTAATGAAAAAAGGGTAGTGAAGGCGCCTGCTTAATCTCAAGAGGCAGGAAGTTCCAAGGTTTAGGTGCTGAATTGAGTTCTTACAAATACAGAATGGGTATCAGGTGGCACCTATAGTAGTGCCAAGGTACACCAGACATTTGCAATTCTGCCCAGTGCCAGATTCTGCACTTTATTGGGAATGGGGCAAGATGTACTTGACCCAGAAAGTCACTTGCTTGCTGCGCTACTGTGAACCCATAATTTAAAACAAGCCGATCTAATTCTGACTATAAAATGCAAAGGATTATGTGCCTGCAAAACCTGGTTTCCCTTGTGGTGGCGGGACTCAGAATTCGAAGGCTTCCAGGATCCTGCGGGTTCTTAATACAATAACCCACACATTCTTTGATGTGAAAAGTAAGCGCAGAGGGATTTCTCGAAAGTTGGAAAACCTTTCCTTTTCACGTCCTTGATATGAACCCCGGCCTGCCCAGCATTAGCCTCAAACCAGCTGAGCGAGCTACATCAAGAAACCCTATTATTTCAAACCAAAGCGAGCCCCATAATTGGAAAGAAAACCCCACTGAACTGCAAGGGTTGGGTAAAACAAATCCAGGCATTATTTTGACTTCAGTTTCGTGTTTGGCTGCAGGATTTTTTCGATAGCAGAGAGTGGTTAGTACCCGATGCAACCTGGGAAAGATTAAGGGAATAATAACAGGAATAAATCACGAGGCTAATGAAAGTTTGTCCCTGCAAAAATGGCTGAGTTGAAACCTTAGCCTCTGTAAAGGTAAAGGGACCCCTGAATGTTAAGTCCAGTCACGGACAACTCTGGGGTTGCGGTGCTCATCTCGCTTTAATGGCCGAGGGAGCCGGCGTACAGCTTCCGGGTCATGTGGCCAGCATGACTAAGCCGCTTCTGGTGAACCAGAGCAGTGCACAGAAACACCATTTACCTTCCCACCGGAGCAGTACCTATTTATCTACTTGCACTTCATGCTTTCAAACTGCTAGGTTGGCAGGAGCTGGGACCAAGCAATGGGAGCTCGTCCTGTCGTGGGAATTCGAACCGCCGACCTTCTGATCTGCAAGCCCTAGGCTCTGTGGTTTAGACCACAGCGCCACCCACGTGTAGCCTCTGTACACCTTTTTAATTTTTGTATGAATAGCAAAACTTTTAAAATAACCCCCTCTCACCAAAAATGTATTTTTCTTGCTGCAGCAATGTTGCCCCACAAAGTGGGGGTGGGTGGGGAATATTTTCCACCCCGAGGGCCACCTTCCCTCCTTGGCAAGCTTGTGAGGACCACTTGCCCAGTGGTGGGTGGGGCCAGAGGGGGAAGTGGGTGGAGCAATGCATGTAAATTTTACATTTGTACAGTAGGCTTGTTTCTACACATGCTCACACATCCCTCTCCACCCTCCATAAGAGACATTATCAGAGTTTAAGGACACATTTCCGATGAGCAAAAATGCTAGAGGAAGGGGTGAAGGTGTTGACTGGGTAAAATAGGCTTGGCTGGAGAGAGGATGGGGCATGGGAAGAGTCCCAGGGGCCAGAGAGAGATGTTTTGAGGACTGTATTTGTCCATCTGCCTGAGGTTCTCCACCCCATCATAAAGATTGGATACTGTGCTATTGAGGCAGAAATGAAGTATAGCACTGCTTTAAGAATGGAACTATGAAAAGAAGGTACCTTTTATCACTAGTGGTGCACGTGTAAGGTACGGTAACTAAAACTTTTTGGGAAATGATATATAATTGTAAAGGGAATTGGGGGTTGCTTGTGCGTAAAGGGTGCTGCCGCTCTAGGCAACGTTGCCTGGCTGAACCTTTCCCTGGCTGGACAGCCCTTTCTCCATGGCTGTGTCAGTCGCTGGCAGAATCCGTCAGTGGGCGTTTCCTGAACTTCTTCCAACCTAGAAGCTCTTTGACCCCAAGTCTCCTCCTAGCCTCCCTGCGCGGAAGTCTCCTGCGCAGAGTGGGCGTGCCCAACGGAGGTCCTGGGCTCTCCCCGCTGGTCTCTGTGGAAGAGTCTTGGAGCCCTCTCTCCGCAGTTCCCCCTTGCTTCCTGGTGTCCCTCCTATTTCCTTCCTCAAAGGAAGTGTTCTCTCTCTCCCTGCTGGTCCCTTCTCCTGCATCGTTGGGGAGCCTTACCTCCACTCTAGGCTCCGATGGCAGTTCCCTGACAATAATGAAATGAAAAAGAAGCTTAAAATAACATTTGTTTGTTAAAAATCCAGAAACTTTTTTATTAGGAATTATAGGTACCGAGATTCCAAAGGACCAGGAAATACCTTTTAGGGATGCGACAACAGCCACACAGATGTTGCTAGCTCAGAGATGAAAGGAAGAAACTATTCTGACCAGGGGAAAATGGCAAACCAAATTGATGGACTATGCTGAAATGGGAAAATTAACTGGGAAGCTCAGAAACCAAGAGGACAAGAACTTCAAAAAAAGAATGGGGAAAAATTTTAATATATTTATGAGACCACTGTGAGCAGATGAAAACATTAGCAGGATTTTAACCGCACTTGTAAAGTAACCAAAAATATGGACAATTTAGATGGATTAAAAAATTGGATAACAAACTGATATGCAGTTGTAAACATTGTCATTAGGACCCGTGGAGGGGATGGAAGGGGGCTCCTGAATTCAGAGTAATCTCTTGATACGTTTTTTAAATTGTTTCTGTTAATATGGTTATATCTTTTTAAAGTAAAAAAAAAACTTACAAAAAAGGAAAAAATGGAACTATGGTTCAGAGACACACAGAAGAAGCTGAATGAGGTTCTGAGCTGTACATGTGCTTTCTCTTGCTTCTGAGAATGGAACTAAACATGGTTAGGTCCCAGTGACTAGCGTAAGAAATAGTTGTATCCTCCCCGTTCAGACTACAGTACCCTTATTCAAGGCTAATAATGCAAGAACACAGACAGGAGATAATTCAGCTGTGGTTTGAACCTGTTGTCCTTCCTAATAGCGAAGGAAGCTGCCCAGTCCTGAATCAGACCAATGATCCATCTAGCTAAGTGTTGTGCAGACTGAGCTCAGTGGCACAGAGGACCGTTTCCCCCAAAGCACCGTCATGAGAATACTGAGCTAGGTGGACCATCGGTGTGGCCTAATGCAAGGCAGTTTCCTGTACTCCTCTGTTCTTTACTGCAGTGGTGGTTTTGGTGGTTGTGTGGACAGGACACCCCCAAATAAAGACACAGTTCACACCACATTTTTGTTGTGGTTATTGGCATAATTTTGGCCACAACTTTATTGAATTACAGTATGTGAGTGGTTGCTTAGGCATTGGTTAGCGACTATCTGTTCCCACATAGAGGTAGGAACAGAACTGACAACCGCAAGCCTGCGGAAGTCAGTAAGGGTAAACATTTTTGGGGAGACAATAGAGCTGGGCGCCAGGCTCTCACCTCTCCCCAAATGCTCCCAGGGGCTCTTGCGTGGCCCTAGCCCCTTGCCAGGGGTTCGGACAAGAGCATGGCGAGCCCCTGGATTCCTTTACTGGAATACCCTTGCAGCAACAGCATTGGAGGGGCAGGCACAGCCAACCACATCCCCTCCACCAACCAAAATTAACCAATGCCTAACCGCAACCTTACAAGTTGTGACGATTTGCTACGCAGTAGGCAAAAAACCAGATGGCACCAGCCAATCAGCCAAATGAACAAAATTCCTACCAGGCCCCTGCTCCAAAGCAGACGACCCCATGACAGGCATAGCAAGGTCAGCACCAACAAACCCTAAATATAGGGAGGGTGGGCAGGTAATCCGATGTGCGCAGCGAAAAGAGGAAGCTCAATGCTGCGCGCAGGAAATAAATGGCACCCCATCAATTTTGCAACATTAAATTCTCCCCAGCAACAATTGGAGGTGCCCTATCAAATTTGTGGCCATCCATACTAACCCGCCCAGCAACAGGGGATGTCATGGTTGCTCCCACCGCAACACGTGTTCTCCATGAAGTAGAACCCACTTTATATCATGGAAGACGTTCTTTGCTGCTGTATGGTCCACATACATGTGAAGAACAAGCACACCAAAACCCAGTTCTTCTCTCTCTCTTTTTTTTATAATATTTTTTATTAAACACAAAACCCAGTTCTTCTCTCTCAGGAGGACCACGTTGATTGAAGCCAGGTGAGACATGTTGCAGAGGAGCACCAAACGCACGAGAGGAGCAAGCGAGAAGCTGCCCCACATTCGGGAAGCCACCTACATCTCTGATATGGCGGAGCCCCCGCCATGTTTAAAGCAAACAGTCTTGACCCTTGTGTAAGCTCTAACCACAGAAAACCTCACCTTTTGGACTCTCCATGGCGTTTCATAATGTGCTTCCATATTTAAATGGACATGACTCACGCCAGGGGTTCTTGTGTTCAGGCGATTGAAGGCAGGTGGGAAGGAGTAGGAAAGAAAGATGAAACCCAGATGTTCAGACTTTCACATCTTTGCTGTAAATTAAAATGGACTGAGGATTCAGTCAATATGTCAGCGTTTGCTTAGATTTTAAGAGCATATCATTACAATTACAAAGGCAGCAGCCTTATTTTGAGCCAGGTCCAGCAGTGTAGCCACAAATTCAGAAGGGTGGGGTCCCGTCATGATCGTCACAGCTACACCTGCTTACAGCCATGTCCCCCACGATGCTTACATAATAATTTATCATTATATAATAATAATAATTAGGAATGCATTGCAATGGTCAATGCAGATCTCAGTGGGCTGCCTTGCAGCTAGACGTACTATTTTCTGTGTACGAACATGGGCAAATAATTTGGAGTGTTCCAATATCTCCTTTTGGTGACTGGGAGTGGCTGCCGAGAGCATAGAACACTGGTCCTGAAAGACCTATATTGGCTCCCAGTATGTTTCCGAGCACAATTCAAAGTGTTGGTGCTGACCTTTAAAGCCCTGAACGGCCTCAGCCTAGTATCCCTGAAGGAGCGTCTCCACCCCCATCGTTCAACCCAGACACTGAGATCCAGCTCTGAGGGCCTTCTGGTGGTTCTCTCACAGTGAGAAGTGAGGTTACAGGGAACCAGGCAGAAAGCCTTCTTGGTAGTGGTGCCCGCCCTGTGGAATGCCCTCCCATCAGATGTCAGGGAAATAAACAAATATCCGACTTTTAGAATGACTTTTAAAATGTTGGGAGCTGCCCAGAGTGGCTGGGGAAACCCAGCCAGATGGGTGGGGTATAAATAATAAATTATTATTATTATAATTATTAAATTTAATTTGTGCTTTTCTTGGAGTTCCATTGCACATCACAGAACTTCCACCCCACTCTCTTGACACCGAAGCAGCTTTGTGTTGCCAATGTACCTAGATGCTTAACTTTGTTGTTCTCCCCACATGGCGTCTGCAGAGTGACCCTGGGAGCCAGTCCTCGGTGGTCGACTCACCTCCTTTCACTCTGGTTCCAGCCAACACAAAGGGTGAGGAGAATTCATCTCAACAGCTAAAAAGCCCCCCTTTCATGATGGCCGAGTGGTACCAGGACACTGGAGACAGGGATCATGCTACAGACTTAGTAATGGGTCTTTGACCTCCCGCAATCCCAGACCATTACATCTTCTGGGGGCGGGGAACCTGTGCCTCTCTAGACATGGTTGGACTCTTAATTCCCACCATCCCTGACCATTGGCCAGAATAAGGGTTGGAGTATTTGGGGGTGTGGCACAGCTTCCCCATGCTGCTTGATGTGACATACAGTGGTACCTCGGGTTACAGACGCTTCAGGTTACAGACGCTTCAGGTTACAGACTCCGCTAACCCAGAAATAGTACCTCAGGTTAAGAACTTTGCTTCGGGATGAGAACAGAAATCGTGCTCCGGCGGCGCAGTGGCAGCAGGAGGCCCCATTCGCTAAAGTGGTGCTTCAGGTTAAGAACAGTTTCAGGTTAAGAATGGACCTCCAGAACAAATTAAATACTTAGCCCGAGTGTCAGGGAACTGCCATCGGAACGAGAGGAGGAGGAGAGGCTCCACGACGATGCTGGAGAGGGGCCAAGTAGGGAGAGAGGCAGGTCTCCTGTTGGGGAAGAAATTCAGCGCGACACCAGGGATGGAGGGAGGCCAATGGGGGAAGCGGAGAGCAGGCTCCGAGACTCTTCACTGGACACCAGCGGAGAGAGCACAGGTCCTCCGCTACCCACGCCCACCCTGCGCAGAAGGCTTCCGTGCAGGGAGGCTAGGAGGAGACTGGGTGTCAAACAACTTCTATGTTGGAAAAGGTTGAAGAAACGCCCACTGTCAGATTCTGCCAGCGACTGAGCAGCCACGAAGTGAGGGGCTGTCCAGCCAGGAAAGGTTTAACCAGGCCACCTACCCAGGAGTGGCGGCAACTTATGCACGAGCAACCCCATAACCATTAGACCGAGGTACCACTGTATTTTGAGCAAATACCTCAAAGCTGCTTGACATGACCATCTGTACGATTTAGGAAGACAGACCATTCAGGGCTCCATCTGTACTGTATGCAGCATCCTACCACTTTAACCGTCATGGCTTCCCCCAAAGAACCCTGGGAAATGTCTTTTCATTTCTTTTTTTCTGGCAAAACTGTTTTTATTTTTCGCAGTTGCTTAGTTCTTCTTCTTTTTGAAATCGTTTTTATTTGATTTTACAAACATAAATTGATAACAATCCAAATGCATATCCATATATACTCTGAATCTTGAGACCTCCCCAATCACCTCCATGGGTCCTACTCTCAACATTTACAACTGCATATTATTTCATAATCTGTATTTTGTATCGGTCCATATTGTCCACAGTGATTGTTACATTACAAGTGAGATTAAAATCCTGCTAGTGTTTTCATCTGCTTGCAGTGGTCTCTTAAACAGATTATAATTTCCCCCATTCTTTTGAAAAAGTTTTTGTCCTCTTGGTTCCTGAGCTTTCCAGACAGCTTCGCCATTTCGGCATAGTCCGTCAGCTTGGCTTGTCATTCCTCTGGCTGGGACTCTTTCTTCTTTCCATCTCTGGGCTAGTAGCATCTGAGTGGCTGTTGTCACGTACATCAAAAGTCTTTTCTACTCCTTTGGTACCTATAATTCCTAATAGAAAAGTTTCTGGTTTTTAAACGAAAGTTATTTTAAACATTTCCCCCCCATTTCATTATATCATCTCCCAGAAAGCTTTTATTACCTTACACGACCACCACATATGATAAAAGGTACCTTCTTTTTCTTTACATTTCCAGCAGCTATTTGTACTTGTTTTATACATTTTTGCTAACTTAAAAGGTAAAGGGACCCCTGATTATTAGGTCCACTCTTGACCGACTCTGGGGTTGCGGCGCTCATCTCGCTTTATTGGCTGAGGGAGCCGGTGTACAGCTTTCATGTGGCCAGCATGACTAAGCCACTTCCGGTGAACCAGAGCAGTGCACGGAAACACCGTTTACCTTCCCGCTGGAGCAGTACCTATTTATCTACTTGCACTTTGACATGCTTTCGAACTGCTAGGTTGGCAGGAGCTGGGACTGAGCAACGGGAGCTTACCCCGTTGCGGGGATTTGAACCGCTAACCCTCTGATCGGCAAGTCCTAGGCTCTGTGGTTTAACCCACAGCGCCACCCGCGTCCCTTTTTGCTAACTTACTAGGAGTCAAATACCACCGGGTACATCATTTTCATATCCTTTTCTTTCTGCGTACAACATGCCGCGAATTTCAGATCTGTTTTCCATAACCTTTCCCAACCTGCCATCTGGATATTATGTCCCAAATCCTTTGCCCGGTGTATCATTACAGATTTAAAAGATGAACCTGTTAAATCTGGGAAATGTCGTTTCTTAAGGGTCCTGAGAGTTGTTAGGAGACTCCTTGACTGGGAAGTCAAGGAGGAGGAGGTAAGATCAGCAATGGTTAAATGGGCTCAAGACTTTGGTTACATTTAACATCCCTATGGATGCCTGGGAGAGGCCCATAGCTATCAACTTTTTCCTTTTTTTGCGAGGAATCCTATTCGGAATAAGGGAATTTCCCTTTAAAAAAGGGAAATGTTGACAGCTGTGGAGAGGCCATGGAGGGTAGATATGAAGTTCACCGCGTGTTATGCCCTGAGAGAAAATTTTATGAAGATGCAATTTTGCAGGTACCTAACACTACTAAAATTATCTAAAATGTATTTAAAAAAACCCTCAAGTAAATGTTGGAGATGTGGGGAAGCAGAAGGCTCAATGCTACATATGTGGTGAAAGTGTAAGAAAGTAAAGGAATTTTGGGATGTAGTCTATGACGAGCTCAAAAGAATGTTTAAGATCTCCTTTTTAAAAAAAAAACAGGAAGCTTTCATATTGGGAATAGTAGGAACAGATATGAAGCGAGGGATATATTCCTGTAAGCCATGGTAGCATCAAGAGTACTGATTGCTACAAATTGGAAAGGGGGGAAAATCCCGACCGAATGAGAAATGGCAAAGCAAACTCTCAGAATACGCAGTTGGCAAAAATGAGAGGGAAACTGAGAGGTCATAGTGATCAAACTTTTATTAGACAATGGGGCATGTATAAAAAATACCTCAGTGAACATTGCAATAACATGACGTCAGTGCCAGGCCTTGAATGATTTCTGTGATATCGTGGAAACTTATAGGATAATAAGTCATGAATGAAAATTAACAAAGGAAAATAAATAGATGAAATTAGAGGCGTAATGGGGTGACAGGAAGTCATTATAGACGTAAGAAGAATTGATCGTGATCTGATGTAACATATATTACTGTTTTTACTTCTGGGATGAACTTTTGTTTGCTATTTCTTTTTAATTTCAATAAAGTATTTAAAAAAAAGAAAGAGAGAGTTGTTAGGAGACCTTTATTCCCCTCAAAGAACTACCATTTCCAGAGTGGTTTAACAGTGAATTCCTCTTTCCAGGGAACTCTGGAAACTGTAGCTCTGTGAGGGAAGTACGGCTTTCCTGACAACTCTCAGCACCCTTAATAAACTATAATTCCCAGGATTCTTTGGCCCAAGTTGGTTTTGTTCCCTCACATTTCACCATGGCGTGTGGGACTTCCTGTTTTCCCATGGAAGTCCCGCTCTCTGTTAACTCCTGGAGTTTTGCTGATGGAGGGAGACGATTATCCCATAATGTCATTGACCCCCCCCTTTCTCTGCTGCCACGGGGTCTTCACCTGCCACCCTCCACCACCACTTCCTGTTGAACAAATAAACAGGGAAGTGTTGACAGCTGTCAGAGGAATTCTGACAGAAAATGGATGCTTGGGCCGAGAAAAGAGTGTGTTTGTGTGTGTGTTGTGTGTAGGAGAAAGAGAGAGAGAAGGGTCTTTGTAGTGCATAGTAAAATGATGCCTAGGTTAACCAAAATGGGTGGTCTCAGGAAGCAACACAGAATTAATTCAAAAACATGAGGGAGGCTTGTGATACCTCAGAGAGATCTCTTCTGGCACAAGTTTTTGTGGAGTTGAGGCCACTTGGGTCAGAGGGACGAAGCAGGCTCTGGGCCATGAAACATCATCTGCACCCTACATTTTAAAGCAGTATTATTATACCACTTTAACAGGCATGGCTTCTTTCAAAGAAACCTGCTGACTGTAGATCGTTAAGGGTGCTGAAAGTTGTGAGCAGATAGCTGTTCCCCTCACAGAACTACAAATCCCACAGCGGCTGAACAATCAAAACCTCTTTGCAGGAAACACTGGGAATTGTAGTTGTGTGAGGAGCGTAGGGGGTCTTCTAGCAACATTTATTTCCCTTAACAAACTCCCGTTTCCAGGCTTCTATGGGGGAAGAGGGACTGTAAATAGTGGCATAACAGTAGGGTTGCCATATTTTGAAGAGCAAAGAAGAGGACACATTTCCCAACTTCTACTTTTAACTATGGACAGGGGCGTCTTACCCATAGAGGCTAGTGGTGCAGGGCGCCAGGGCAGCAAGTTCTGGAGGGCGCCAGGGAAGAGGTGGAGGCTGGACGTGGCACCTCCTGGCATCAGCTCAACACCCTTGCCCGCCTCTGCCATGCTGTGCCGAAGCAGCACCACACCCGGAGCCTCTGTCTGCCATGGCCACCACGGCATGAAGTGGCTAGCTGAGCCGGGAGACGCTGCACCCAGCCTCTGCTTCTTCCCCGCCAGAGGAGCCGCCCTCCAGCCACTGCCCACCTCCTCCAGCCCCGCTAGCAGCACCTTCCTCCCTAAAAAAAGGTGGACAACTCTGGGAAACGGGGGGGGGGGGGCAGAAGGAGCTTTGCACCATGGCGCCGGATATGATGACTCTACCCGTGAAAAAAAGAGGACGTGTTCTGGAAAAACAGGACATATGGTCAACTCTACGTAACAGTGCTTCAAATGTACTGGATAAGACAGGAATATCCAATACGGGGCTCTCTTGACGTTTTTGGACTCCAGTTGCCATTATGTTGTTGGACACCAGTTTATTATTATTATTATTATTATTATTATTATTATTAATAATAATAACGTTATTATTTATACCCCGCCCATCTGGCTTCCCCAGACACTCTGGGCGGCTTATTAACATCACCATTGATTTATTAATCGCCTTCTAAACAGCTGTGTAGGAGTTTCACCTCTGTATGCTTGGTTGAATGTCTCAATGCTATGTACAAGGCCTCAGTTAAGAAAGACAAAACCTCTCTGTTCCTTTCTCCTCAAATTATGCACTGTTTTTGTTTAGTTTCCTCAGTGTTTTCAGGATTTTTCTCCTCTCTGGACCCCACCAGCTGACTCTGTCAGGTCCTTATTCCGGGGAATCTTAATATGAGCCTTCCTTGTTTGCCTTACACCCTTAGGCTGAGAGATTCCTAAGCCCCAGATGTCAGCCCCAGCATGCTTGGTAAGTGGAATATTTGGAGGGCACCAGGTTGGGCCAGCCAGTTTTGTGCATTTAAGATCTTCTCCACATCATTAGGCCCACTTAAAGAACCCACAACCGCTCTCACTGAATGCAAGAGATTTCAACAGGCTCTCAATGCTCAGCACTGCGCCACTTCCCTTTCTTGGGTCCTTCCTTGCTCCTTCCTTTCTCAAAGGATTCTCTTTTCCCTCTGTTTGGAGATTTCATCACCTTGGCCACTGGTCACTACTGATTGGCTCCTGTGCAAATATCTTGAATTCCAAACTGAAAGAACTGATGACATAGGACTGGGGCTTAGCGATCTCCCAAATTAATTAAAGACCCTTTCCTTTTGAAGCCAAACTCCTTGACTTTGTATTCTGCCTTCGCCCCCCCAAAAGACCATCTGAAAATACCATTATCCTTTGGGGAAGAGCCCACAACTGGTTATTTCTCAAGCTCTCCCTCCTCCCTACAAATAAACTACGGAAGAGTTTGGTTGGTCGACTAGCGCGAGTGTACTCCCCATATTTTGACCTACAGTGTCAAAAGAACCCACCTGCCTTTGATGACTTCTAGGAACATAGGAAGCTGTTTTGAGAGTCCACCATATTTCTTGTACAAACAGTTAGCTATCTAAAAGCCCTGCTAAAAGTGGGCGGCTCGCCTTTTTTGACACCTGGGAATTTCCATCTGAATTATCCCCAACAAAAAGGACTCCACCTTGAGCTCTTTGGAGAAGAGGTGAAACACAAATGCAACATAAGTACAATAAATAAAAAATAGGGCATATATTATTTGTACTCCACCCATCTGATTGGGTTGCCTTAGCCACTCTTGGGCGGCTTCCAACAGACTGTAAAAACAAAACAAAACATCAAATATTAAAAACTTCCCGATACAGGGCTGCCTTCAGGTGTGTCCAGAAAGCTGTGCAGTTGTCTATCTCTTTGACATCTGATGGGAGGACGTTCCACAGGGAGAGTGCTACTACTGAGAAGGCCCTCTGTCTGGTTCCCTGTAACCTCACTTCTCACAGTGAGGGAACCGCCAGAAGGTCCTCGGAGCTGGACCTCAGTGTCTGGGCTGAACGATGGGGGTGGAGACGCTCTTTCAGGTATACTGGGCCAAGGCCATTTAGGACTTTAAAGGTCAGCACCAACACTTTGAATTGTGCTCGGAAATGTACTGGGAGCCAATGTGGATCTTTTAGGACCAGTGTCCTATGGTCCTGGCAGCCACTCCCAGTCACCAGTATGGCAGCCACATTCTGGATTAATTGTAGATTCTGGGTCTCCATCAAAGGTAGCCCCATGGAATTGTCACCCCATCAAATATTATGAGAATTCAAATTAATGGACCCAGCGGAATTCATCCCTTAGAATGTCTCTGGTTTACCCCCAATCTTCCCTCACCCTTAGTCACTTGACATTCTTTTACTTCTCCTCCTCCTCAATTCCAACCGTAAAGCTGGAGGAAACCTAATGCCTGCATTAGGAGAAAATACTTTTCAAATTATCCTTTAGTTCCAACAGCTTAATGTCCTCGCACATGCTTCGTGTGGAGTTTCAGCTCTCTGCACCACAGCATCCCAGAGCGTTTCTGTTGCACACCAGCAATGACACAACCCTCTGCTTTCTAACTCCTTCTGACATCAAATCTCTGCATGCTGCTTGCCAGCTGCTGAAAAGGAAGGCCGAATTCAGTATTATTCCTTCTCAGGCAGACACTATGTACAAAGGGCTTTTTTTATTGGGTGGGGGGTGTCGTTCTCCTTCAACCAGACTCTCTTGTGCCTTGTGCCAGGGTCAAAAAAGACAAGGCCACTGGAATGTTCCTTAATCAGGCTGATCCCTCCTGCTGGCTTTGCAATAACACCTGCTTTTGGTTTCAAGTTGTCGCGTTGGAGGAAGGCTTCATTTAAATATATATATATATATATATATATTCATTTGCACGGAACACTTGAAAGCCATCCTATGTACTTGCAATTTTTCAGAGCCCACAGGCTTGCTGTGGGAGAACGTATAAAGAAACTTGGACAAAGAAGAAGAAGAAGAAGAAGAAGAAGAAGAAGAAGAAGAAGAAGAAGAGGAGGAGGAGGAGGAGGAGGAGGAGGAGGAGGTGGTGGAGGAGTTTGGATTTGATATCCCGCCTTTCACTCCCTTTAAGGAATCTCAAAGCGGCTTACATTCTCCTTTCCCTTCCTCCCCCACAACAAACACTCTGTGAGGTGAGTGGGGCTGAGAGACTTCAGAGAAGTGTGACTAGCCCAAGGTCACCCAGCAGCTGCATGTGGAGGAGCGGAGACGCGAACCCGGTTCCCCAGATTACGTGACTACCGCTCTTAACCACTACACCTCACTGGTTCCTGTGGCATGACTCTCAAGCAGGGATGGGAGGTTAGAGATTCAATTTGGATTGAAAGGCAAACTTACCAAAACTGTGTTTTGCAAAATGCTGCGCGAAGCCAAAAGTTCTCCTACGAAATTCACACTTCTCTGAATATTGCAATGCAACTGTCCTGCTAGGTAAATGTCTACAACAATGCTATGGTGAATGTTTGTTTGTTTGTTTGCTTGTTTGTTTGTTTGTTTGCCCCCTTTCTCTCAAGCTGGGATTCAAGGCGGCTTCTAATATTTTTAAAATCAGGATAAAATTCAAAGCAATTAAAAAAAACACCACCTAGTTTTTATGGTTAAAATACATTAAAATGCATTCAGAGCTAGCAATTAAAATATAGTTTGCCCTGATGGCAGCCCAGTGATCATCATCACTTGTACTGTAGTTTTCAAAGGCCTATCTGAAAAGGAAGGTCTTAGCTTGCTGGTGGAAAGATAACAGAGAAGCAGGCAGTCTAATCTCACTTGGGAAGGAATTCCACAATATGGGAGCAGCCACAGAAAAGGCTCTGTCTCTCCAGTCACCTCCAACCATGCCTCTGATGCTGGTGGGACAAAGAGGTAGTGCTCACCTAGGATCCTGAGCAGCTTTGTATGGGGAGATCTTTGAGGTAGCCGGGGCCCAAGCCATATAGGGCTTTGCATTAGCGAAAACAATGTAAAAATGCATCATATGGCTTTGTGAAATGCGTATAGTATTTTCCCCAAGCCTGTAGGGCCTTCCCATCAGCCTGACAAAAACCAACAACTTGGGTCAGGATGTTGCCAGCGCTCCACACATCAGTATTGGTGATCACACGCATGAGGCGCTAGACAATTTTGTCTCCCTGGGTTCCACCATAACCAGCAATCTCTTCATCAACACTCCATCTTCATCAGCTCAACCAGATGCCTTCATCTGCCCCAGCTGCAACAAAACATGTTTCTCCTGTATTGGTCTCTACAGTCACAGCAGGTACTGCAACCTCCCAACAGCTTGACCTTACCCCCAGATACGCAATCCTGCACTGTCTCTGGAGACCAACAGATGCCAACCTAACCTATAGCACTGAAAATTGCATATAAAGATGTGTACCATAAAATAAATTCAAGCAAAAAATGCAGCTGAATTTTCACAAGAACCTTTAAAAATATTTGCAAACTGATGTGGAAATGTATACACAGTTAACAAATTTATTTTGGCATACATAAGATTTTGTGGGCTGTCAACTTCATCAAATACATGAAGCGTTATCTGGGTGTGAACATGACAGCTAAAAATGTGAAATTATTCAAAGATAATTATGAAAAAACTTGGACAGAAGTGAAAAAAGATCTGGAGATTTGGTCAAATCTGAAGCTTTCCTTGTTAGGTCGAATTGCAGTTATAAAAATGAATGTATTGCCAAGAATGTTGTTTTTGTTTCAAGCATTACAAATTATGGACAAAATGGATTGTTTCAAGAAGTGGCAGAAAGATATATCTAAATTTGTCTGGCAGGGCAAGAAGCCCAGAATAAAATTCAAGATATTAACGGATTCAAAGGAAAGAGGGGGGTTTGCCCTGCCAGACTTTAAATTGTACTATGAAGCGGCAGCTTTCTGCTGGCTAAAAGAATGGCTGCTTCTTGAAAACACAGACATTTTGGATTTGGAAGGATTTAATAATATTTTTGGGTGGCATGCATATTTGTGGTATGACAAGGTTAAAGCGCATAAAAGTTTCAAAAATCATATTGTCAGAAAAGCACTATTAAATGTCTGGGTTAGATATAAGGACTTGCTGGAAAATAAGACTCCAAGATGGCTATCACCAATGGAAGCTAAGGCTGTTAAAAAGCTAAATATGGAGTCGAAATGGCCAAGATATTGGGAAATCTTGGAAAAGGAAGGGGACAAATTGAGATTGCAGAGTTTTGAAAAACTAAAAGGGAAGGTGAGAGATTGGTTACATTATCATCAAATAAACGAAGTGTTTAAATTAGACAGTAAAATAGGCTTCCAGGTGGAAAAATCAAAATTAGAGACTGAACTGTTAGAATCCAGTACTAAGAATTTGTCAAAAATGTATGATCTGCTGCTGAAATGGAATACACAAGATGAAATGGTAAAATCAAGTATGATTAAATGGGCTCAGGATATTGGTCATAACATCATGTTTGCTGATTGGGAAAAGTTGTGGACCACCAGGTTGAAGTTTACGGCGTGTAATGCCTTAAGAGAAAATATAATGAAAATGATTTATAGGTGGTACATAACCCCAGTCAAGCTTGCAAAGATCTACCATGTGCCTGACAATAAATGTTGGAAATGTAAAGAAAAGGAAGGTACATTTTTTCACCTCTGGTGGACGTGCCCGAAGATTAAGGCATTCTGGGAAATGATTTACAATGAACTGAAAAAGGTATTTAAATATACTTTCCCCAAGAAACCAGAGGCCTTTCTCTTGGGTATTGTCGGCCAGGGGGTGTTAAAGACAGATACAACTTTTTTTATGTATGCTACAACAGCAGCTAGAATACTTATTGCAAAGTACTGGAAGACACAGGATCTACCCACACTGGAAGAATGGCAGATGAAGGTGATGGACTACATGGGCTTGGCAGAAATGACGAGCAGAATCCGAAACCAGGGAAGAGAAGCGGCGGAAGAAGAATGGAAAAAGTTCAAGGACTATTTAAAGAAATATTACAAAATTAATGACAGTTAAAATGATGTTGGATTAAAATAAATGGTTACTATCAGTATTGGTTAAGACAAAGAGAATAAGGATGATTAACATAAATTTATAGTAAAATAAGGGAAGATTCGCTGAATAATTGTAAGAACTTGGAATACAGAAACGGGAAGCAAGAGGAAGTCGAGGAAGTAAGGTTTAAGAAATTAGGATATGAAATGGTACTTGTTCTTTGTTCTGTTATTGTTTGTGGTTTGTTTTTGTATGTGTTGTTTGTGTTAATATGAAAATTGTTTAATAAAAAATATTATAAAAAAAAAATGAAGCGTTATTCGCTGTAGGAAAGCAATATTGTCACCATGGTAATGACGATAATGATGGGAATAGTGATTTATTAGCCGCTTGATGCATATGAAGTCCCCAAGTGACTTACGTATCTTTTGAAAACAAAGGATAAAATAAAACCAGGGAAAAGAACAATACATTACAAGAAAAACCATACAACAACCTATAAACAGAGTCAATCAAAAGAGCAACAAAAATTTCAGCAGCAAAAAAAGCGTGCCCAGCAATATAGAGCAAAATCATAATTGGTTAAGTACAGATCTGAAATAATGGTGGTGGAGTGGAAGTGTTTTACAACTTTATTGTATTAACTTCATTGCACCAGTAAGCACTATCTGGCAAGAAAAAGCACATTCACCTTTCATTACAAATGGAAAACGATTGCAATTTGGAGCAGGGCTGCAGTTATTATTACATTTGCAAAGAAAGGAAAGGAGTTTGGAAACAAAACAGATTCTGCTTCCCTTTCTCTCTGTTCTTCCATGTGGAATCCAGGAAGCGCCTGGCTATTGGGAACAATGTCAGCAGGGTGGGGGGCGAGGGGTGGAAAGGCAATAGGATTTTCCCTGGTGAACTTGGCTGGTGACCAAGCGAGGGTGGGAAGGCTCCAAAAAGGAGGAAGAGGATTTGGACGGGGCACATTTTTCCGCAAGAGGTTTTCCTGTTTGCAACAAATGACTCTTCTCTGAAGGGCAGAGATGAGCAATTCAGGTTAGCCAGGCAGCAACCTCCATCCTCCATCTGTCAGATAAAAGAGGTGCCATTGTTTTGCACTATGGAGGGCATTTGTGATGCAGAGGGAACAATGACTGCAGCTCCTGGTGCTGTCTGCTTAAGCTAAAGTAGCAGTGTATACGTGTGTGTGTGTGTGTGTGTGTGTGTGTGTCCCAGCTTTGATCAGAACAATAAAAGGGGGGGGACAGGAGTGTTCCCCTCCCTGCCAAAGATTTTTATTTTATTTTATTTTATTTTATTATTTATTATTTTATTATTTTATTTTATTCTTTTTAGTGATTTAATAACCAAAAATGTGCAAACTTAACAAAACGAAAGAAAAGCAAATTTAAACCATAAAGTGTCACAGCCTGGAAGGATGAAACTACAAAAGATACAGCTCCGAAGGGATAATGAAGTATGAACTCATACAAAGATTACCTTTACACATAATTGTTGTTGTTTAGTTGTTTAGTCGCGTTCGACTCTTTGTGACCCCATGGGCCACAGCACGCTAGGCACTCCTGTCTTCCACTGCCTCCCACAGTTTGGTCAAACTCATGCTGGTAGCTTCAAGAACACTGTCCAACCATCTCGTCCTCTGTCGTCTCCTTCTCCTTGTGCCCTCCATCTTTCCCAACATCAGGGTCTTTTCCAGGGAGTCTTCTCTTCTCATTACACATAATAAAGATCTGTTTTTAAAAAGGTTACTCTTTATATTATTTATTTAGCAAGATTCACGCACCTCTTAATAAAGAAAAACCTATCTTTGTTCTTACAATAAAAATATTCACAGGAAAATATTGATAAAACCAAAACCAAAACCAAAACCCGTAAAAGAAATGGAGTGGCTCTCATAGTCAACAAAAGAGTGGCGAAAGCTGTACTGGGATGCAATCTCAAAAATGATAGAATGATCTCGATACGAATCCAAGGCAGACCTTTTAACATCACAGTAATCCAAGTTTATGCACCAACCACTGGTGCTGAAGAAACTGAAATAGACCAATTCTATGAAGACTTACAAGACCTTATAGAAGTGACACCAAAGAAGGATGTTCTTCTCATTATAGGGGATTGGAATGCTAAAGTAGGGAATCAAGAGATAAAAGGAACAACTGGCAAGTTTGGCCTTGGAGATCAAAACGAAGCAGGGCAAAGGCTAATAGAGTTCTGTCAAGAGAACAAGCTGGTCATCACAAACACGCTTTTCCAACAACACAAGAGACGACTCTACACATGGACATCACCAGATGGGCAGCATCGAAATCAGATTGATTATATTCTCTGCAGCCAAAGATGGAGAAGCTCTATATAGTCAGCAAAAACAAGACCTGGAGCTGACTGTGGCTCAGATCATCAGCTTCTTATAGCAAAATTCAAGCTTAAACTGAAGAAAGTAGGAAAAACCACTGGGCCGGTAAGATACAATCTAAGTCAAATCCCTTATGAATACACAGTGGAAGTGAGGAACAGGTTTAAGGATTTAGATTTGGTGGACAGAGTGCCTGAAGAACTATGGATGGAGGCTCGTAACATTGTACAGGAGGCAGCAACGAAAACCATCCCAATGAAAAGGAAATGCAAGAAAGCA
This sequence comes from Podarcis raffonei, assembly GCF_027172205.1. NCBI lineage: Eukaryota > Metazoa > Chordata > Lepidosauria > Squamata > Lacertidae > Podarcis > Podarcis raffonei. The sequence continues at coordinate 30,428,899 of NC_070617.1, read as the reverse complement.
AAGTGGCTGTCCAACGAGGCCTTACAAATAGCGGAGGAGAGAAGGCAAGCAAAATGCGAGGGAGATAGTGAAAGATACAGGAAACTGAATGCAGATTTCCAAAGAATAGCAAGGAGAGACAAGAAGGCCTTCTTAAACGAGCAGTGCAAACAAATAGAGGAAAACAACAGAATGGGAAGAACCAGAGATCTGTTCAAGAAAATTGGAGATATGAAAGGAACATTTCGTACAAAGATTACCATAATAAAGGACAAAAGTGGTAAGGACCTAACAGAAGCAGAAGACATCAAGAAGAGGTGGCAAGAATACACAGAGGAATTATACCAGAAAGATATGGATGTCTCGTACACCCCAGGTAGTGTGGTTGCTGACCTTGAGCCAGACATCCTGGAAAGTGAAGTCAAATGGGCCTTAGAAAGCACTGCAAATAACAAGGCCAGTGGAAGTGATGGTATTCCAGCTGAACTATTTAAAATTTTAAAAGATGATGCTGTTAAGGTGCTACACTCAATATGCCAGCAAATTTGGAAAACTCAGCAGTGGCCAGAAGATTGGAGAAGATCAGTCTACATCCCAATCCCAAAGAAGGGCAGTGCCAAAGAATGCTCCAACTACCGCACAATTGCACTCATTTCACACGCTAGCAAGGTTATGCTTAAAATTCTACAAGGAAGGCTCAAACAGTATGTGGATCGAGAACTCCCAGAAGTGCAAGCTGGATTTAGAAGAGGCAGAGGAACCAGAGACCAAATTGCAAACATGCGCTGGATTATGGAGAAAGCTAGAGAGTTCCAGAAAGACATCTACTTCTGCTTCATTGACTATGCAAAAGCCTTTGACTGTGTCGACCACAGCAAACTATGGCAAGTTCTTAAAGAAATGGGAGTGCCTGATCACCTCATCTGTCTCCTGAGAAATCTCTATGTGGGACAAGAAGCTACAACTGGATATGGAACAACTGATTGGTTCAAAATTGGGAAAGGCGTACGACAAGGCTGTATTTTGTCTCCCTGCTTATTTAATTTATACGCAGAATACATCATGCGAAAGGCTGGGCTGGGTGAATCCCAAGCTGGAATTAAGATTGCCGGAAGAAATATCAACAACCTCAGATATGCAGATGACACAACCTTGATGGCAGAAAGTGAGGAGGAATTAAAGAACCTTTTAATGATGGTGAAAGAGGAGAGTGCAAAATATGGTCTGAGGCTCAACATCAAAAAAACGAAGATCATGGCCACTGGTCCCATCACCTCCTGGCAAATAGAAGGGGAAGAAATGGAGGCAGTGAGAGATTTTACTTTCTTGGGCTCCATGATCACTGCAGATGGTGACAGCAGCCACGAAATTAAAAGACGCCTGCTTCTTGGGAGAAGGGCAATGACAGGCCTAGACAGCATCTTGAGAAGTAGAGACGTCACCTTGCCAACAAAGGTCCGTATAGTTAAAGCCATGGTTTTCCCAGTAGTGATGTATGAAAGTGAGAGCTGGACCATAAAGAAGGCTGATCGCCGAAGAATTGATGCTTTTGAATTATGGTGCTGGAGGAGACTCTTGAGAGTCCCATGGACTGCAAGAAGATCAAATGCATCCATTCTTAATGAAATCAGCCCTGAGTGCTCACTGGAAGGACAGATCGTGAAGCTGAGGCTCCAGTACTTTGGCCACCTCATGAGAAGAGAAGACTCCCTGGAGAAGACACTGATGCTGGGAAAGATGGAGGGCACAAGGAGAAGGGGGTGACAGAGGATGAGATGGTTGGATAGTGTTTTCGAGGTTACCAGCATGAGTTTGACCAAACTGCGGGAGGTAGTGGAGGACAGAGGTGCCTGGCGTGCTCTGGTCCATGGGGTCACGAAGAGTCGGACACGACTAAACGACTAAACAACAACAACATCCCATGCCACATCTGCCTAAACCTCGGAGAAGGTACTTCATTATTGACAATCCAAGCATTATAATGAGCAAATGTGAGTCTTCTGGGATAGCTCAGTTGGTAGAACACAAAACTCTTAATCTGAGGGTTATGGGTTTGAGCCCTACACTGGGTAAAATATTTCTGTACTAGATGACCTTTGTGGTCCCTTATGACTCTACAATTCTAAGATTCTCAGTTTCTGACACTGCCATTGAATATGGTTCCAAACCTTGATTTCAAACAGGTGGCATATTGTCCCTAACACACAACGTTGAAAACACAGCTACTATCTTTAAAACAAAACAAAAAACCCAGACTTAAATCTGTGAGGTTGCTGTCTCACCTCCCCGAGCTGTTAGTCAATTCAGAGTCAATACCTTGGTTTTCAAACAGCCTAGTTCCTGAACATTTTGTCTCCCAAACATTGCAAACCTGGAAGTGACTGTTAAAAAAACCTATTTTTGCAAGCTGAACGTCCGATGGGGCTTCCACAGCTTCTGATTGGCTGCAGGAGCTTCCTGCAGCCAATCAGAAGCCACAATCTGGTTTTCAAACATTTCGGAAGTCAAATGGACTTCCGGAACTGATTCCGTTCGACTTCCAAAGTACGATTGTATGTATAACATCAAATCATATTATTAAAACAGTAAAGGTATAAGAACACAGGGCTGGTTCACAAGTAACACTAAAACCTGGTTTGTGCTACAGGCATCATCTAGGAGCCTGGGCAAAGTCTTTGGCTCATATGCACTCCTCTCCTCCCGGTCTAGGAGGTTCTGCAGAGTTTCCTTGCAGTTTCCCCCATAATCCTGGCTTGTCATTTATGTACAAACAGAGCTTGGTGGTTTGAAACGCGCTCTGGTTAGTTAAACAAGCCAGCTTCGTAATCGGTGGCTTGGCGCTCTGGATTTGTTTAGAAACCGACCGGAATTTGTTTTAAGCCACAATCTCTTGTTTGTATGGAACAAGCTGGGATTCAGGGAAATGGAAAGTCAAATAGTTAAAACGGGAATTTGCTCCCTCAAGGGGCACCACCAACTAGGATGTCTTTGAAAGAGGGTGAGCCAAATACATTGTAAAGGTAATGGTAAAGGTAAAAGGACCCCTGACCATTAGGTCCAGTCGTGACCAACTCTGGGGTTGCGACGCTCATCTAGCTTTATTGGCAGAGGGAGCCGGCGTACAGCTTCCGGGTCATGTGGCCAGCAGGACTAAGTCGCTTCTGGCAAACCAGAGCAGCGCACAGAAATGCTGTTTACCTTCCCGCTGGAGCGTTACCTATTTATCTAATTGCACTTTGACGTGCTTTCGAACTGCTAGGTTGGCAGGAGCTGGGACCGAGCAATGGGAGCTCACCCAGTTGCGGGGATTCGAACCGCCGACCTTCTGGTTGGCAAGTCCCAGGCTCTGTGGTTTAACCCACAGCACCATCTGCGTCCCTCAGATTCATGGAGGGGAAGCCAATTGATGGTTAAGCCACTTCCGCCTAAGGAGGAGGTGGGGTTGCAGGCTTCACGGCCCCTCCATGTGCGCGGTGGGTGAAGGCCTGCCCCGCACGATTGGGGGGATTCCCGGCCGTGTCACCCCCTGGCTGGCTGGCTCGGGGGCATCGCCTGCCCTATATAGGGCAGGACGCGGCTGGGGATCTTCCTCTTTGCCGCCCGCCAGCTGTTCCTGCTTTCCCCGCCCTTATAGGTTTCCGTTCCTTGACCTTGCTATGGACCTAGCTTGGTCGCCGTTGAGGGGCCTGGCAGGAATTTTTCCACTTGGAAAATTGGCACCAGCCACTTGGTTTTCGCCTACCTCGTAGCAAATCGTCACAACTTTTTGGGTATTGGCGGTTAGGCATTGGTATAGTTCTGTAGATGGAAGAGGGGAGGTAGCGCCATCACCTGCCCCACATATTGAAGGGTAGTCTGCTAAAGGATTCTGGGGGGCATGGCCCTGTCCGAAGCCTAGGGAGGTTAGGGCCTAAGGTACGCCCCCTAGCGGTGACCCCGGGGGAGTTCCTAGTTGATGTGCGTCAGCAGGGCTCCCCCTATTGTTGGTTAACCCTTCCCTGACTTCAAGCAGACGGGCTGGAGTCGGATATACAGTGGTATAATAATAATAATAATAATAATAATAATAATAATAATAATAATTTATTATTTATACGCTGCCCATCTGGCTGGGCTTCCCCAGCCACTCTGGGTGGCTTCCAAAAAAATATTAAAATACTGTACTACATCAAACATTAAAAGCTTCCCTAAACAGGGCTGCCTTCAGATGTCTTCTAAAAGTCTGGTAGTCGTTGTTCTATATGACATCTGGTGGGAGGGCGTTCCACAGGGAGGGCGCCACTACCGAGAAGGCCCTCTGCCTGGTTCCCTGTAACTTGGCTTCTTGCAGTGAGGGAACCGCCAGAAGGCCCTCGGTGCTGGACCTCAGTGTCCAGGTAGAACGATGGGGGTGGAGACGCTCCTTCAGGTATACTGGACCGAGGCCGTTTAGGGCTTTAAAGGTCAGCACCAACACTTTGAATTGTGCTCGGAAACGTACTGGGAGCCAATGTAGGCCTTTCAAGACCGGTGTTATATGGTCTCGGCAGCCGCTCCCAGTCACCAGTCTAGCTGCAGCATTCTGGATTAGGTGTCGTTTCCGGCACCTTCAAAGGTAGCCCCATGTAAAGCGGTACCTCGGGTTAAGTACTTAATTCGTTCCGGAGGTCCGTTCTTAACTTGAAACTGTTCTTAACCTGAAGCACCACTTTAGCCAATGGGGCCTCCCGCTGCCGCCGCACTGCCAGAGCACAATTTCTGTTCTCATCCTGAAGCAAAGTTCTTAACCTGAGGTAATATTTCTGGGTTAGCGGAGTCTGTAACCTGAAGCGTATGTAACCTGAAGCGTATGTAACCCAAGGTACCACTGTAGTCGGTTAGGATCAATGCCTAAGCCAATACCGCTCATCACCTGTAACCAATAAAGCTGTGGCCTTTTTTAACTTTAATAATTGTGTCATGTGTCATTATTTCCACCTGGCGGGATCGGGAACTGCCACACAACTTGCTATGATGTTCTACCTTAACTGTGGAGGCTGGAAGCTTCTGAATACCAGCTTTGGAAACCCCATGAGGGGAGAGTGCTCTTGTGCTTGGGTCCTGCTTGGGTCCACAGACATTTGACTGGTCATTTTGAGAACAGGAAGCTGGATTAGATGGGCCACTGTCTTGATCCTGACGTCAGGCCCTACGTCAGGCTTCCTCAACCTCGGCCCTCCAGATGTTTTTGGCCTACAGCTCCCATGATCCCTAGCTAGCAGGACCAGTGGTCAGGGATGATGGGAATTGTAGTCTCAAAACATCTGGAAGGCCGAGGTTGAGGAAGCCTCCCCTACGTTCTTATTTCGTGGGCCATCTTTCTTCAAGACCCGTGGAAGGAAGAGATGATGGCACACATTTCAGTAGAGACAAGATGCATCATGGGGAGAACCTTTCTGCAGGGCTGGACCAATGACATGAAAACTCAAAGAGGAGCAGGGGAGGGGCAATCAATGATGCTCCTACAGATGATCTCAGTGAGTGAGCTGGGATAGGAAGGTTCAGGTGGTCCCTAGGGTATCCTTCACTTATTTCAAAACAGGGGCTGCGTTTGGAGGTCACTTTCTTTTGGGGGGTTCTGGATTGCTACCCCAAAGCTATACCCTGATAGCACCTACGTACATTGGCTCCCAGTATGTTTCCGAGCACAATTCAGAGTGTTGGTGCTCACCTTTAAAGCCCTAATTGGCCTCAGCCCAGTATGCCTGAAGGAGTGTCTTCACCTCCACCATTCAGCCCGGACACTGAGATCCAACTCCGAGGGCCTTCTGGCGGTTTCCTCACTGCAAGAAGTGAGGTTGCAGGGAACCAGGCAGAGGGCCTTCTCGGTAGTGGCGCCCTCCCTGTGGAATGCCCTCCCACCAGATGTCAAGGAAATAAACAATGATCTGACTTTTAGAAGACATCTGAAGGCAGCCCTGTTTATGGAGGTTTTAAAGGTTTGATGTTTTATCGCTCATTATTATTATTATTATTATTCTTTTGGGAGCCGCCCAGAGTGGCTGGGGAAACCCAGCCGGATGGGTGGGGTATAACTAAAAAAATTATTATCATTATTATTATTATTACCCAACCGGATGGGTGGGGTATAAATAAATTATTATTATTATTATTATTATTATTATTATTATTATTATTATTATTATTATTAAATAAGAGATAGCAGCAACAGCAACAAAACAACGCAATAATAGGGGGAGTGGCTTCCTAATGACAAAGACCAGGAATGGCAGGGTCATGTAGGATCTGCAACAAAATGTTGCAGTGTGTTGTGCTGCTTTTTCAATAACTTAAGCCATTCCATCCCATGCCCCCATCTCCAGTTTTTTTCTCTCCCCACCACTGAACATGCTCAGCTCTCATTTACTGGTTTTTTTGGGGGGTGAGGATGTTATTGCTTTAGCCCCCCCATTTTTCTACAGACCTCAGCGCTTCCCCAAGTCTGCTGGTACCTCTTTCTTTCTTTTTTAAAATTTTTTTATTAAGGATTTTCTTGTTTTACAGAAGTATAGTGCCTCGTATTTTTCTTCTTCTTCCATGTAACATTTTTACAAATCCGTTTCATTTGTTGAGGCATTAGGGGGAGAAGAAAAAAGAAAGAAAAAAGAAAGGGGGGTGGAGAGAGGGAAGATGGATGGGGGTGGGGTCGGGTGGCGGTGTTTCTATTATGTTTAATGTATGTAGAGTTTGGTGTCAGCGTTGCTTGTGTTGTTCACTTGTGTTCCTTTGGTGGTGAGAGAGGTTGGGGTTGGCCTAGGGTGTGATTGTTTGCTTGTGATTGGCTGTGGTGATCTTTGTTTTCGTGTGTGAGTGAGGTGTGTGTGTGTGTTTTGGATCAGGTTAGCCATATTGATTTGTATGCTGTTGGTGGATTATTGTCATTGTCCTGTTGGGCTGTGTATGTGATAAAGGGGAGCCATACCGGGGTGAAGGCGTCTTCTTCTGTTTGTCCCTGTGTCAGTTTCAGTTTATTAGTTAATTTTTCTAGTAGGGCTGTTTCCCATACTATTTGGTACCATTGGTCCATGCTTACTCCTGACAGGTCTCTCCAGTGTCTGGTTATGGTGTTTCTGGCTGCTGAGAGCAGGTGGGTTATGAGTTCTTTGTGGTGTAAATGGGCATTGTTGTCTTGGAAGATGTTTAGTAGGGCCAATTCTGGGGTGATGTCTATTACTTGCTTAGTTATTTTACATATTTCTTGTATGGCTGTTGTCCAGAATAGTTGAATTTTGGGACACTCCCACCACATGTGGAGGTATGTGCCTGTGGAGGTGCACCCTCTCCAGCATTTTGGTGAGGTTCCTGGGTGTATTAGCGCTAGTTTCCTTGGTGTTAGGTACCACCTGTAGGTGAGTTTCAGTGTGAGTTCTTTTCTTTTCGTTGATATGGATTTAAAGGGGGGTTTAGACCACATTCTGGTCCATTGAGTGGGGTTAATCTCATAGCCTATGTCATTCTCCCATTGTTTTTTGATTGCTTCTAGGGGATTTGCGGGGTTTTGGAGTAGTATTTTGTATATTGCGGATACCGTCCCTTTAGGCGTGAATGGAGCCATTTGCCTAAATAAGGATTGGCACACACAGCCTGAACTTCAGATAACAGGAAGGATTACTTTCCCTGGTAAGCAAGGGGACTTGCAGCGCCTGTGCGCTCCATTTGCTTTAATCAGGCCATGTAGCACTCTGGGAATGGTGAGGCACTCCCAGGGCACCAGTTATTTATCTTTTTGCCTCCTGTAACCCCTTCCTGTGTTTCAGACAGATACGTTTACAAGGACAGTGCATCCTTAAATAGATGGCTTTCTGGGAATCACATGGAGTACCATACAAGCGGAATTGTTTCCTAGAGTGAACTAATCATAGCAGGTCTGCAAAAATAGCTTCATCTTGTCGATAACTGACTGCCACCGCAGTCCCTCGAAACAACCCTAAGTCCCAGATGATCAGTGAATTCCAGTCTCCCATGTCCATGTCCGACACTAGGTACTATCACTTTAGACCACCACTTTGGTTTTTTTATTCTCATCGTCTTTCTTTCTTTCTTTCTTTCTTTCTTTCTTTCTTTCTCTCTCTCTCTCTCTCTCTCTCTCTCTCTCTCTTTCTTTCTTTCTTTCTTTCTCTCTCTCTCTTTCTCTCTCTTTCTTCTTCTTCTCTCTCTCTCTCTCTCTCTTTCTTCTTCTCTCTCTCTCTCTCTTTCTCTCTCTCTCTCTCTCTCTCTCTCTCTCTCTCTCTCTCCCCCCCTTTCTCTCTCTCTCTCCAAATGCAAATATATACACTGAAAAAAGAAAAGGAAATGCAAATCTCTTTGTGCAAGAAGCTGTACTCTGGCTCCCTCGGCCAGTAAAGCGAGATGAGTGCCGCAACCCGAGTCGTCCACAACTAAGTCAGGGGTCCCTTTACCCTTTACCTTTACTAGCCATAGCAATAAAATAAAATAAAATGTAGAGATAGAGGTAAAAACTTAACTAGAGGAAATACATAAAGATAAAGGTAAAGGGACCCCTGACCATTAGGTCCAGTCATGGCCAACTCTGGGGTTGCGGCACTCATCTCGCTTTATTGGCCGAGGGAGCCGGCGTACAGCTTCCGGATCATGTGGCCAGCATGACTAAGCCGCTTCTGGCAAACCAGAGCAGCGCACGGAAACGCCGTTTACCTTTCTGCCGAAGTAGTACCTATTTATCTACTTGCACTTTGAGGTGCTTTCGAACTGCTAGGTTGGCAGGAGCAGGGACCGAGCAACGGGAGCTCACCCCATCGCGGGGATTCGAACCGCCAACTTTCTGATCAGCAAGCCCTAGGCTCTGTGGTTTAACCCACAGCGCCACCTGTGTCCCATAGAGGAGGAGGAGGAGGAGGAGGAGGAGGAGGAGGAGGAGAAGGAGAAGAAGAAGAAGAAGAAGAAGAAGAAGAAGAAGAAGAAGAGGAAGAAGAAGAAGAAGTAGTAGTTTGGATTTGATATCCCGCTTTATCACTACCCGAAGGAGTCTCAAAGCGGCTAACATTCTCCTTTCCCTTCCTCCCCCACAACAAACACTCTGTGAGGTGAGTGGGGCTGAGAGAAGTGTGACTAGCTCAAGGTCACCCAGCAGCTGCATGTGGAGGAGCGGAGACGTGAACCCGGTTCCCCAGATTACGAGTCTATCGCTCTTAACCACTACACCACACTGGCTCTCAACAGAGAAAATACATACTCAACTCAAAGTACTCAACTAGAGAAAATACAAAATAATAGATCTCATTCTAATTGCCCCAGCTAAAAACCTTGCAGTTTTTGCTGTTACCTGATCATCTCTGCTAAAAGAAATGACACAGTAGCAACGGTTGAGTGACCCAGCATGGACAATAACAGAGAGGTAATAACCTCACTCCTCATTTTTTTATAAAGCGTGCAAGCAAGAAGCACCGTTTGCACTGCACAAGAACACAAGAAGAGCCTGCTGGATGAGGCCAATGGCCCATCTAGTCCAGCATCCTGTTCTCACAGTGGCCAAGCACAAGAGTCCTCTCCCCTCATGCAGTTTCCATCAACTGGAATCCATCAATTCAGAAGCATTACTGCCTCCAGCTGTGGAAGCACAGCCGAGCCATCATGATAAGCAGCCACTGATAGCCTTCTCCTTCATGAATTTGACTACAGTGGTACCTCGGGTTAAGTACTTAATTCGTTCCGGAGGTCCGTTCTTAACCTGAAACTGTTCTTAACCTGAAGCACCACTTTAGCTAATGGGGCCTCTTGCTGCCGCCGCGCCGCCGGAGCACGATTTCTGTTCTCATCCTGAAGCAAAGTTCTTAACCTGAGGCACTATTTCTGGGTTAGGGGAGTCTGTAACCTGAAGCGTCTGTAACCTGAAGCCTCTGTAACCCGAGGTACCACTGTAATCCTTTTTTGAGACCATCTAGGTTCGAGGCCATCCCTGCTTCCTGTGGCAGTGAGTTCCATAGGCCGCTTTGGTCTGCATGAATTACTTTCTTTTCATCTCTCCTGTTGTATTTCCCTTGAATTTAATTGGATGGAATAATGTGACGCAATTTACGCAATTAATTATGTAAGTTACGTAAATAGCACAGTTTGCGGTGGAAGATGAACAGCAGCAGAAGGCGAACAGTACTGCGTGTGATGGAATGGAAAACGAAGCCTTCTGACATCTCTACTCAAGATGATGCCCTCAGGATTCCTCCATGGAGATAGGCAGACGTCTTCAAACCATCGCTACTCCTCTCTAAAAAGATTAAAAATAAAATAAAATCCTCTCCCTTTAGAAACCAAGAGGTGACCACCTTCTTGTTTCAAATAAGCGACTGAGCAGCAGTTGGACTGTTGTGACCTTTGATCGCTGCTGAGCTAAGATGGATTTGGAATTCGAACTCGAAACCCAGAGGTGGAAGGCATTGTATCCCGTTACAATTCCCGAAGGGCAATTATATCCCTTGTCAAGGTTTGAGGAGGTGGTAGTTGGGCTGCTCCTTCGCTGTGTTATTGTAAGCTGAAATGTGCGTCTCTTCTCTCTCCCCTCCCATCCAATTTGCATTAGTCCCTTCAGAAGAACATTGTACTTCCTCTGCGTTCTGAATGCGGCTTCTACTATAGAAATTCTCGCTCTTACTAAATGGCTGTGATTTCATCAGAGATATTAACCTCGGATTGTTGTCCTGTCACTCAGGGGAAGGAGAGAACTGCCGCGAAAGCAAATGGGCTTTTGAGCCATTTGGGAGACTTTGAGTCAAGTCTCAACAGAAAATTCTATATGTGATTGCAAAAAACCAAGTCCTGTGGCATCTTTCACACTAATGGATTGGTCTGAAAAAATATGCATTGCATATGAACATCTAGGCCCATCTAGTCCAACATCCTGTTCTCACAGTGGCCAATTAGATTCTTATGGGAAGCCCATAGGTAACAAGAAGAAGAAGAAGAAGAAGAAGAAGAAGAAGAAGAAGAAGAAGAACAACAACAACAAATTTATGCCCCGCCCATTTGGCTGGGTTTCCCCAGCCACTCTGGGTGACTCCCAACAGAATATTAAAAACACGATCAAAGAACAAACAATAAAAACTTCCCAATCATTTCCTCCTGTGGACTGGAAATTCCACAGTTCAACCATGCTTTGTGTTAAGTCAGGCTTCCTCAAACTTGGCCCTCCAGATGTTTTTGGTCCCATGATCCCTAGCTAGCAGGACCAGTGGTCAGGGATGGTGGGAATTGTAGTCTCAAAACATCTGGAGGGCCGAGTTTGAGGAAGCCTGTGTTAAGTTGTACTTATTTGTCCTGAATCCTCTGACATTCAGCTTTTCTAGATTTCTCCCTGAGCTCTAGTGTTAGGAGACAGCAAGAAAAACATTTATTTCTCTATACCACATATGCTTTTATGTGCTTCTATCAGGCCACCTCTTACTTGTCTTTCCTCATAAGGAGAGTCATTCCATCCCCTTGATCATTCTGGCTGTCCTTTCCAGACCATTTTTCCAGCTCCACAATATTCTTTTTGAGATTAGGCAACCGGGACTGAGGAATAGATAGGTATGCTTTTTCATTGCTCCCAATTGTATCGATTCCTGACCATTTGGAGATGGGGGTGGTTCTCAATTTCTGGGGTCAGCAGAAGAGATGATTCCAGCATTTTCTCCACCCTTAATTCCGCAAATGTTGTGTTGTCCTGTGGCATCCAAGATAAAAAAAATATGGTGGCCTTCAGCAGTGGGCTCCATTTCCAGCAGAAGTTGTCATCTTCTGATGGATGAGGCGGACTCATAGAATGGGACTTTAGATCTAGTTCCCCATATTGTTCCTTGTGCACAAGTGCAGAATGTGGGCTACATGGCTACTAGTCAGGGTGGTGTCATGAATGAGCCAGCTCCCAGGGAAGGTTTGCAGCCAGCTCCCAAGGAAGGGTTGTTGCCAACTGAAGAAAGCAGCCAGGAACAGAGAGGGTTAACTGCCATGCAGGATGAGCATCGGCTAGAGCTAACTCCCCTGCCCCTTGGAATGCCAGTTGATAAGGGAATGGCGGAGGGCAAGCTAGAACGCAGTCAAAGCTCGCCGGAAGCACAAATAGGCGGGAAAGAGTTAAGAGACAGCCTCTCAGAGAATGGGGAAGAGGAGGGAGCTGACCACTCAGTCTGAGGTCTCAGCAAATGGGAGGGCTGCAAGATAGGAAGCAAAACAGAAGACGTATGAAGCGAAAGTTCAGTTGCTTCTCGTCTCGCCGGAAGCAGTCTTCAGAAGGGTCATCTTGATTGATAATGGTGGAGGCTGTGTTAAAGCCGTCCAGAGCTATCTGTTTGTTTGTTTGTTTGTTTGTTTTGTCCCCCCCAATTTTTTTTTATTAATTTTCCAAATTTATAACAAACAAATAAGAAAACATTACAATATATAAAAAAAGAAAAAACAAACAAACAAACATTTATCCTCACTGTTAAAATCCCAATTTTGTTATCGTTAAATGACTTCCTCGAATCCCCCTAGCTGAGTTTCCATGTAGATCACTGTAGCAGTTTTCCAATACTACTTTTAAATAAAATTAACTTAATCAATTAACATCTGTCTTTCTTTTCAAATTGTCTTCTATCCATAATGTTACACAATTTAACATATTTAACTCCTAGGCCAATTTGGTACTTACAAGTAATTTCTTCCATTCTTCTTGGTACTCCTCCTCTTTCTGATTCTTCCAGTCAGGTCAGCCAGCTCCAAAAAGTCCATCATCTTCATCTCCCATTCCTCCACTGTTGGTAATTCTTGTAGTTTCCAGTTTTTGGCTAACAAAATTCTTGCTGCAGTTGTGGCATACAAAAACAGTCTAACATCTTTCTTGGTCAATTCCAAACCTATTATTCCAAGTAGAAAGGCTTCTGGTTTTTTTATAAATGTATATTTCAACATCTTTTTCAATTCACTGTAAATCTTTTCCCAGAAGTCTTTCACCTTGGGACACGTCCACCATATATGATAAAAGGTTCCTTCCTTTTCCTTGCATTTCCAACATAAATTGTCACTCGTATGATAAGGATCTATCTGTTTGTTTCGACAGTAAGTCATCCTTTTTAATTAACTATGCTCACTGTGTTATCAAGCCGGAGACTGGACTCCTGACAGGTGGCTGTGAGCTGCCCTCAGAGTTGGAGGCACTAATGCTTCTGGACAGCAGTTGCTGAAAATTGCAGGAGGGGAAAGTGCTCTTGTGCTTGAGTCCTACTTGAGAAAAAGGATGCTCACAGGATTATTCTGAGGAGGAAATGAAAAAGGGACAGAACCTCTTTTTCTTGAAAAAGAGGTGCTGGAACTCACCATGGACACCTCCCTTGTTCCCTTATAATGGCAATGGCGCCCACCTGAGAAGTGACAGAACTATATATTATCCATTCTCTAGTTGTTTTTTGTTTCGATATTAATAATTATGTAAAACTTTTTTGTACAAATAACTCCATATTAGCAGAAATTGAGTGATATTTGTAAAGAAAAAGATCAAAGGAAGGTATACAAAGCAGAAAGAAATGATATTATACAATGTAAACCTGTGTAAAAAAGAATGTTATATCAAACAGTATAATGAGAAGGATGGGAAGGATTTTGCTGATGAGTACTTTTACTATGTAAATAACTTTGTCTCTTTTTAAAAAATTTGATTTCTTTGTTTCTTATCTTTGTTACTTCATTATTTCTTTTTTTTCTTTATAAATTTTCTATTCTATATAATTTTTTCTTCATTTTTTTAACTATTAAGAGATATTACATAATGTTTGTATAGACATGCAAATCTTTTAATCAATAAAGAATTGATAGTTCAGAGAGAGAGAGAGAGGGAGGGAGGGAGGGAGGAGAGAGAGAGAGAGAGAGAGAGAGAGAGAGAGAGAGAGAGAGAGAGAGAGAGAGAGAAGTGTCAGAACTGAGCTCCAGTGAGTTCTGACTGAGAAAAAGCCTTGGGCAGAAACACGTAGGCCACTTTGAGATCCTTGGAGAAGAAGATGGGCTATAAATGTAATTTTAAAAATACTTCAAAGATGCAAGAACTGAACTGTTAATATAGTTGGTTGGGCTTCCCTTGCGGATTGGTCCAACAGCCAGCCGCCCACTAATTTAACATAATCATCAAAATCATAGAGCAGAATTTCTTTCTTTCTTTCTTTCTTTCTTTCTTTCTTTCTTTCTTTCTTTCTAAAAAACAACAACCTTCATGATTCTGTATAAGATTAATTTTAGACTTTAGGGAATCGTCACAATTTTTGTAGCCAAGGCAGACCTATTGGCTTTTATCACATAATTGGACTTGAATTGTCTATTTTTCTTTCTTTAGCCTACACTTTTTGTGGTTCTCTTGAAATTACAAGCTCGGCTGTTATACAACATCAACGCTGGGTTCCTCCCCCCCCATACATGTGCTAGTCATACATAAAAAACAAAGGAGAAAGTTTGGATCCTAACATCTAGATTGGTGTACTGTTAAAATTGCAGCTCCTCGCTGTATATTTATTTTTGTTACTTATGCGGAGGACCGAATCCAAAATACTCAGGAGTGCAACAACTCAGGGAATATCCAGTTTTAAACCAAGTAGCTGGAATCTGGGCTCTAATGCAGCCAAACAGATAAAGCTAAAATAACCTCCTGAACAACCAGAGAATTCAAGAGAGACTCTTTCTTCCAAAGAAAACATGTGTGGCTTTTAAAAACATGATTACTGAGCATCTTGGCTGGCGGTTAGGATGTGGCTCCGATGTCCTGATAATCAAAGCCTTCCCATTCTGAACGTTGGGGGTTGCCTTGATTTTGATTCTGGGGTGAGTCACAGAACCCAAACACTGTTATGAAACATCATTAAGCAGTTGCTTCAGATGCCTTGTGAATTTTGGAATGTGCTCCCAAAAGCTGTAGGGATGGCTGCTGACTTGGACGGCTTCTCCAGACCTCTCTCTAGGCCACCCTACCACAAACTCTAGCCTTCCTTCACACCATGGGTAGGAAAACTAAGGCCTGGGGGCCGGATCCAGCCCAATCGCCTTCTAAATCCAGCCCATGGACAGTCCAGGAACAGCATGTTTTTTACATGAGTAGAATGTGTCCTTTTATTTAAAATGCATCTCTGGGTTATTTGTGGGGCATAGGAATTCGTTCATTCCCCCCCCTTCAAAATATAGTCTGGCCCCCCACAAGGTCTGAGGGACAGTGGACCGGCCCCCTGCTGAAAAAGTTTGCTGCCCCTGCCTCGGACAGCTAAGCAGGCTGGGAGTGGGTGTCCCACCAGGGTCCGGCTGCTTCTTTGAGTTTATAACTTTATTCTAACAAGACTCCCACCTCAGGCCTCAAACTAGTTCTGCATAGTCCTGGGATATGTCCCTGAATTCTGTAATGCCTGTTGCTTGCCTGGATGAAGGACAGAGGGGTGTGTGTGTGTGTGTGTGTGTGTAGAAGCTAGCGTACTGTACAAAGGTTAAAATTATACTCATTGCTGTGCTCACTTTTGCCTCTGACCCTGCCCACCACTGGCAACAGCTACTAAACATTTGCTCAGAAGGAAATGCGGCCTTCAGGCTGAAAATGTTCCCTCTTTTTGGAAGTTTATGTGCAACTCAGCTTGCGTACCCACCAACATTTCTCCGATGAAAATAGGGACGTCCAGTGTTATTTTCCAAGAAAAAAAGGTGCCAGAACTCACCATGCACACCTCGTAAGGTCTGCAGTTCGAATCCGCGTGACAGGGTGAGCTCCCATCGCTTTGTCCCAGTTCCTGCCAACCTAGCAGTTCGAAAGCACACCAGTGAGAGTAGATAAATAGGTACCGCTGCGGCAGGAAGGTAAATGGCATTTCCGTGCGCTCTGGAACTTGTCACGGTGTCCTGTTGCGCCAGAAGCGGTTTGGTCATGCTGGCCACACGACCCAGAAAAGGTGTCTGAGGACAAACGCCAGCTCCCTCGGCCTGAAAGCGGAGATAAGCTCCACACCCCATGGCCAAATTTGATTGGACTTAACCATCCAGGGGTCCTTTACCTTTATCTCTATTAGAATAGCAATGGCCCTCACCTGAGAGGTGCTGGAACTGAGTTCCGGCTGAAGAAAAAGCTCTGGGGACATCCTTTTCCATACCTTGCAACACTTCTCCGATAAAAATAGTGACGTTCTATCATACCTTCCAGCATTTCTCTTATGAAAATAGGGACATCCTAAAGAAAAGCAAGCACTGCTTCCTCTGCATACTAAATGTGTTTCCATAGGTAACTGGACCCAGGTATCCCAAAACCCCAAAGAACTACACCAGAGGCTACCCACTGCAACATTACCACGCACATGACAAACTGCCCACTCCCCAAAAATGTACTAAGGGGCTTCCATGCCAGCAGTCACCACAGATGTATATCAGGTTCTCTCCCCCCCCCCCCAATTTATTAGATTTTCTGTGGTAAGGAAAAGCTGGATTAAATGAAGAAAAAGTATGGGCTAGTATGTTGATTATTTATTTATTTATTTCATTCACGACTTGCTTCCTGTGAGATATCCCAAAATGATTTATGATATAATAAAGAGATCTATAAAACAGTTACATCAATTTTAAAAGCTTTTTAAAAAAAATATAAAAAGCAAACTATTATAAATATAAAAGGGACGCGGGTGGCGCTGCGGGTAAAAGCCTCAGCGCCTAGGGCTTGCCGATCGAAAGGTTGGCGGTTCGAATCCCCGCGGCAGGGTGCGCTCCTGTTGTTCAGTCCCAGCGCCTGCCAACCTAGCAGTTCGAAAGCACCCCCGGGTGCAAGTAGATAAATAGGGACCGCTTACTAGCGGGAAGGTAAACGGTGTTTCCGTGTGCTGCGCTGACTCGCCAGATGCAGCTTGTCACGCTGGCCACGTGACCCGGAAGTGTCTCTGGACAGCACTGGCCCCCGGCCTCTTGAGTGAGATGGGCGCACAACCCTAGAGTCTGTCAAGACTGGCCCGTATGGGCAGGGGTACCTTTACCTTTACCTTTACCTATAAATATAAAAACAGTCTGAAAGAAAGAACAACAGAATCAATGGGGTGAAGTTTTTAGAAGGTTGTTGAAAGAAGAACATCTTTAAAAGGAGCAAAAAAAACCCCCCAAAAACAGAGAAGGCAACTTTCTTATATGCAACGGGAGGGAGTTCCAGAGGGTACAGATGCCACCACACTAAAGGCCCAATTCGGACATCACGCACAATGGACCTCCTGACAGGGTGGCATTTGCAGGACGCCCTATACTGTGATACAAATCCATGGTGCAACTACATTTGGAATACTGTGTACAGTTCTGGCTGCCTCACATCCAAAAGGATATTGCAGAGTTGGAAAAAGGGTTGCAGCATCTGGGACCTCTTAGTTTAGAGTAAAGTTGAGTGAGAGGTGACATGAGAAAGGTTTATAAAACTACGCATGGCATGGAGAAAATAGATAGAGCGAAGTTTCTCTCTCCCTCTCCCTCTGTGGTGTACAGTCATACCTCGGGTTAAATATGCTTCAGGTTGAGCGTTTTCAGGTTACGCTCCATGGCAACCCGGAAGTAACGGAACGCGTTACTTCCGGGTTTCGTCGCTCGCACATGCGCAGATGCTCAAAATGATGTCACACGCATGCGCAGAAGCGGTGAATCGCGACCCACACACGCGCAGATGCGGGTTGCGTTCGCTTCAGGATGCGAACTGGGCTCCGGATTGGATCCCGTTTGCATCCAGAGGTACCACTGTAGTGGTTAAGAGCTGTAGACTCGTAATCTGGTGAACCGGGTTCGATTCCCCGCTCCTCCACATGCAGCTGCTGGGTGACCTTGGGCCAGTCACACTTCTCTGAAGTCTCTCAGCCCCACTCACCTCACAGAGTGTTTGTTGTGGGGGAGGAAGGGAAAGGAGAATGTTAGTCACTTTGAGACTCCTTTGGGTAGTGATAAAGTGGGATATCAAATCCTCCTCCTCCTCCTCCTCCTCCTCCTCCTCCTCTTCTTCTTCTTCCTTCCCTCTCTCTCTCCCTCCCTCCTCCTCTCTCTCTCTCTCTCTCTCTCATAACACTGGAAGATTCAGGACGGATAAACGAAACTACATACAGCACATAGTTAAACTATGGAACTCACTCCCACCGGAGGCAGTGACAGCCACCAGCCTACTTAGCTTTTAAAGAGGGTTAGACAAATGCATGGAGGACAGGGCCATTGATGGCGATGTTCTGCCTCCATGATTGAAGGCAGCAATTCTTCTGAATACCAGTTGCTGGAAACTAGAGGAGGGGAAAGGGCTCTTGTGCTTGAATCCTGCTTGTGAGTTTCCCACAGGCATTTGGTTGGCTACTGTGAGAACAGGATTTTGGGCTAGATGGGCCTGATCCAGCAGGGCTCCTCTTAAATTCTTGCATCTTGTAGAATGTAGTGATTGGTTGGGTTTATATGGTGTGAAATAATCTTTAAAGTACCCAGAGCCCAAGCTGCATAGGGCTTTGTACTCCAATACCAGTACTTTGAACCCAGATTGGTAACTAACTGGCATCCATTTTGATGATGATGATGTCGCATGGATAGTGTGCAAAATATTTAAGAATGGACACAATAAGTCCACAATAAGCTGTTGTGTGGAGACGCCCATTCATTCCCCTTGTTCTGAACCAATTCTGACTCTAAATTAACATCAAAGCTTCAAAGAAGGCTTTTTTTTTTTAAAGAGAGCTTCTAGCGGAGGGCAAGGTCTAGTCTAGGAAGGGAGGTTGTTAAATAAACATGTTGCTACCCAAAGACCTGGTGCCGTGATGATGGAGAACATCAGAATTTCCTCTCGCTTCTGAGTGAAGCTGATGAGAGACATCTGCCTATAACATGACTTTGTCTTCATTAGTTCTTCAGAATGCAAGAAAGACTTTCCTCTGGAGGTACCACTGTGTGTGCTGTTCTCCCCTCACCTCCTCTTCAAGAAGAACTTCTTAAAAGCTCAAACAGAAATCAAGATGCTAGAAGGGACTTGTTTCCAGAATACTCAACAGAATCCTTTCTTGTGCCACCGAAAGATTATTTTTCGGGCGGCACCATGCACAAGACGTTTGTACATCCTGCCAAGCAGTGGATCATGGGTCTCTCAAGAAGAACTTGCCAGGTAGACCAAATGAAGTGGGTTGTGGGTTGTGCAAGCTTTTAAATGGCATACTCTGACAAGTATGCCAATTCTGAGGTTGCCAGGACACAGCACTGAGCAACAAATGCCCCTTCCACATTCACAGCCCCATTGGTAGGCCATGAATTGGGGGGCAGAGTAATAGTTGTGGCTTTCACTGTTTAATGCTAGGTGTGTAGTGTCTTGGCTAGAGCGTTGGACCTGGCAGACCAAGGTTCAAATCGCTACTTGGCCATGAAACTCAGTAGGAGACCTTGGGCAATTCACTCACTCTTAGCTTAACCTACTTCAAAGGGTCATTGTGGAGTGGGGAGTGGGAAAGCCATGTATGCCGTCTTGGGCTCCTTGGAGAAGAAGGTGAGATATAAATGCAAGAAATAAACACGTTAGAGCCGTGTAAAGTGAGAGCTCTCTACATGCACATAACTCTATCCAGATAGCACTTCAGAAGGGGGTGAAGGAGGGCTAGTGAGGGCTGTGACCCGAAGAGGGGTGTTGCTGAGATCTGGATACAGAGTACAGGGACTCAGCTTTAAAAATGTGTTGGAAAGTGTAATATACAAATGTGACACTAGATGGCGACAGTGAGCTATGCCAAATTCAATGTATTTTTCAAAATGTTTTTGTTTGTTTTTTTAAAAAAACATTTTCACAGCGTTTTTTAAAATTTGTGTGTACATTCCACCCAGGCCTTATGTTCTCCTGTCCTACACAAACACCCACTTTGGTGATGCGGCATTCCTGGCACTAAACTCTGTAACAGCACTATTGTTGTTTTACCAATTTATGAATTGCCTTACGCGCTGAGTCTCAGGGCAATTTTGCAAGCATGCCAGGAACCATCTAAAGATAGTTTTGAAAGAAGTACAAAACCCAACTAAAGATAGATCTAAAAGGAATACAGGATAAACAATCGGATGCTTTCATCCCATTGGAAAGCTTGCCAAAAGAAGAAATGCCTTCAGTTGTTTCCGGAAACAAGTAAGGGCTGTTCCACAAAACACGGGCAGCCCTCTTGAAATTCCTGATCTGATATTTTAGGGACTTCAAATATGGCAGTCTTGAAATGGCTATACTGAACACCGCCATGCCAGAGTTCAGGGCAGGAGAGCAAAGCTATGGAAGGAGGGAGGTGAAGAAAAGATGGCAGCGGCTGAATTTTCTGCTCCAGAAATGTATAACTCTTCTGTCGCTCTGGCCTGAAAGCATTGGCCATGACAGCCATGTAATAAAACTCTGATGTATGACAAAATAATGAACCACCGAATACATCGCCCTCCTGTGCTGCCTCTGCAGCCTCGCCTGGCTTTTGCCTGGAGAGCACAGCTTGTAAATATATCTGGGTCTCGCCCTGCTACTAACAGGCTAGTGGAGCATTGCCACAAGGTTATTTATTTTACACTCTGGGCTCTGCTTCTGAGCCATGGAGTGTAAAAACAATCAGAAGGACAAAGTGTAAATTCTCCCTGCTGATTTATTTACTGTTGTGTTTTTATAGGCCCACATGGCTCAGGCTTTTCGCGCTAGGCCCGACCATTCAAGCAGAGCCCGTGCCGTACACTTCCAGAGAAATGAATGACTTTATAAATTCTCTACAATAATAATCCCACGTACAGGAATGCATGCAGAGGAACACCCAGACAGGGCTGGAATGTTTTTAAGAATATAAGATTGTGCTTTTTTGGTCAGGGAAACACATTTCTCTCAGGGCTCTGTGGTATGGCCTAGGCTCCAGGCCTGTCTGCAAACCACCTGTAATGAACCCTTGGGGAGAGTCTAGTTCGGGCCACCCAAACCGAGAGGAGGGTCAGAAGACAGCGGCTCTGGGATGTTAACAGCCTTAATGAACCTTGGTCCATTGGAGACTCTAAACAGCCATCTTAATTTTTTGTTTTTTAAAGGGCCTTGATAGGAAAAACATCTGATTTGGCTCCGTCCTGTATCCTCGATTAACTGAAGTGGCCTCTCAAGTCTCCACCGTGGAAGAAAAAAAGCAAAACTTAGTCTCTCCTAATGAAATGCAATAAACACTTTTTACACACACACACACACACACACACACACACACTCCTTTGAAAGAGTCAAAGATTTCTTAACAAAGATCAGTTTGTCTGTATCTGCACCTCTCTTTCTCTTTCTCTTTCTCTTTCTCTTTCTCTTTCTCTTGTTCATTCGCTCCTCTCTCTTTTTTTGGAGGCAACTTTGCAAACCTACCCAATGCTAAAAATGTACTGGTGGCCGTTAGTTTTCTTCCCTTACTGTATCTAGATAGCAGTCCTTTTTTTTTTAAAGAATAAAATGGGCAACTACTCATGCAGAAGTTGATACAGTTAGTGCCACACTTTTAACATTTAACATTTTGAGGAGCCCCAGAAAAAAAGCACTGTTAGATTGTCATTAATTTCTAAAAGGTGCCAAAATTCAAATTTCAAAATTCAAAACACACTGGGCTGGCTGACTTGATACAGTACTGGACTCTTAATCTCAGGGTCATGCCTGCATTGCAGGGGGTTGGACTAGATGATCCTCGGGGTCCCTTCCAACGTGACATTTTTATGATTCTGGAATGGTCATATATACCCTGCTTTTCAAACCACAAACTTCTATCCGAAGGGCTTTTGGGGGAATGTCCTCTGAAAGGCATCATTTATTCCAGGGGTGAGGAAAAAATTTCCAGCTCGAAGATCACAGTGTCTTCTTCTACTTTCTGGGACAACGTGTCAGTGATAGGCAGGGCCCGAGGCGAAAATGGACGGAGCAACAATGGTGCGTTTCACCTCTGCATAATAGACTGCACACTCATCTCAGTATTCTCCATCTGGGCAAGCAACAAGCATGATCAGAGTCCAAGGACAAATCTCAGCTAGGCAAAAACATGCAAGGAAGGTGTGAAGCTGGGTCACTGGGATACGTCGCCTGAGGAGAGTCCCGAGGGCCAGAAAGAGAGGAATGGTGGGCCATATTTGGCCCCCAGGCCTTGGGTTCCCAACCCAAGCTGTCCTATCTAGGGATGCCAGGCCTCCAGGTCTTACCTGAGGTTTGCCTGGCTCCCTCCAGGTGGCAGGGGGACAGCTTGAATTTCCAGGTGGGACAGAGAAGCTAAAAGGTGGAAACCTTTCTCCATTCCCTAGTTGCCCCTTCCACTGCTGATATTAATGAACAAGGTGGTGAATTGCTTCCTCTGATTTCGCAAAGACCCTTGTGGTCAGATGCAACTTCCAAACATTTCTGGTCACTGCTTTGATAGCAACGCAAGCTGCGCCTGCTTTGAGTTTCCTTGCGCTGCGCATAACTGTCTCAAATTTCATTAAGAAATGAAAAATAAAACATCTCAGATCTGGCGCAAGGCAGTGCCTTTCCTACTGCTTCTCCCCAGATGGAAGGGAAAAGGCACTCTGCGCGCTGTTCCAAACTAGCAGAAGGCATCTGTGCGTAGATTCAGAAGCACTAGCAGGCTCCTGTCTGCATAACTCCAGCTGAAACAGGAACAGTATGTACAGATCCTTCCCACCACTCCAAAGTCCTATCTAGCAGCTGGGGCAGAGCGATACGCACCCGTCCCTCTCGTGTTAATTAAAGACCTCTTTAAGCTTTCTTTTTCTATCCAACGTTGCTGGGTATGCAGGAAGAGCTACGGCAGACATTAAAAATAAAATAAAAACCCCCAATGATTCATTGGGTGGTTATGGACAAAAGGAATATTTTTCAAAAAATCATAGTGGGTAAAAAAAATCTGAATGATTTGGGAGGGCAGGCCACCACTTTATTTACCTTACTTAACCTTGCAAGGTGGCCAAGGGCGTGGGAAGGACCATGGCTCAGTGATGGAGCAACTGTTTTGCGTGCAGAAGGTCTGATCCCGAGCATCTCTACTTAGGGTGATAAATCTGAAATTCTGGAGAGCTCCTGCAGATAAGCATAGATAGTGCTAGATGCAAAGGGGTGGGGTGAGGAATTGCATTCGCCACCTTCAGCCTCTTGGGGAAGAAATAAATCTAATTAATAAATGTTGGCATCTTGAAGCAGATTGTAGAGGTTGCCTACATCCTGCTGGATAATTCCGACAAAGCCCCAGAGGTCAACTCAAAATGCCTTCGTGCAGTTTGCCGGAGTAGTATTATTATTATGTGCACGCTGTACGCAGCTCAGTGCAGCTACAGTTTCCATGCTCAGATGGCACCGTGGCATTCATTTACACTGGTGCTATTTAGGGTGACACAGATAAGAACCCGGGTCTAAAAATTCAACAGTAGGTGGAAAAACCCGGCGCTCTCCGACAGCCTTAGGGGACATATCAAAATAGCATCCGGCTGATAAAGGGCCGTTGCTACCATCACAGCCGTGGCGTCTAGGAACGGATGCCCACCTGATGCTGGCATTCATAAGGAAGATGCGATGGGAAGTTCTTCTGCGATCGTGGCAGCTGCTATAAATGATACATTCTTAACATCCCCCATTAAAGTGCACCAGAGCAAGGAGCAGTCTGGAGCAGGCAGGAAGGGAGAGGAGATCATTGGCTGTGCTTTGTGACATTCCTGGACTCCTTCCAGGTAAGAACTTTCTTTTTCTTTAACGGAGAATATTCTTTTTTTCCCCACCCACCCCCTTCCCCTGTAGACCTTCGGGATGTTATAACAGCTGTTTGTAAACACTGCAAGTCCAAAATTAGCAGGGGGGTTGAGCAGGAGCATCATTTATCAACGTCTGCCCTCTGGAGCATCTTAAAAATGTTGCAGATACGTTGGCACATTGGTAAGGGATTTGGAGAGCTGGGTGGGGAAGCCAATAGCCAGCAGGCAGTCTCTTAGCAGAGATGCCCCCCAGCCCCCTTGTCACGGGACATGGGCTGCCACTCCAGAGAATGTCCATTTGGCCACACAAATCAAGACTGGTTGGCACTAATGAAACACAAGCCCTCGGAGGGTTGAGAATGAATTTTGTCTCATTAATCATGCTTTGCTTCAGGAGGCATGAGGCTTGCTTTGAGAGCAACCCATGCTTAAGAAAGCCCTCTGTACTGTGTCCTCCAGCTTGAGGACAGGGCAGCCAGGAACACAGAAAATGTGGCTCCCCCAAAATGCCCAGAATGTTAAAACATGAGCATAGAAAAAGTGCAGACCTGGATCATCCCCAAAGCCTGTTTTGTCCCACATCCTGTTCTCACGGTGGTCAACCAAGGTGTTGACAGAAAGTAGAGAAGGTGGAGAAATTGGATTCAAACTTAAAGGCTAATCTGTTTGGAATTTGCAGTTTTCGAAACAACATGAGCTCCAAAACGCAGCCATCCTTCCAAATTCACGCATATTTACATTTTCCAATGAAGTTCTTCAATCAAACCATGTTTACAAAAATGCATATATTAGAGGAAAGTGTGCATTGAATGGCTATGCTAGTGAAAACTTACAAAAAGGCATTACTATATTCAGGGAGATTGTTCGCAAAAAATTGCACATCGGTCAAAACTGCATACTAAACTGTGCTTATTAGGAGACATCACCTCTAAAATGCTGGTGCATTTTCAGGATGATTTAATTAAATAAATAACTACTACTACCACTACTACTACTAATAAGGCAAAGGTAAAGGTACCCCTGCCCGTGCGGGCCAGTCTTGACAGACTCTAGGGTCGTGTGCCCATCTCACTTAAGAGGCCGAGGGCCAGCGCTGTCCGAAGACACTTCCGGGTCACGTGGCCAGCGTGACGAAGCTGCTCTGGCGATCCAGCACCAGCACAGCACACGGAAACGCCGTTTACCTTCCCGCCAGTAAGCGGTCCCTATTTATCTACTTGCACCCGGGGGTGCTTTCGAACTGCTAGGTTGGCAGGCGCTGGGACCGAACAACGGGAGCGCACCCCGCCGCGGGGATTCGAACCGCCGACCTTTCGATCGGCAAGCCCTAGGCGCTGAGGCTTTTACCCACAGCGCCACCCGCGTCCCTTACTACTACTACTACTACTAATACTAATAATGTATTTATCCCCTGGATTTTCCTTTGATGTGTCTCAAGACAGCTTACAGATAAAAACAAGAACTGCTAAAATATAGAATAGAAATAATTTTAAAAAAGTTAAACATTGATAGGAATTAAAACTTTATAAATCTATTAGAAGCATACAAACAATTCCAATAAAAAGCAGCATGGCACTAGCCATTTCATTAAAAGCAGTCAGTTCCCCAAAGCCTGCTGGAACAAGAAAGTGTTCACCTGTCGGCAGAAGGAGAGAGTTCCCTTCCATGCCTAATGGACAGCTAGCAAGCAGGAACTGAGTGGACTTGACTTGAAAAACTAGAAACGGAGAGAAAGCAAAATGGACAGATCTCTCCATCCCTAATATTGTTATGTATGATTTCCCCTTCGTGGGAAATTGCATCAACCTGGCATACTTTTATTCCATATGCAACATCGATAGGGCACGCTTAAAGGCCCCTGAGGACACATGGCAACTGGGAGAACAAAATCTTTGTTTAAAAACCAGAATGACTTAAAAGGTTAATATAATTCAATAGGGCAGGACACGGGTGGCGCTGTGGGTAAAACCTCAGCACCTAGGACTTGCCGATTGCATGGTCAGCGGTTCGAATCCCCGCGGCAGGGTAAGCTCCCGTCGTTCGGTCCCAGCGCCTGCCCACCTAGCAGTTCGAAAGCACCCCTAAGTGCAAGTAGATAAATAGGTACCGCTTTATAGCGGGAAGGTAAACGGCGTTTCCGTGTGCTGCTCTGGTGCCGGTTCACTAGAGCAGCTTTGTCACGCTGGCCACGTGACCTGGAAGTGTCTGCGGACAGCGTTGGCTCCCGGCCTCTAGAGTGAGATGAGCGCACAACCCTAGAGTCTGTCAAGACTGGCCCGTACGGGCAGGGGTACCTTTACCTTTTTTAATTCAATAGACATTTGGCACTTCTGCTGGGGGTGGGGCGGATTGTTGAACGTTAATTATTTCTCCTTGTATAATTGTTGTTCCTTGTATAAATAAGTGGAAGCAATAAGTAAGTGAAAATCGTAAAATATTTTGGGGAGGAATATGGAAGAAAGCAAATAAGGATTGCATGTGCAAATGGCTTCATTGTTCCACTGTATACAGATCTCCTTCTGAGTTTTCTTTTGCAAAGCACCATTAAAAGTGTCACACTTTTTGTGTGTGTGTGTATCTGAATCCAGCTATT
The DNA here is from genome assembly GCF_027172205.1 of Podarcis raffonei. Taxonomy (NCBI): domain Eukaryota; kingdom Metazoa; phylum Chordata; class Lepidosauria; order Squamata; family Lacertidae; genus Podarcis; species Podarcis raffonei. Next base: position 30,402,645 of record NC_070617.1, on the reverse strand, counting down.
TATAGCAGAAGAAACATAATTTACTTTTGGCAAGGGAGCTTTCTGAAAACCCAAAGCGTTGCAGAAATGGGCAAAATGTCCTTGTGTGGTCTGGATTCAAGGAGAACCAAAACAAACGATGGGTTTTTTAAAAGTGACAGTGTTTCTTCACAACGATTTTTCCTTCGAGCACCCTGGACCTTTTGTTGCCCTGGCTATCACTCCTTCCTCCTTGCCGCTCCACACGCCTCAGTCCATCTGGAGCTTTGCTGGGTAATGCCCCTTTGACATGTCCATCAAATCTTTTCCATGACTTGATTGATTGGTGTAGAATATCTGCAGAGTCTAGGTTTCCCTCCCCCTTTCCTTTCCTCCCAACTTTTGCTGGATAAATTTCAATGAGCCTGGGAGGACTCTTATATTCTCGTTCTCTCTCTTTCTTAAAAAACGCACACCTCACTGATAGCGTTGACGGTTGGCAAACAGACCCAGGATATATGTTATTTTCCATTCCCAAAGAGGAATGTTATGATATATTAAACTGAGCGAGGTGTCTAATTTGCTGTTGCGGTGCGTACACACTGCTGAAATTATTAGAGTTGCGGAGAGGATTTATGAATCCCAGAGGGAACAAGTCATAACCCCACCCCAAAACCTGAATCTGAACACTGTTCCTTTTTGGGGGGGGGTGTCTGGTCTGCTTCTAGCCTGCTTCCTGGTTAACACTCTCCCAAAAAAGCACATTGATTTAGTAACAGACACCCCTCCCGTTTCTCCTAAGTTTGAAAGATATCCTAGGAAAAACCAATTGCCTTACAATATCTGAAGTTCTAAACATATCAGCAGCTGAAGCATATGAAGGTTCAGACTACTGGGAAGGCCTGTTGAACTTGCTGTTTTTCTCTGTGCAGGAACGTATTGTTATACCCTAGAAATTAATAAATTGTAGGATTTTGATTAATCGGGATACGGATGAAAGTACCAGCTGCAGAGCTGTGCCGGAGAAGGAATCCCAGGGCTGGCTTAGTGAAGAGCAAATCTGTTAACATGACAAAAGGAGTTGATCTGAGAAGATTCCTTTGGCGGGGCGGGGGGGGGGAGAGACAGATGGTGATGGGGTGTGTGTTTGAAGTGACAGAAAAAGAGAGTTTTGAGCAAGGTGTTCTGGGAAGGAGGAGGAGGAAAAAAGGCTGGGATCCATCTTGGGCAGGCTGGCCGAAGGCTGGCTGGGAGAAATGTCTTAGACTCCAGGGCTGCAGTGCTGTGGGGGACAAGTGGGTGGAGCAACAAATGTATTTTTAAACCTTTAAACAGTAGGCTAGTTTCTGTGTGCATGCACCCCTCTAGCGTCCATCTGGACAAGCAAGAGGCATTGTCAGAGTCCAAGGTCACATTCCATCTAGGTAAAAACATTCAAGGAGGTTTTGATGCAAGCAGTGGTGTAGTGATCCAGGGTTGTAGTGTATGTCAAACACCTATTGCTATTTCTGCAACAGGATCCCAGCAGAGTTCCTTTCTGCAGAGACACCCAATCAGCACGAAAGGGAGTTTCTTAGCCACTGAGGTGTCCTCTCACCCTTTGTGCTGATTGGAGCCAACCAGAGTGAAAGGAGGCGGGTCAGTCATGGAGGATTGGCTCCTAGGGTCACTATGGCGAAGGCTTGGGAGGGACACGGGGGAGTTGTTGTTCTGTACACTCCAAACTCAAGCATTTAGGTACCCTGAAAAGACAGCAGGCTTCAGCTTCGAAAGAACGGCGTGCAATTCGACCAGAGATTTACAGAAGATTGGAAGAAGTATATGAACTATTTGAAAAGCAATTGTAACCAACAAATTACGCTAGTAGGACTACAAAATAAGTTTTGTAAGGAGGAATATATGAAGTGCTACAAAGTAGATAAAGAATAGAGAGATTGGTTATGAGTTTTAAATGTAACAGGGAAAATAAGAAATGTATACTAAGAGATTAGATTGGAAAATTTTCAGACAGGACTGATGGAAGTCAAAAAAATTGAATAAGATGTAAAAATATGTTTAATTACTGTTGAAAATGGTATGTTAAAGAAAAACTAACACACACACACACAAACATACATATATATATATATATATATATATATATATATATATATATATAAAACCAGGGGTCGGCAAGGTTTACCTCGCCTGGGCCGGTTTACTCAAGTGGAGATCCCACCGTGGGCTGGATTGCGCACACACTCATGCGCATGCATGCGATTTCTAGCGTCTGCGTCTGCACAGACACGATTTCCAGCACCGCAGAAGTGAGTCCCTGAGCTGCACTGCACCAGTTTAGTGCAGCGCGCAGGGACTCACCGAGTGGGTGGCTTGATTCATGGGCGGCTCGTGGGCTGGTTATATGACCCCCGTGGGCCACTTGTGGCCCATGGGCCTTAGGTTGCCTACCCCTGCCCTAGAAGGTTGTGTCATTTTAGAAGGGCTGTGGCTGTCATGAAGGAACCCTGCCTTTCTGCATTTGCCACTGCACTGCTGGAAGCAAGGCCAGTAAGGGTCTCACCTGATGTCAGGCTTCAGGGAATCGGCTCCCCGCCCTCCGTGGCAGTAGATAAGCAGAGCAAAGGAAAAGGAGTCTTCTTACCAGTTAGAAACTTTCATAATCACAGCGAGAGAACAAAGAACACATCACCTAGAAATGCCGGTGCTCCCAATTAAGTTCACCCCCCCGGTCCCTATTAATGTACATCACTCCTACGTCTTGTAATCTGAGCTTAGAGCCACTGTGTTTTCTGTTCTGCCACTTTCGGAGCTCTCTGGGACTTTGGGGAAGGAGGGGAGGATACTATCCAGAGATTGTGAATCTGTTAACTCGTTCTCTTCTAGTGTTTCTTCTGCTAGCTGTTCCCCATCCAGTATTTCCCAGCTTCTGCCTTCTGAACTAGGCCCCTCTGCAAACCACTGTTCCAAATCTATACAGTGGTACCTCGGGTTAAGTACTTAATTCGTTCTGGAGGTCCATTCTTAACCTGAAACTGTTCTTAACCTGAAACACCACTTTAGCTAATGGGGCCTCCCGCTGCTGCTGTGCCGCCAGAGCACAATTTCTGTTCTCATCCTGAAGCAAAGTTCTTAACCTGAGGTACTATTTCTGGGTTAGCGGAGTCTGTAACCTGAAGCGTCTGTAACCTGAAGCGTATGTAACCAAGGTACCACTGTACTGTCCTCCTGCTCCTGGGAATATTTAGGATCAGGATCAGATTGGAGGGGGTGGCTCCCACCATTCTTCCTCAGTGCAGCGCTCCTCAGAATGGTCCCTGACACCTGAGAAGAGTTCTGAGGGCCTGATAGAGAGGCCTTGAGGGCCTGATTAAGCCTCCCCCCCCCGGGGCCAAGGGTTCCCCAGCTCTGTGCCACTGTTTCCACCTGCAGTAGCTCTATGTGATTCTCTGCTGACAGGATATCCTTCCTAGTTACAATGGCACAGATCTGCCCCTCCCACTGAGGTCTCCGTCTTTCCCAGGCCTTGCCACTTCTTACTGGCGATTCTCCTCTCAGGCCAGAGGCTGTTCCTTAAAACACAGTCTCTCTGTTACCAGCGCTACCCTTTATACCCATTAAACACAAAATAAAGCAAGTTACAGAACTCCCTTTGTGGCAGGGGGTAGAAATTTGTAATTTTATAGAGCTTGTAAACCGAGCTTGTAAAGTCTTTTAAGACCCATATCTTGTGTATATCACCCTAATGATGTCCCTAGAAAATGTGAGACCGTCGGCAGCCCAAAATAAGTTAAATAAACGTAACTCCTACCGCAGTTCCCTCGGGTCCAGTGAGTTTACGCCACAGGTGAATCCCCCCCCCCGTCCTAATTACCTTTAAACCCAGTCTTCTTTGGTCTCTTTAAAACATGGTTTCCAGTTTTTAGCTGTGTATAGTGGGCAAAGTGGAATTTGCAGTGGGATAATGTAGATACCAAGCAACTGCAAGTTATAGGAATTGGACATTGGTTGGCATAAAAACTTGATCCATCCAGTAATATCAAATAAACCCAAGTAATCATTAATATCGACTAGGGGCAGGGAAGAAATTGGATTCAGTTTGCATTTACAGGTGAACCAACCTTGTTTACACTTTCTGATACAACGAGTAACAGCTATCCATCAAAATTTGCATTTCTCCAAATTTTGCAGTGTACTGGGGTACAATGTCCGTAAAATGTTTGTGTTAGTGAAAATAATATACTAAATAATACTAAAGAATATACTAAATATGCTAAGCAAGAGAATGTATATTAGAAAAAGTTGCATACACTCTTGTATATTAGGAGAAATTTCAGTTAGTTGTGGTCTTCCTGTTTATTGCTCATTCATTCCACATTTTTCAGTACATTTCCCCATCACTTTCCTTTTGTTATCCAGTCAATACATCAATCTTTCTCCATAGGGAAAGGTACACTGTGCCTGGGCCTGCAAGTCTTAGAAGCATCTCTGGTGATAAAAACACTGGGCACTGGGCAGGACATTGAGCTCCTTTCCCCTTTACAGACCCTCCAAGTGTCCCTATTTTCCAGGGATGTCCCTGATTTAGAGAAGCCGTCCCGGTTTCTGATTTGATCCCGGAATGTCTTGCTTTTCCTTAGGATGTTCCTATTTTCATTGGAGAAATGTTAGAGGCTATGGAGTTATCCAACTCCTGAGCTGTCTGAAGGCAGTCCTGTATAGGGAAGTTTTTAAAAAAACGTTTAATGTTTTATTATGTTTCTATAAATACTGGAGGGGACGCGGGTGGCGCTGTGGGTTAAACCACAGAGCCTAGGACTTGCCAATCAGAAGGTTGGCAGTTTGAATCCCTGCGATGGGGTGAGCTCCCGTTGCTTGGTCCCTGCTCCTGCCAACCTAGCAGTTCGAAAGCGCGTCAAAGTGCAAGTAGATAAATAGGTACTGCTCCGGCGGGAAGGTAAACGGCGTTGCTGTGCACTGCTCTGGTTCGCCAGAAGTGGCTTAGTCATGCTGGCCACATGACCCGGAAGCTGTAGGCCGGCTCCCTCGGCCAATAAAGCGAGATGAGCGCCGCAACCCCAGAGTCATCCACGACTGGACCTAATGGTCAGGGGTCCCTTTACCTTTATAGATACTGGAAGCTGCCCAGAGTGCTGGGGCAACCTAATAAGATGTGTGGTGTATAAATAGTAAAATTATCACAATGGAATAGGAATATTTCATTGGAGAAATATTCTGATGGCAACTGCGCTCAAATTCACCTGGGTTCTTTTCATAGTGATTTCAGCCTGGCTGCTGCTGAATTTCCTGCACTCCTATCTACCCCTTATTTCGGGGGGCTGGGGGGGGCTTGCCAATAAGGAAGATGTCGACGGCAGTGGCAACAGCCTCTCCGCGGACTTCTAAGAGAGGAGGGCTGTCAGTGTCATGCAGGTGCTGCTATCCAGCCAGCTGTGCACACAAGGATTACAGGCAGGGAGTATTAAATGGAGACAGCTGCAGCCGGGCCCCAAAGAACCACCAAGCACGAACAGCTTAGGATGGATTTTCCTTGCATTATGGAACTTATTTTATTCAGCAGGCTGGGGGGCAGGGAGAAAGAGAGAAAGGGAGAGCTAGCTGTGGCTCTCAAAGGCCTTGAGATTCCATATCCCATTTCTTGGATGAAAATAGGGACGTCCTCTTCTATTATTATTATTATTATTATTATTATTATTATTATTATTAATGCCCCAGCCCACTCTGGGCTGCTTCTAACATATATAAAAACATAATGAAACTATACAGGGCTAACTGTCTTCTAAAGGTTTGTACAGTGGTACCTCGGGTTACAGATGCTTCAGGTTACAGACGCTGAAGGTTACAGACTCCGCTAACCCAGAAATATTACCTCCGGTTAAGAACTTGCTTCAGGTTGAGAGCAGAAATCGTGCTCCGGTGGCAGCAGGAGGCCCCATTAGCTAAAGTGGTGCTTCAGGTTAAGAACAGTTACAGGTTAAGAACAGACGTCCAGAACGAATTAAGTTCTTAACCCTTGGGGGTTGCATTACTACATATTCTCCAACATTTATAGGTACATCCTAAGGAAAAGTGGGACATTCTGGGATGAAATCAGAGACTGGGGCTGCCTTCTGTAAATCCAGGACTGTCCCTGGAAAACAGGGCCATTTGGAGGGTCTGAGATGTTCATCCACTGCACAGGGCTGAAGTCTGAGCGCAGCATTCATTCGAAGCAGTGCTTGACACAAACTAGTTCAGTTTAAGGAAATTCACCAAACCAATTCGAAAATCTCTGCACTAAACCTGAAAGCCATTCCCATCATTGCCAGGGGGAGTGAACATAAATTAAGTTCACTTTGGGGTAGAACTTTGAGTGATTTCTAGTTTATCTTTAAGTTTGTTTCGTACATGCAAGTTTTTTTATTAAAAAAAATACTTTAGACTTTTTGGACTTTTAAGCTCCATGATTTTAATGGCTGGGCATTAAACCATTCACACTCCACTGTCTGTGTGAGTCTCTCTCTGTTATGATGTTTTATTATGCCAGAAAAGTTTCCTTTCTGATACAAAGAGCAGGTTGCAGGGACCCATTATGGAGCAAGACTGGAGTGGGGGCACAGGGTTATAGCCCCCACATCCCTTACCAGCGTCCCAGTTCAGATAAAGACCCCAGACCTGCTACTTATTTTTGCTATCTAACCACTCACACAATTCCTGAAATCATGTGTACTTTATGTACATAAAGAATGTGACTGTGGCCACAGAACTTTCCTCAATTTCACCACTACAAACTGTAAGTACAGAAAGGCCCCGTACGCCTCGTAGCTTGTGTGTTGAGAGCAAAAGCTACCAGGTTTTTCTGGGGCTTGGAAAACAGCTCCACATTTTCCCAACATGTAGGTCTTGGATTATCTTTTAAATGTTCCTGTGTCTTGGATAGCAGGAAAGGCCTTAACCTAACAGCATTAACCTATGCTCCTTTTATCTTCCATTAGACTGTCTCACCGTGAAATCACATTGATGTGTATCAGATTCCCAACCTGCGGCCAATTTCACGACTCAAACGTGGGCGAAACTGAGCTCTCCGGGGGCCTAAACCATTGTCATCTATCAGAAACGCTGGGATTTCTCCTTTCGAGAGAGGCAGACAGAGAGAAGGAAAGACCTCCTGATTTGTAGAGAACTGGCTACTAGATATCTGGATATAATGCAAGTTTGGGAGAGGTTTAACAGCTGGGATTAGGACTGCTTCTGTTGTAACCTTCTGGGCTCTCACACACATTTGAAAGTGATGGCGCCAGAGCCTTCATGCGTGAAAAGTCCAGGCCGGCCCACCCATTAGCTACGCGGAGAATTTGGCCTCAGGTGGCAGAACAGGAGGGGTGGCACATCTGCATACCACCCCAGTCTGGCTGCCCACCAGCCACTGCTTCACCTGCAGCCACAGGCTTTATACTGAGTCAAGCCACTGGTCCATCTATCTCAGTGTTGTCTGCACTGATGGGCAATAGCTCTCTGTCTGCGCACACAACAGCGGCATGTCTGCGCACACATGGGTTGCAATTCTGCGCTTCTGCGCATGCACAAAGCACAGCTTAGCACTTCTGCATATGAGCAACCATTGAAACCCGGAAGTAACCAATTCCAGTACTTCTGGGTTTTGGCATGTCCGTAACCCAAAAAAACCGCAACCTGAAGCGTCTGTAACCCATGGTATGACTGTACTGGCGCCAGCCCTGGAGAGTGCACCATCTATCCCAGAAAGACTTTTCCTGTGATCCAGTGTGGTGTAGTGGTTAAGAGGGGTAGTCTCGTAATCTGGTTCGCGTCTCCGCTCCTCCACATGCAGCTGCTGGGTGACCTTGGGCCAGTCACACTTCTCTGAAGTCTCTCAGCCCCACTCACCTCACAGAGTGTTTGTTGTGGGGGAGGAAGGGAAAGGAGAATATTAGCCGCTTTGAGACTCCTTAGGATAGTGATAAAGAAGGATATCAAATCCAAACTACTCCTCCTCCTCCTCCTCCTCCTCCTCCTCCTCCTCTTCTCCTCCTCCTCCTCCTCCTCCTCCTCCTCCTTCTTCTTCTTCTTCTTCTTCTTCTTCTTCTTCTTCTTCTTCTTCTTCTTCTTCTTCTGTAGTAATAAATTTATACCCCGCCCATCTGGCTGGGTTTCCCCAGCCACTCTAGGTGGCTCCCAACACAATATTAAAAACACGATAAAACATCAAACATTTAAAACTTCCCTAAACAGGGCTGCCTTCAGATGTCTTCTGAAAGTCAGATAGTTGTTTATTTCATTGACATCTGATGGGAGGGCGTTCCACAGGGCAGATGCCACTACCGAGAAGGCCCTCTGCCTGGTTCCCTGTAACCTCATATCTCGCAGTGAGGGAACCGCTAGAAGGCCCTCGGCGCAGGATCTCAATGTCCTGGTTGAACGATGGGAGTGGATATGCTCCTTCAGGTATACTGGGCTGAGGCCTCATACCTACGGGACTGCCTCTCCCAGTATGCCCCGTGGAGAACCTTAAGGTCCATAAATAGCAACACCTTAGAGATCCCGGGCCCTAAGGAAGTCAGATTAGCCTCAACCAGGGCCAGGGCCTTTTCAATACTGACTCCGGCCTGGTGGAACTCTCTGCCTCATGAGACCAGGGCCCTGCAGAATCTGATTTCTTTCCGCAGGGCCTGTAAGACAGAGTTGTTCCACCTGGCCTTTGGCTTGGAATCAACTTGATCCCCTTCCCCACTATCCTTTTTCCTTTCTCCTTCTATGATGGAACTCCTATTTGTGGACTTCCTTGGCTTTTTTTCTGGCCCACATAGGACCAGTCTGGATAGTTGGCCTTGGTGAAGATTTGACGTTTTCATCCCCCCAAAGTTTTTGATTTGAGTTTCTACTGAAATGAGGCTGCATTTTAATGTTGTATTTTAATCTTGTTTTTAAGTTGTATTTTAATCAATTGTTTTATACCTGGTGTTAGCTGCTCTGAGCCTGGTCTTGGCTGGGGAGGGCGGGGTATAAATAACTTTATTTATTTATTTATTTATTTATTTATTTATTTATTTATTTATTTATCCGAGGTACCACTGTAGAGTCTTCCACCCTGCATATGCGCTGAAGCTCCTTATTTACTCTTTTAGCCCAGGTGCTAAAGTGACTGTCCAAGGCGCTGGATAGCAAGAAGCAACAAAAGCCCTCCATCCTGGCTAGCCTAGCTCCTGCTTGAAGGGCTCAGTCATGAGCATCCAGATCACTGGCTTCATGGGAAGCGAATATGCGCCTTGTTTATTTTTTCAGGCAGCGCCCTCGCCTCCTCAACAGCTCTCCAAGCATGCATAGTTCGCTCTTGTCATGTATGCCTCCTTCCTGCATATAAGCCAGGTGTCAGTCAAAGCGGTTGGTGCTGGAAATCCGTGCTGGGAAGCCGGATGCCTCCAAAGGTTTTCAGGATCACTTCTCTATATTATGCGGCCTCCCGGGTTATGGGAAATGGACTCAGCTCTCCAGGAAATGACAGTGGGAGCTCTTCCTGTTATCTTGCTCTATGACCACTCAGCAGGAAATGACATCAGATGCTGGGCATCTGATTTTTTATTTTTTAGCAGCGAAGCACCTTCTTTTGTTTTGTGGGGAGCAGATGACCAGTTGAACAATGATCTGAACTCCTTGCATCCTGCGGAACGGGCCCTTTATTGGCCCCTCAGAGAGTCATTAGATCATGGGTAGGCAAATTAAGGCCCGGGGGCTGGATCCGGCCCCATTGCCTTCTAAATCCGGCTCTCCCCCTCCTCATTTACTCGCCACAACAACCCTGTGAGGTGGGCAGGACAACTCTGTGAGGATGAAGGGATATGGATATGGGTGAGGAGGGGTGTCAGATACAGATCTGAACGCTGCCTCTTTTGTCCTGGGTTCGAGTTCTGCTTCCTTCCCACCGTAGATTTAAATAACAACAATAAAAAGCACTAGTTAGTCTGATATGGTTCTTAAGAGAACCTTTAGACTGAGTCGTCAAAACAACTCCAGTCCCAGAAAAGCAAAACGGAGCTGTTACGTGTTCTGATTTATGACACGGCTGTGGTGCAAAGTATGCGTCTAGCTCGGGTTAACAGATGTTTTGTTAATTCCCAATTTCTCCCATAATCTGTATATTTTTGTCCCACACTTGGGCACGGTCTGAAATGTATGATGGAGTGCTCCCTCATTAATCATGTGTGAGTGGAAGTATGAGCCAGTTTTATTCGTTTCTGCACCGCCAGGCCACATAAATTAACTGGAACGTGTGTTTAATATATCTTGAACAACTCCACTCACCTCTCAGTGCAGCACAGTAGCTCTCAAAGAAATTATTTTTCAGGGATGGAATTTTAGTTCTTCATACATTTTCTTTCTTTCTTTCTTTCTTTCTTTCTTTCTTTCTTTCTTTCTTTCTTTTTCTTTTTGAAAATGCTAGTGGCACCACAGCAAGAATGATTCAGTCCCCAACAACAAATGCCCTGTGTTCAAAATGGGGTTGCAGACTTTAATCCATTTATTGGTGGGCTAACCAACAGGTCCATTTTATACATGTCTATTCAGAGCTAAGCCCTATCAAGTTCAATGGAACTTATTTCCAGGTAAGAAGGTCCAGGAATGGCAGCGTTTAGATTAATCTGTGAAGATAAAGTTTAATGAAAACTGATGTCTTGGACTGGTTGAACACAGAGAAATAATGCAAGCAACCAGCTGGGGGACCCCCAAGGGAAGAATGCTCAGAGCCAGGGGATTGGTGGTGGGAAAATGATGAGTGGTTAGAGGGAGAGAAGAGAGAAGTCTGGGAAGAGGAGATGTCAGAAGCTGAAGAGGTAATTTGTGAGATGTCAGCTGACTGGCTGCCAAGCTGTGATCGCACAAGTAAAGATGCGTGTTGACTGTACATCATAAATCGACATGTAAATATGAAGAACTGAACTTCACATTGGGAAAAGAAGGGCAAGTGCAAATCATAGGTTTGCCCATCTCTAACCTCATATTAAGGCACGTGGGTGGTGCTGTGGTCTAAACCACAGAGCCTAGGGCTTCCGATTGGAAGGTCAGCAGTTCGAATCCCCGCAACAGGGTGAGCTCCCGCTGCTCGGTCCCTGCTCCTGCCAACCTAGCAGTTCGAAAGCACGTCAAAGTCCAAGTAGATAAATAGGTACCGCTCTGGCAGAAAGGTAAACGGCATTTCTGTGTGCTGCTCTGGTTCGCCAGAAGTGGCTTAGTCATGCTGGCCACATGACCCGGAAGCTGTACACCGGCTCCCTCGGCCAATAAAGCAAGATGAGCGCCTCAACCCCAGAGTCGGCCATGACTGGAGCTAATGGTCAGGGGTCCCTTTACCTTTAGCCTCATATTGCTCCATGATCACTGCAGATGATGACGGCAGTCACAAAATTAAAAGACGCCTGCTTCTTGGGAGAAAAGCAATGACAAACCTAAACAGCATCTGAAAAAGCAGAGACATCACCTTCCCGACAAAGGTCCGTATAGTTAAAGCTATGGTTTTCCCAGTAGTGATGTATGGAAGTGAGAACTGGACCATAAAGAAGGCTGATTGCTGAAGAATTGATGCTTTTGAATTATGGTGCTGGAGGAGACTCTTGAGAGTCCCATAGACTGCAAGAAGATCAAACCTATCCACTCTGAAGGAAATCAGCCCTGAGTGCTCACTGGAAGGACAGATCCTGAAGCTGAGGCTCCAATACTTTGGCCACCTCATGAGAAGACTCCCTGGAAAAGACCCTGATGTTGGGAAAGATTGAGGGCACAAGCAGAAGGGGACGACTGAGGACGAGATGGTTGGACAGTGTTCTCAAAGCTACTAACATGAGTTTGACCAAACTGTGGGAGGCAGTGGAAGACAGGAGTGCCTGGTGTGCTGTGGTCCATGGGGTCACGAAGAGTCGGATACGACTAAACGACTAAACAACAACAAACCTCATATTAGCAGAGTCTGTAGTCCAGAGCTTTCCAAACTTTTCATGTGGGTGACACACTTTTTAGACATGTGTCATTTCGTGACACAGTAATTCAGTTTAATAGCAGACCAGAGGTTAAACTAACCTCTTTCCAGCCTCGGGAGGAGCGCAAGGAACATTCGCGCAACACACCTACACACTGCAGCCAACACACTAACATGTTGTGACACACTTTGGAAAGCTCTGCTTTAGTCTTTTAACTGTAGCAAACCAACAAGCTAATTCCTTCTCCCTCCTGGAATTCGAGAGAAATATCGAGCGGTTGCCTGTTAGTCCACATATTTGAGATCTGGCCGGAGATAAGATTAATAGGAGGAGGGAAATTCAAAGGTGGGAAATGAGCTGTTGAAAACTCAGTGTCATTAAATTAATTAGCCGTCTTTATTATATTATGTATATATATAACCTGGTTATGGTTAGATGTATTTAACAGGTTTGACTAAATTTTCACAGCACTCCTTTCAGCAAAACGCCGTTCTCCAGCCAAGTGGACCAACCATTATTTCCCCTTGTTTTTTTAAGAGCAAACCATATGTACATGGGGGGAAGGCTTTTTTATGGGCAATTAAGGAGCACTTGTAGGTGCCAAGCATCTGTGTTCCTGCAGAATTAAATTAATTACCCAATGGGCTTGGGGAACAAGGATTCCAGTTACCCTGGTTTGGCCAAAGCTCCATTGTGGGGAATTGGACCTGATTAATCAAGGCTTGCGGTATTTCCTCTCGTTATTCCAAACATACCAGCGTCTCCCGGCCATCCTTATCGTGACTCCTCTTCAATCACACCCTGCCAAGGCGAATAGGCACAGAGGCCTGCCTGTATCCGCACTGACTCAAAACCATCCTTCCTTTCTGGCGATTCGGAGCAGCTTTCACGATGCAGTCATCCGAGAGAGAGAAGGCCAACCTGTCAATGTGTTGCTGCTTCCTTGTTAGGGCGATGTGAAACGCAACGTTTGCCAAAAAACCAGACAAAGGAGGATATGAATATTAATTTCACAGGCTCATCTTTCCCCGAAGGGAGGCTATCAGGGAGGAGCGGGAGAGGAAGTCGGGACTAAGTTCTGGCTAGTTTCACCTCCGAGTGATGTATGACTTCTTCCCCTTTTCTCTCCTCACATCATTAGGGGCGAGAATGCATGAGCTATGAAGGGCGAACAATGGGAAATGGGAGCATTCCATTATTGCTCCATGTAGGTGAAATGAATGGCTGTGCATGTTTGGAAGGAGAGATCTGAAGTTCAGATACACCACGAAAGGTCTTACAACTTAAAATCGGCCACGGATGATTTTCAAACGGCAAGGTTCTATCACCGCGTCTTGCATGCATGGTGCTGATTTCTTGTCCTAGAAAGAGTAGATTTGCATTGCAAAACCTCTGTTCAGTCATGAGCATCCCAAAACCAAGTCATTCGCTGTGAATGTGGGTGTTTGGGCTCACTTTCATTCTGATGACATTTCATTTTGGCACTCACTCTTGTGGTGTTATCTTTGAATACTGAAGCAGAGCAGTAGCCAAATTCTGTGGGGACAGGGCCCAAGCAGGTGGGTTTAATGGTTGCAGGACTGTCACAAAGTGTAAGTAGCCTGCTATGCTTCGAGTCATTTAAGTTCTTGTTGTGCATTTATCCATCTAGTTATTAAAAAAATTAAAATCTCTCAAGGCAACCTGCAGCATCATAAAATGAGAAACAGCTGAAATCGGCTAAAAACAAAATTTCCCTAACATGTTCATCTAGCAATACTGTCAAAAGGACAAATCCTGCCGACCAACCGTTCCCAAATCTGAGCGTTTGACAGAGTCAGTTTGACAATGTCACTCTCTTCAAACAGGCAGTTGAAATCTCACAATGTAAAATACTGTTTGGAGGGAGAGAATTTGGAACAGGAAGATGGTGAGCAGAGAAGGGGTTAAGTAAGCCCTCCCCAGGGCTAATTTTCCACACACACACACCCCAATTTCCCCTTCTCAAAATAATAATAAAAATAATAATAATTTATTATTTATACTCCGCCCATCCAGCCACTCTGGGTGGCTTCCAACAAAACATTAAAATACAGTAATGCATCAAACATTAAAAGCTTCCCTAAACAGGGCTGCCTTCACATGTCTTCTAAAAGTCTGGTAGTTGTTGTTCTCTTTGACATCTAGTGGGAGGGTGTTCCACAGGGTGGGCACCACTACTGAGAAGGCCCTCTGCCTGGTTCCCTGCAACCTCACTTCTCACAGTGAGAGAACCGCCAGAAGGCCCTCAGCACTGGACCTCAGTGTCCAGGCAGAACAATGGGGGTGGAGATGCTCCTTCAAGTATACTGGACCGAGGCCATTTAGGGCTTTAAAGGTTAGCACCAGTGGCTTTTCAAGAAAGAAAGAGCAGACACTAATGGGCTGCTATTAAGAATGTCAGAAAATTCTGACAGAAATGGAGCAGAAATCGCCAATCTTCACTTATTCATTCTATATTTGGAACAGAACATAGTTCTTGAATGCGATGGGTATTCACTGTTGTTGTTTCCAGTCTGTGAAATGTAATTGATGACACCCCACTTGCTCCTATTTGCATTGCCTTTCCTTTGCTTCAAAATCAATGGTGTAGAATAATAATAATAATAATAGGTTAAATTCAAGTAACTTTTACTCACGCTAGACCATAGTTGTCAACCTTCCCTTTTTTTGCAGGAAATTCCCTTATTTCAGCACCATTTCCCCCTGCTTCCCGCTGCTATCCCGGATTGTTAGATATCCCGTAGACTGTCTCCGGGACAGGCGAGGCTGCTGATCCCTTATTTTCAAATCCGAAAGTTGACAGTTGTGCTGCTGATCCCTTATTTTCAAGGCTGCTGATCCCTTATTTTCAAATCTGAAAGTTGACAGCTATGCGCTAGACCCACTAAAATTAATGAACCTATGTTAGTCATGGCCATTAATTTAAAAGGATCTACCCCAGTTAATGTTAGTTGTGTACAACCCATTGTGATTAATTATGTAATTAATTACATAAAATTCTGTAGCAGGGATATGAAGAACTACTGTTGTCAGAAGCTGAACCGCAGAGGAATTAAAACAGTGCCGAATGTAAGGGATATAGATCAGCATTTTTAGATCCCTAGCTACTCTTAAGTACATTTAGATGTAATGTGTAGTCCGGCCCTCAGGTTCCTCTGTATAATGTAGTGTGGCCCTCAGATTTTTCTGTGATTGTCTCCCTGCTCTCTGTCACTTTCTCTTTATCTCCTCTGCTCTTGTGTTCTCTAATACATCAAAGCAAACAAAAGACTTGATCTGCAAAACTTATCCGCTAAGCCAGGAATCGTGTTTCTCCCTGCTGCTTGAAACTACCATCTGGAGACCTGCGAAACTCCTGCCAGGAAGAATAAAATAATAATATTCTTCCAGGAAGAACAAAAAAGACAAAGGAAACAAGGAGTAGTTGTAATCCCTCCAGTGGCGTAGCGTGGGTTGTCAGAACCCGGGGCAAGGCAAGTAATTTGCACCCCTAACCCGTGGATTTGCGCCCCCTAACCCCCAGATGTTGCAGCCGGTGCGGCCGGCCCCCCTGCACCCCCCACGCTACGCCACTGAATCCCTCACACACCTTGCCCCTAAACTGGTCCCATTTCAGAAAAAGAAAAATAATTGCCAAGGAACAAAGGAAATTACCTTACACCAGGGCACCATTTGCATTATACATTTAAAGCAATATCATACCACTATAAACAGTCATGGCTTCCCTCAAAGAACTGCCGTTGTTGGGGGCACGCAGCCCTATTTCCCTTGCAGTGGTGCAAACCCCATTTAAGGCTCAATCTTAGGATGACTGCTGCTAAAGAGAGCCAGTGTGGGCGTAATGGTTAGAGTGTTGGACTATGACCTGTGAGACATGAATTCGAATCCCCACTCAGCCATGAAGCGCACTGGGTGACCTTGCGCCATTCACTGTCTCTTAGCCTAAACAACCCACAGGGTTGCTGTGAGGATGAAATGGGGAGGCGGAAAACCATATGACCACCTTGAGTTCCTAGGAGGAAAAGGTGGTACAGTGGTACCTCGGGTTAAGAACTTAATTCGTTCTGGAGGTCCGTTCTAAACCTGAAACTGTTCTTAACCTGAGGTACCACTTTAGCTAATGGGGCCTCCTGCTGCCGCAGTGCGATTTCTGTTCTCATCCTGAAGCAAAGTTCTTAACCCGAGGTACTATTTTTGGGTTAGCGGAGTCTGTAACCTGAAGCGTCTGTAACCTGAAGCATCTGTAACCCGAGGTACCACTATATATGAATGTAATTGAAAAAAGAGCAACATCTGAGTTTCACTCTCATGAAGCTGCCAATGTGAGTGGAGTGGTCTTGGAGACCTTTGATTCCCTAACAAAATCATGAAGTTAAGGCGATATGAACTTGCTTATATCCCAATGTCATCCCATCCCAAAACTCAAAATGATGTTCTTAAGGTCTGCCATCAAGATATGACCACACCCTGCTATAAAGCCATCCTGATGTGATTGCATACTTGAATCAGGTTCTTTTTTTAAAGGACTGCTTTTTACAGATGTGTGTATCAGTGAAATGCCACAGCAAAAACACAACAATGCACACAATTAAGACAAGAGTGGTTTGCTGCAGAGATCTGTCAATATACGAACATCCAAACTAGGTGGAGAAGGTAGGAACTGCAAACAAATGAAAGGCTTTGAAAACTCTGGCAGACTGTGCTGGCTCCACAAATTTACTTCTGTAATTAAATTATTGTTATTTATTTAACTAATTTGATGGGTGTTTTTTTTAAAAAAAACCACACACCTCTAAGCAGTTTGCAGAAATATAAAATTCAAAAGTTGATTAAAAATGGTTGAATACAGATATTTCAAAGTGTCCAAAAGTTTATTAAAATCAACAGAGGCTAAAAAGAAATAAAACACAGATAATGTCAACATGTCTGGATAGGCTTTAAGTGCTGTTTTAAGCAGGTTCCTGCTTGATTTCAAGAGGTAGGGAAGTGTTGCCCCATTTAAGAGGGAAATGAAGGGCAGATGGGGCTCACAACCTGGGAAGGTAGATTGTCTAAGAGAAGGAAAACTCCAATTCTAAACCCCTGTTGCCTTTTGGATATACCAAACCCTGAGGAAGAATCTGTACCTGCTGCCTTGGCAGGACGTATTTGGGAGATCGGGTCCTCCCTTAAAGAGGGCACGTATTGCAGTGAGACCTGGACAACTGACACCCTGTGTTGTGGGTGGGCACTATTGGTCAGCCACAACACCCGATTGGTAGGTCCCTCAAAGCTGGGTGCAATCTGGCCAATGGGACGCAGTCCAAACAGTTCGAGGGACCTATTTATGCCCATGCATGTGACCCAGAGCTTCCTCTTTCGGCGCGTACATTCGGAACACCTGCCCACCTCTCCCTACTTTTAGGGCTTGACCTTGCTATGCCATCGTGTGTCGTCTGTCGTTGGGACAGGGGCACGGCAGGAATTTCCACCACTTGGCTGATTGGCTGTTGCCATTTGGGTTTCGCCTGCAAATCGTCACAACTTGTAAGGTTGGGGATAGGCTCTGGTTCAGGTGATAGGGATGGGAGAACGCTTTCACCATCCCTGTGTGAAGGGTATTCCGTTAAAGGAATCCAGGGACTCGGTGGTTTGGTCAACCCCTGAGAGGGGGTTGTGCCCGTGCCTGAGTCCAGGGGGACATTTGGGTGACGGAGTTAGCCCATTCCCGGCTTTCCGCTTATCCAGGTGTTCACCCTTGGCTGACCAATGCTGGAACCCTGGGTCAGCGCTACCTGCGTGGCAGGGAGCTAGTCGAACCAGAGCCTAGGCAACCAGTCACTTTCTGTAATCAATAAAGTTGTGGCCTAAATTCTGCCAAAAACCAAAACCAAAATTTGAGTCATGTGTGAATTTATTTACGGGGGAGGTTTCTGGGTCTGAACACGCAAAAGAAAAGGCTAAGGCGTAAACCCTACACAAATATGGAGTGGAGTCTTGCTTTGCTTTCCTTCGGACCACATTAAATAAGTTGGAGTTCTATGTTATTAAATATACCATGACAAAAGCACACCGAGAACTCAGGCCAATGTAAGTTTCAATAGTGGGAGTGGTCCCTACTCACAAATCAATAGTCAATAGTAACAAAAACTAATCCATTCAAAAGTATGCTGACAAGGATTACAAACTCAAATAGAGATTACAAACTCAAACTCATAAAAATATGTATAACACAATAATTTGTTACAGAATTAAAGATAAGAGTTTATGAGCAGAGATAAGTTCATATTAGTCCATAGATTTGTCTTGGAGGTCTTAGTTTCAATCACAGAGCAGAAGTCAGAAGTCAATTATGGATTAGAAACTAGGACAAGGCCCTGTTTCAATGTACCGGTATTCACCTTCATCAGCTGGA
This sequence comes from Podarcis raffonei, assembly GCF_027172205.1. Lineage (NCBI taxonomy): Eukaryota > Metazoa > Chordata > Lepidosauria > Squamata > Lacertidae > Podarcis > Podarcis raffonei. The sequence goes on along the minus strand of NC_070617.1, from coordinate 30,384,288 downwards.
AGTATCAAATATTACATGAAAATACATTTAAATTCTAAATTATCATAAATTATAATTTATAAAACAGTATTATATAACATTTGGTTCCTTACCTTCTTTTTAAAGGGTCATGTAAGTTTGAAGACTTTGGGATAAATATATCTACGTTTCTCAAGGATAACAACTGAAAATAATCGTGCGTGGCAGGGAGCTAGTCGAACCAGAGCCTAGGCAACCAGTCATTTTCTGTAATCAATAAAGTTGTGGCCTAAATTCTGCCAAAAACTAAAACCAAAATTTGAGTCATGTGTGAATTTATTTAGGGGGGAGATTTCTGGATCTGAACACGCAAAAGAAAAGGCTAAGGCGTAAACTCTACACAAATATGGAGTGGAGTCTTGCTTTCCTTTCCTTCGGACCACGTCAGTGAGGCTGGGAGAGGAAGTCCTGTCATCTGGGCAGCCCATGACCTCCAGACACACTGCCCAGGCTTGCACTCTGAGAAGGTCACTTTGGTGCTGGAAACACAACGAAAACAAAACAGGAGGCAGCAGTTACAAGTTATTAGCTCCACCTGAGGTGTATAAAGACTGAGATTTTTAAGTTAAAATAGGTTAATTAAATTGATGGGGGGAATTTAGGAAAAGGATTTTAAGAGTGGGATTTGAAATATAAGGATTGAGGTCTAGAAGTTAAAATTGATTAAACAAATTGAATTAGAGGAAATAAGGTAAAGTGGGGGGACAAAAATTGCTGAACTAAAAATTGGAATTGGAATACAAGAAGGGCAGGTGTGGGGAAGTCAAGGAAATTGGGTATGGAATGTAATTAAGGTAAACTTTTTTAATTGTTGTTTTTTCTTTTTCTTTTCTTTCTTCTTTCTTTTTTTTCTCTTCTCTGTTTTTCTTCTATACTTTTTTGAAAACTTTAATAAACATATTTTTTTAAAAAAAAGTTATTAGCTCCACCTGACCAACATTTTGACTTCACCCCCAAAGGCGCACTCCTCGATTGACTCCTGAGACAGACAGATGCCAATAACAAAGCAAAATTCAGGAGCGGAATAGAAGACAGAGCGAAACAAAGGTACAATAAAGCTATAGAACAGGAGGACAGGTAGTCCCACCAGCAGACCACTGGAAGAGAAAAATATGGACTATAATGCAAAGTTATAACATGATGAGATATGAGCAGTTACAGGAGGATAGGTTACAACTTACAGAGACTTTAAAGTGGGGAGTTTGCAGTTTTCGTTACATTGGCATCAACACAAAACAAATGAATCACAATTATGGGTGTCTGAAGTATGATATAATTTAACTCTACATTTTTTTTTATTACGTTGGAAGCAGCACAAAGCAAATGAAGCAGCAATTACGGGTGTACTAAGTACGATATAATTAGCTGTGCATCAAGATACCTTTGCAGATCGACTGTCTATCACATACTTGCGGAGTCTAAAAAAAAGCAGATGGAAATATTCAGCGAGAAGCACACGATGAAATCCAATGCCAGAATAAAATGGCCAGCCTTTAAGATGCCACCTGATGCTCCGCTGTTTTCACAAGAGACTAATGCGGTTAGTTTCCCCTGCAATCCTTTCCCTGCTGGACCCCAAGGAGAAGTACTGTGTCCAGCCGTCGTTAGAGCAAGCAACGGACTGATCTAGGCAAATCCCACTTTCTCATCGAGCTTAATCTCGGAAAATCCTAGGTTCTAATCCCGCTTAAGCCGCAGCCTAACATTTTGAACCTCCTTGAGTCTGACTTCATCTCTTCTTGCTTTACTCAGGACAGATGTACAGTAGTGTGAAAAACCCAGGCTTTGCTGGAAAACCACGTTGATTTCTCAGGGGGGAGAGACTGTCTCACAGCCCCGAGGGAACTAGGGAGCACCTGTTGGGGCAGAGAAGATGCAACGGCAGAGAGAGAAATCCGCATGGATAGTGTCAGCATCTTATTATGGATGGTGTTGGCTTCTGATAGCTGAAGGCTACAATACATTTGTATATTGGGATGAGGGTGATAATTTGCTAGGGTTGCCATATTTTGAAGAGCAAAAAAAGAGGACACATTTGCCAACTTCAACTTTTTATTTACCGGTATTTTATTTTGACAAAGTAATAATCATAAATAAGAATACAAATGTGCACCCCACCACTGTGACCACTCCATTGTAACTACCCAACCTCCCAAAATTTCAACACTTCTTGCGATGGTTTGACCCCTTTCTGTTTTAACAGTACAAATTCCACAAACAGCCTCCATATCTCCTCAAAATCATTTTTCCTGCACATTCCCTGTCTTACCTTAATGGCACATGTTAATTTATCATTCATAGCTATATCCCACACCTCTTTACACCATTCTTCCATTTTATATTCTACTTGCCCCTTCCACTTCCTGGCTATAATAATTCGTGCCGCCGTCAAGAAATTTGTGAACAGGTCCTTCATAGCCTGCCAACCTTCCACCCTATTGTAAATTGATAATAATGCTACCTCTGGACTTTTGGTCAGCTTTAACCCAGTGATGTGTTATCTCCTTAAACACCCTTTGCCCCCAAAATTGTACATATTTACACTCCCACCACATGTGAACATAATTCCCTGTTTCCTGGCATCCCCTCCGACATAACACCAAATATTCCTTGTTTATATGATTTAATCTGACTGGTGTTAAATACCATCTCCAAATTAATTTATAATGATTTTGTTTTATTCTAACTATGGATTGCTATGATGACTCTACCCATGAAAACAGTGGTATAACGTTTATGGAAGCATTTGATTGACCCTTATATAGTGAAACTTATGAGAAATAAAGTCAAAAGGTACTAACTGTTGTAAGAATGTATTAGAACACGGGTGTCAAACACAAGGCCCGCGGGCCGAATCCGGCCCGCCAGACCTCGTCATGTGGCCCGTGTAGCCACCGCCGGCCCCCAGCCATCACCTTTTATTCTCACTTTTTTTTATTATTGACACAAGAAAGCCGCCTCTTCAGCGCATGCACAGCAGCCTACAAGCCAGAGAACTAGCGGCGCCGGCCGTTCTACACAGGAAACCTCCACTTTGCATGTCCTTTACATAGTCCTACAGATACAACCGGCCCTTTGAGGGTGACCAAACTGCTGATGCGGCCCCCGATCAATTTGAGTTTGACACCCCTGTATTAGAAGGAATATAAAGAATAACTCAGTAATGTTAGGTATATTCATTACTAGAATAAGGCCATACACTGGGAAATGAGAGGAAGTCCAACTACACCCTTTTAATTTTTTCTGGTTTTTTCTTTCTTTAATTCATGTTAATAAATAGATAAGACAATAAAAGATAGTAAAAGTATGAATTAGTTTAATTTATGTACATAATCAGAATACAACTTGTATATGGTTTTGGCTTACAGGGATTATATATATCTTTACTCAAGAAGATGTACAATACATATCTATATGTATATGTTATACGAGATATGCTATATGAAATGTGTCATGTGATATAAGAGATTGTTAATAAAGCAAATATTTTTTAAAAAAGAAAAAAGGAAGAAAGAAAAAGAGGGCGTGTCCCTTTAAAGGTAAAAGTAAATGACCCCTGGACAGTTATGTCCAGGGCGACTATGGGGTGCGGCGCTCATTTCGATTCAGGCCAAGGGAGCCAGCTTTTGTCCACAGACAATTTTCTGGGTCAGTTGGCTTTAAATTTGAAATTGGAAATATTTTGAAATTTTGAAATACCTTATTGTCACTTGTACAACTTGCATACAGTGAGATTACACGAGCACCCCCCACTCAGCTCTCTTAGTCTTAATTCCCCTCATTTACTGACACACACACACCAAACCCGAAAGTCAGTTGCCCTGTTGTTATCTTTTCATTCAGCAGCCTAACAGCCCACGGATAGAAGCTGTTCTTTACCCTGTTGGTGCGACTAATCATGCTTCTTTATCTTCTGCCTGAGGGCAGGAGATCAAGAAAGTGCCGGCCAGGGTGTGAATCATCTCTGAGAATTTTCCTCACTCTCTTGAGGCAATGTTCTTCCGCTATTTCATCCAGTGGATTCACGGGACAGCCCATAATATCTTGTGCTGTATTCACCACCCTCTGTAGGCACTTCCTATCAGTTGATGTCAAACCAGCGTACCACACCATGATGCAGTATGAAAGGACACTTTCTATTGTGTAGAAGGAGATCATCAAATGTTGATTGACATCATTCTTTCGCAATACTCTGATTATTGACATATGGCATTGACATATGGCATTGACATATGGCAACCCTTGGCTGCCCTGGTTACCAATTTGCTACAGGGACAGGTTCAAGGTTCTTACGTTAATTCTGGTGGTTGGGTGGTGATGTCTGGGATTGGTAGGGCAGAAAACCAAGAGGCCACCAAAGGTTGAAGCATCATCTTCCCTGATAAATTCTCCAAAGGCAACCTTCAGACTAAGCCTAAATGGCTTCGGCCCAGTATACCTGAAGGAGCGTCTCCACCTCCATCGTTCAACCCGGACACTGAAGTCCAGTGCCGAGGGCCTTCTGGCTGTTCCCTCACTGCGAGAAGCAAAGCTACAGGGAACCAGGCAGAGGGCCTTCTTGGTCGTGGCGCCCGCCCTGTGGAATGCCCTCCCATCAGATGTCAAGGAAATAGACAACTATCTGATGTTCAGAAGACATCTGAAGGCAGCCCTGTTTAGGGAAGTTTTTAATGACTGATACTTTAATGTATTTTTAATCTTTTGTTGGAAGCTGCCCAGAGTGGCTGGGGAAACCCAGCCACATGGGCAGGATATAAATAAATAAATTATTATTATTGTTATGTATGGAAGTTCACACCCTGGCCACCAGAGGTATTGTGTAGATAGTTTTCACTCAGGTCCACGTCAGTTACTTTAGGCGGGAAACCCTGGGTTGTTGTTGCTACAATGTTGATAGCCGGCTGCCTATAAAAGCAGGCCGGCTGAGCTATTTGCTGTTCAGTTCTGTTCCAGCTTACAAATAAAGAGCTGTTTTGGAGAACTGCTGTGTCGTCTGATATGTTCACCCACAACTTAACACTTATTCTTATTCTTATTATTAATATTATTATTATTATTAGATGTTGACAGCCAGACTCCATCAACTGGCTGTAGGCAGGCAGGTGTGGGGCTGGTTGACGGTGAGGCAGTGATGTGTTTTGGTCCATCTATGGTTTCTGAAAGCAAGAAATTGAGAGATTTGCCTTTGAATGGAAACTGAATCAAATGTCTTCTCCATCCCTGGCCACCGCCAACTGATGGGAGTTGAATTCCAGAACAACTGGAAAGCAGCATGCTGGGTAAGGCTGCTCTAGAACAGTGGCTAGGTTCTACATCAATGGGGCTTCCTTTTTTGGCCACAGGCCTGTTCCAGAATATGCTGTGTATATCCAGCCCCATGCTTCTGCTTTCAAGGCAACACTGGTCGTCGGCGTGAAATTTAGCTGCCCAAGTGAACAGTCGACTTGGAAAACCCATGTGTCTGATTTCATATTTATTCATCCGCTGGTTTTTCTTGTTTGGCAAATGGACTGTGTCAATATTTAGTTATTGCTGTGGGAACAGCAAGAAAAGAAAGGAGGGAAATAATAGAAGAAAACATTATGTTAAGGCTTAACCTACTTGGCTGGGCCGGTAGGCTTGACTCATTTGTTTAACTACTTTTTCTTTTTCCTCATGTGTCTCTCTCACACTCAAGGCAAACAGGAATCGAGGACCAGAACTGTTTACATGGCTTGTACGTTGAGCCAAGCGTAGGTGCCAGACGGTCTCTGAATCTCTTCAGTCATTTTTTAATGAATTGTTCCATCTCTCTCTCTCTCTCTCTCTCTCTCTCTCTCTCTCTCTCTCTCTCTCTCACACACACACACACACACACACACACACACACAATCTCTCTCCTCCCCCCTCTCCCTTTTCCCTACATCAGGGTGGAGAACCCTTTTCATCCTGAGGTCCACATTCCCATCTCAGCAAGTTTCTGGGGTCCAGATACCAACGTGAATCCAGACCACAGGCAAAAGTAAGCAGAGAAACACATTTGATATTTGGACATGATGCCAAAAAGCACTCCAGGGCTCCCTGTTTTGACTTGCGTCACCGCGTAGAGACCCCACTTTTCCTACAACAGCTGGAGTCCAACAACAGCTGGAGGGAGTCGCCAGACCCTCCAAGTGTCCCTATTTTCCAGGGACAGTCTCGGATTCACAGGACACATCCTGGTTTCTGATTTGATCCCGGAATGTCCCGCTTTTACTTAAAGTAAAGGTAAAGGGACCCCTGACCATTAGGTCCAGTCATGACCGACTCTGGGGTTGCGGCGCTCATATTACTTTACTGGCCTAGGGAGCCGGCGTACAACTTCCGGGTCATGTGGCGAGCATGACTAAGCCGCTTCTGGCGAACCAGAGCAGCACACAGAAACGCCGTTTACCTTCCCGCTGCAGCGGTACCTATTTATCTACTTGCACTTTGACCTGCTTTCGAACTGCTAGGTTGGCAGGAGCAGGGACCGAGCAACGGGAGCTCACCCCGTCGCGGGGATTCGAACCGCCGACCTTCTGATCGGCAAGTCCTAGGCTCTGTGGTTTAACCCACAGCGCCACCCACGTCCCTTCCCGCTTTTCCTTAGGACGCTCCTATTTTCATCAGAGAAATGTTGAAGGGTATGAGTTACTTTGGCTGCCTTTGGCATACACATTCAGTTCAATGGCTCTGCTCTGCTTCCAGATGCTTCTGAATCCCAGTCTCTGGAAAACACAGCTCCTGTTGCAGGCTTCCTTTAGGCATCTGGTCATCCATTTGAGAAGCCCAGTCTTCAGTTGGCTCCTTGCCATCCCTCAGAATTGTGAAATGACCAGAAAAAACAAAAACCACAGGTATTCCTCGTGCTGCCAGCATGATACTCACCCTTCTTTCCATTCTGCAACTAGGAAGCCAGAATGGGTACATTGAGGATGAGCGTCCCTTGCCAAAGCCCGAGGTACTTTTTCTGCCATGCGTTTCCTTAGACTTTCGTCTAAGGAATTTGCACTTTTGGCAGCAGGATAATCACCTGCTCATATGGTTCTGCATACCAGCAGCAGAATCTGGAAGGAGGCCCTGCAATGTCTTGAAGGAATGTAACTGGCAACCATTGGTTTGTACTGGGGTTGTTGATTCTCCTTGAGATTTATCAGCCAGGACAAGGAGGCTGGGGGAGCATGCGTTTAGATATGCAAGGGGAATCGTATCTGAAGAAGTGTGCATGCACACGAAACTACCAATAACAATATAGTCATACCAATAACTAAAATAGTTGGTCTCTAAGGTGCTACTGGAAGGAATTTTTTCATTTTCTTTCGGCGGGGGGAATTGTACCAGGTAAGGTCCACTCAGCTCGAATTTCTGTTCACTCTTGGGAGAATGCATTGATAACCATAAGAACACAAAAGACCTACATTGGCTCCCAGTACGTTTCCGAGCAAAATGCAAAGTGTTGGTGCTGACCTTTAAAGCCCTAAATGGCCTCAGTCCAGTATACCTGAAAGAGTGTCTCCACCCTCATCGTTCAGCCCAGACACTGAGGTCCAGCACCGAGGGCCTTCTGGCGGTTCCCTCACTGCGAGAAGCGAAGTTACAGGGAACCAGGCAGAGGGCCTTCTTGGTAGTGGCACCTGCTCTGTGGAACGCCCTCCCACCAGATGTCAAAGAGAACAATAACTACCAGACTTTTAGAAGACATCTGAAGGCAGCCCTGTTCAGGGAAGCTTTTAATGTTTAATAGGATATTGTATTTTAGTGTTTTATTGGAAGCCGCCCAGAGTGGCTGGGGAAGCCCAACCAGATGGGCAGGGTATAAATAAATAAATAAATAAATAAATAAATAAATATTATTATTATTATTATTATTATTATTGTTAAATAAGCTTGCTGGATCAGGCCCAGAGGCGCCAGCTTGTGAGGGCGATTGGGGTGACATTGCATGTGACATTGGTTGTGTGATGTCAGGATGTCGAAGGCGGCAGCCGTGCAGCTTCAACGGCCAGCAAAATCCCCTGGCACCACCACAAACAGGAGGCCGCTTTGACCCTCCTTCTCTTCTGCGGCAGGAGGAGGAGGAGGAGGAGAAGAAACTGGCCGCTGGAGCTGTGCCACCCTTGGCCTCCACACTTTTTCAACGTTGGGGTGTGTGTGGCGGTTCCAAAAGGGCTCCATCCCCAGGAGCTGGCACCCACGATCAGGCCAGTGGCTCATCTAGCCCAACATCCTGTTCTCAAAATGGCCAATCAGATGCCTGTGGGAAGCAAGTAAGCAGGGCCTGAGTCCAACAGCACTTTCCCCACTTCCCAGCACCTGTTGTTGAGAGGCACAATGCTGAGCCTTTTGTACCGTAGGCTGGTGTTATAGAAAAAACATGCTCCTTTTCCCTTCTGGGGTATCCAAGAGCCTGTATAGAGTCCTTAAGTGGGTTCCCTATCGGGAGGAGAAAATAACAGAGGCCAACCAGAGAATACAGTGCTACCTTGGGTTAAGAACTTAATTTGTTCTGGAGCTCCTTTCTTAACCTGAAACTGTTCTGAACCTGAGGTACCACTTTAGCTAATGGGGCCTCCCGCTGCCGCCACTGTGCTGCCGCCGCCCGATTTCTGTTCTCATCCTGAAGCAAAGTTCTTAACCCGAGGTACTATTTCTGGGTTAGCGGAGTCTGTAACCTGAAGCGTCTGTAACCTGAAGCATCTGTAACCTGAGGTACCGCTGTATTGAGAAGCAAAGCAGCTAGTAAGCTTGATCTTTATTAAACTGTTGCAACAGGATCCTCACTCGCCACAAGCAGGAGGGACGAGGAACCCAGAACAACAGTGCGCAAGCCCACCCCGTAGCCCAAGACCACCCCGTAGCCCAAGACCACCCTCCAAAACATCATACATACATCACAGAAGGAGGCGGTCTACAGCAGAAATCCTGTTTGCCAGGATATCTGTTAATGGTCACTGATTGCTTTACCTGGGCAGCCGGCCATTCTTTTGTGATGGTAAATACTTTAATTCCTGAATCCAGGTCACGGGCTCACCCTATCCATACACAAATACGCCCTTAAGACAGGTAAGCAAAGGCAATGGAGAGGCTTTCCCATTTCCTTCCTCCTTGCATAGAAGTATTTGAGGTCAATTTGGGAGAGTCAAAATGGCTTTTGGATTGCTCTCCTGTACTATTGGGACGCGGGTGGCGCTGTGGGTTAAACCACAGAGCCTAGGACTTGCCGATCAGAAGGTTGGTGGTTTGAATCCCCGCGATGGGGTGAGCTCCCGTTGCTCGGTCCCTGCTCCTGATAACCTAGCAGTTCGAAAGCATGTCAAAGTGCAAGTAGATAAATAGGTACCACTCTGGCGGGAAGGTAAATGGCGTTTCTGTGCACTGCTCTGGTTCGCCAGAAGCGGCTTAGTCATGCTGGCCACATGACCCGGAAGCTGTATGCTGGCTCCCTCGGCCAGTAAAGCGAGATGAGCGCCACAACCCCAGAGTTAGTTACGACTGGACCTAATGGTCAGGGGTCCCTTATCTTTACCCTGTACTATTTCAGACACGTGGTTTATATACTTATGTATGTGTTTGCCTTGTACATTTATGAATGTTTATTTTATATTTGGGACCTTAGAATTCTTATTACATGGGTTTCTACAGACATTCAATCCAGGCAAACAAGAGTCGTTATCAGCATACAAGGGCGCTTTCCAGTGAGGGAGAAATGTTTAAGCAGAATATGAACCAGGACTGGCGAGAGACATGTTCTGGGTGAAGGGCATGTGACTGGGGAAGGCATAATAAGGCTTAGGCTTAGGCATAGAGAGCTGCATTTGGCCCCTGGGAACTGAAGTTCCCCATTTCATTTCGCTTTTAATTTGTATACCGCCTTTCTATATTCCTGAACACAAGGCGGTTTGCAAGCTGAAGAAACAACAACATAGAGAGCAAAGATCGCATATGTAATAACAATCTGATCCAATACAAAAAAAAATCACAGTAACTTTAAAATAAACAACTTATATTGAATAAAGCACTATTCAATGAACCATCAGAATATAAAAGTAAACAGTAAAATTAAATATCAGCAAATAAAAATCAAAGAGTTTGCACTTATTCATTACAATAAAGAATTACTAAACTATCAACAATAAAAATAATGACAAGTCACAGTGCATAAAATTACCATAAAACATATCAAACCATTTAAAAGGATCAAATTGAGAAACAAGGACACACAACATATAAAATTATTTTTTAAAAATATCCCTGAACTCCTCTTCTCTCTTCCCAAATGCTTCTGGGAAGTTCTCAAAGTCATTGCCTGATGGACAGCAGAAAGTCTCTCTCCCCTCATATCTGTCCTGCACCACAGGCCCTGCCAACTAGGGCTGATTATCAACCTCCTTTTCTGTTTATAACAACATGCTCAGTGCCGGCCCAACCATAAGACGGGCTGAAGCGGTTGCCTCGGGCACTGGAAGCCCAAGAGGCTTTCTCCGTGTCCACCCTGCTACTTCTACCACATCTGCCCAAATCTCACGAGATCTCATGCGCTCCGTGAGATCTCGTGAGAGCTCTGTGAGAACGGGAACTTGACGTCATTTTCGCTGCTTTGAAGGTGCCACTACACAATCCAAGTGAAGGAGGTTTCTGAAGGCATGGAGAAAGGATAGAGAGGGGCAGCACCTTTCCATTTTTTGCCTCAGGCGGTGAAATGAGGTGTGCCACCCCCGAACCAGCTAAATACAGGAAAGCCTTCTTCATGACTCAGGCCCCATCTGCACCATCCATTTAATGAACTCTTGTATCGCTTCTTCCCAAAGAATTCTGAGAAGTGTCATTTGTTAAAACTGCTGAGAGTTTTTTTAGGAGACTCCTCTTCCCCTCACAGAGCTACAATTCCCAGATTGATACTCAATCCCTCTTCCCAGGGAACTCTGTGAGGGGAACAGAAGTCTCCGGACAACTCAAAGCACTCTTAGCAAACAAGAGCTCCCCAAATTCTTTGAGGGAAGGCATGACTTTTTAAGGGGGTGTGATAGTGCTAAAGGGGATGAGGGTGGCGCTGTGGTCGAAACCACTGAGCCTCTTGGGCTTGCCAATCAGAAGGTCAGCGGTTCGAACCCCGCGACGGGGTGAGCTCCCGTTGCTTGGTCCCTGCTTCTGCCACCCTAGCAGTTCAAAAGCACACCAGTGCAAATAGATAAATAGGTACCACTCCAGCGGGAAGGTAAACGGCGTTTCCATGCGCTGCTCTGGTTTCAGTGTTCCATTGCACCAGAATCGGCTTAGTCCTCACTGGCCACATGACCCGGAAAAAGTGTCTGAGGACAAACGTCGGCTCCCTCAGTCTGTACAACGAGATGAGCACCGCAACCCCAGGGTCGTCTGCGACTGGACTTAACTGTCAGGGGTCCTTTACCTTTACCTTTTTGTGATAGTGCTAAAATGCATGGCTTGAATGTCGCCTTTTTCTCTGGAAATTGTCTCTGGAAGAGCTAAGTGACATCAGATTGCTTTAAAAATATGCTTTTGCTGTTTTTTATTGCTAAATTGCTTTGGGAGCTTGATGGGAAGCCATTCATTAATGCAATGCTACGGATGAAAGAATGGCTAAATAATAAATACTGACAGCATGAGTAGTGTTGTGCTCAAAATGTATGGTATGAATTTGCCCTGTGTGTGCATCCTGTGTAGTCTTGTCTACTCTGAGTAAGAGAGTAGAGAGTTCTCAGGAGTCAACACGCCGCCCCAGTTCCCTACACAGAGCTACAATTCCCAGAGTTCCCTGGGAAGAAGGGATTGTTTGTTAAACTGCTCTGGGAATTGTCCCTCCGCATCACAATCTGTAGAACTGAAGCCCATCATTTGTGGATTTGAATATGTTAAAAGCTGGCGCACATGGAATTGTGTGCACCGCTTCTTTTTACAAATGCACTCCTTTCTCGTGCCACGATTGTGCTCTGTTCAGTACACGGCGTCCCTCCTTTCCCCTTCAATCGCAGGAAACGTGTTCGTTTATAAGATTATCGGCCCATTATTGCCGTTTCAGGAAAGCAGAGATTGGTTTCCCACTTTATCTGTTTACTCTGCGGCCGATAAAACCTTAAGGCATTTTTCAGCTTTCAGTTTATAATCCCCGTTCCCCTTATTCCTAGACAATATGGTGCGTGGTTGGGGCCGATTGCCACCTCCTCCCCCACCCCCAGCCTCCCAGAGATGTTTCTCTTGGCTGGGAAGCTGGTGAAAATGAAGTTGTTTGCACAGGATTTAGGCAATTGGAAAGAAGGAGGGGGGATTGAAAAATGGATGGGAAGGAAAATGCCCAGCTAGTAGGGGTTTTTTTGAAAAAGTGTTTTGCCATGTGCACAGCTGCTTCCTGAGTGTTTTCATTTTTATTGCGAGAAGTGCAATGCTTACAGGAAATTCCAGTTCGGAGACAATACCAGCTGCTTTTGGATTTGGGCTGCTGAAGAATATGGCACCTCCCGCCTCCCTGGAAGATTTGCCCAGTCAGAATCTTTGCCACTCCCCAGTGGCTGCAGGAATACTGCAATCCATTGCTCAATGAACATGCAAGCACCTATGGAATTCACTGCTGCAGGATACTGGGCATAGGCCATAGGGTTCCAGGCAGAGTTTTCTCCCAGCCCTACCAGGAAGTGCCAGGGATTGAGCTTGAGTCCTTCTGCATGCCAAGCAGATGAACTCTCACTAAGCTATGGCCCTTCTCAGTACTGAGCTAGATGTGCTAATAGCCTGTCCCAATATGAGGAAGCTTCATGTGTTTTCGTTTTGATCACCCATGGCATAAATGGTTTATAAAAGTTTGTTGATGTTTAGTCGTTTAGTCGTGTCCGACTCTTCGTGACCCCATGGACCAGAGCACGCCAGGCACTCCTGTCTTCTATAAAACTTTATAAAAGTGAAAAAAGGTTTGATCCGACAGTGTGGAAATAGGTAGGGGTTGTACAAAGAATTTGCGGTGGATGCTATTTGGGAGTGGACAGAATAGCCCTTGCAAATTAGATCTGCTACTTGGTTTAAAACAAAACATTACTTTTAACCAAGCTTAAGGTTGTTTTAGAAAAGTGTCTTTGTTTTCTGCATCCTTTCTGATGCCATTTTAAATAGGTAAAATCAGTTGTTTTGTAAATTTCTTATAGAGAATTTTAATACCAAATTTACACTGTCCAACCATCTCGTCCTCTATCGTCCCCTTCTCCTTGTGCCCTCCATCTTTCCCAACATCAGGGTCTTTTCCAGGGAGTCTTCTCTTCCCATGAGGTGTCCAAAGTATTGGAGCCTCAGCTTCACGATCTGTCCTTCCAGTGAGCATTCAGGGCTGATTTCCTTCAGAATGGATCAGTTTGATCTTCTTGCAGTCCATGGGACTCTCAAGAGTCTCCTCCAGCTAATATGATAAAAAACATATTTTTTACCAACAACCAAACACGAACAGTGTAACCCCCCAGGTGGCTGATACATTGGGTGTACATAATCAATAATAACATATTCAAATCAACCATATGTACAATTTTATATACGTTAACACTCCTCCATACACAAGGTTTATTTACCGTATTTTTTGCTCTATAGGACACACTTTTCCCTCCTAAAAAGCAAGGGGAAATGTGTGTGCGTCCTATGGAGCGAATGCAGGAGGGAGGCAGGCGGGAAAAGCCCCCAAGAGCCACACACAAGCTCAATGTGGCTCTTGCGGGCTTTTCCCCAGGAGGGAGAAGGGACTGACTGGCCGCATCAGTCCCTTCCCCCACTTCTAGAAAAGCCCACAGGAGCCACACACCCTTTAAAGAGCGTGCCGCTCTTGGGGGCTTTTCCCCAAGGAGGGAGAAGGGACTGACTGGCCGAGTAAGTCCCTTCTCCCTCCTGTGGGCTTTTGCGGGAGATGGGGGAATTCCCCCACCTCCCGCAAAAGCAGGGAGAAGGTCTGGGAGAAGCGCACAGGCTGCCTGCAGCCTGTCTGCAGCTCCCAGAGCTGGGGGGGGGTTGTCATATTTTCCCCCTTGATTTCCCCCTCTGAAAACTAGGTGCGCCCTATGGTCAGGTGTGTCCTATAGAGTGAGAAATACGGTAACTTTTAACATTTTAATTGCCCCCAATTGTTCAAAAAGTTTGCTGACCCTGGTCTACACTGACTGGCAGCAGCTATTCAGGGTTTCAGGCAGGAGTTCTCTCCCAGCCGTACCTGGAGATACCAGGGCTTGAACCTGGGACCTTTTGCATGGAAAGCAGATGCTCTATCATTGAGCTATGATGACCCTTCTCTGCCCTGAGTATTGCTCATCCCTGGATGAATCCACCAAAGCTCCCTCAGCTCAGGAACTAAGGAGGCACCTCCCTAAGGAAGGCCATTCACTCTTTGGAAATTCAAAGCATATTCTCTCTCTCTATCTGCTACACTCACAATGGCCAGAATCAATCATCGCAGCGTGATCATTCGCTCAGTGGTGGCACTCTAACCAACAGTGTCATCCCCTTGATGCAGTTGCTAAGTAAATATTATCACCATCCCTTTCTGGAAAAGTATATTTAAGTGGTGCCAAAGTTCCTGGAAATTTTGAGAAACACAAGGGTTGAACCTTCTGCCTCTGTCCACGTCAGGCCATGAGTCCTACCTAGGGCAAAGATAAACAGGTTGATGCTCAGCTGAAATCACAGTGTGGATCCATCCCTGTGCGACCTCTGATGCCATTTCCATGGGAAGCTTTAGGTTTGGAGAGGGTTTTTTTGGGGGGGAGGTGAGAATGGACTCCTGGAAGTGGGACTTTTCTGGTGGGCATCCAGAGCCACATGGATACAAACTGCCATGGCTGTGAAGTCCAGTGAAGTCATTTTACAATTGGAAGGCCACTCACTCACCCAATGGAACTTCATCTTCCTCTCCTATTGCTGCACAAGCTCCCCCCCCCCCAAAAAAAATCTGCTCAAGGGTTCTCCAAACACTTTGAAACAGATTTGGAAGTATGTAGTGATCTGCAGAGGGAGGGAAGAGATGGAGGGGAAGTTCTGTTGCATGAGCAGGTCATTCCCCTTCTGGGGCGCCAACTTGGGCCCCAGATCATGGGTGCCCAGTGGCACCAACGTAACGTGACATCATGACGTCATGTTACGTCCCCCCTGGAAGTGGAGTCAGAGGCCCTGAGAGGCCCAGGACGCTGCTTCCAAGGTCTCCCAAGGTCTCAAACAGGACCCGGAAATTGTATCCAAGGCCCCACTGAGTGGATGCTGAGCACCCACAACAAAATTTTGATGGGTATCCGGGTCCCCAGGGCCCCCCAGATTTGGTCCAGTGTTCCCTTGCACAATGTCTTAATTGGATTCAACCTGTAGTCTCAGGTAGCGCTGTGGTCTAAACCACTGAGTCTCTTGGGCTTGCCAATCAGAAGGTCAGCGGTTTGAATCCCTGCGACGGGGTGAGCTCCTGTTGCTCTGTCCCAGCTCCTGCCAACCTAGCAGTTCAAAATCACGCCAGTGCAAGTAGATAAATAGGTACTGCTGCAGTGGGAAGGTAAGCAGCATTTCCATGCGCTCTGGTTTCCATCATGGTGTTCCATTGCACCAGAAGCTGTTTAGTCCTGCTGGCCACATGACCCGGAAAGCTGTCTGGCAGCCACAATTCCCCTCCCAGACGCACCAGGACACCCCTGAAGGCTCCTCCTAGGTAACCCCAAAACCCTCTTGCTGTTAGAGCCTTATATTGTTGAATTCCCATCTACCCCAGACAGCACGGCCTGCATTCAGAGATGCTGCGAGCCCGTTCCCTCTGTGCATCTGGTGGTGGGAGGAAGGGTTAGGATATGTTGCAGCTGCAATCGCATCGATTCCAAGCAAAATACGATGAGCCCAGCCACCAAATTGCAGGTCCCTTGGTCCTACTTGGATGTGCACTGACGCATCAGAACAGCTTCCTCTTCCTTTCTGGTTGATCTCAGAACCGAGAGGCAGGCAGCATTGAAGAGAATGCCGGAGGCTGTTTTTCCCCCAAAACGGGTATAAATAATTAAAGCCGAGAAACAGGGTGGAAATTATATATGACACCGGTGTATACGAGACGCTTTTAATCTTTGGCATTAATTCTTTGCTCTGAGCATTGGCAGTCAGCCTCGCCGGGGTTGGGAGGGTGTGGGGGGAACTAGAAAGCCACAACTTGGTGTCAGCCATTTGGGCTTCTCATCAGAGAAGCCCAAGTGCCAAAGACAAGCATGGACAACCCTTTCTGCTGACTTGGCTCAAATCCCCGCAAAAGGGGATGAGGCAGCCAGGGAGAAAATTATATAGCTAGACCTTGAAGAACAAGCCGAGCGTGTACATACAAATTAGCATCTTAGCATGCCGTTGCCATTTGCAAATTAAGTTGTTGGGAGACGAGGGTTATTCACCAAAGGGAGACAGTATCAGGCGATGTCGTAGAAGGCAGCTCTGCAGGGGCGCACCAAAGCAGCTCAGAGCCTCAGGCTACAAGGAGAAGGGAGTGTCCTAAATCTGTGTGCGCCGCAACAAAAAGGAGAAATATAAACAGCTTAATGAGTCTGAATTAAAGTTATTTCATGTTGGAAATAACTTTAGCTGAAAACGTAAATAAAACCGCACTTAATTTTTATCAAATTACAAAAACAAAGTGTTAAGTGCTTTTGTGTCATCACCTTGCCAGAGGTGGGATGGAAGGCAATAGGAATTTTAGGGGTGGGTGTTGGGAGAGTTGGGACAGAGAAAAGAAAGCTTAACGCAGCACAGTTAAACTATGGAACTCACTGCCACAGGAGGCAACAATGGCCACCCATTTGGATGGCTTTAAAAGAGGACTGGATAAATTCGCAAAGGCTATCCGTGGTTACTAGCAGTGTCCCATTTGCTCTAAGGGACCACAACCCACCATGGTTCAGGCTGCCCCTGAGGAATCAACCAGAAATTGGAGCATAAATAGATGTAGAAGCATGGAAACGATTGTGGAATATGGATATAAAATTTACAGCATGTTATGCTTTAGGAGAAAATTATATGATAATGATATATCGTTGGTATCTGACACCGAGTAACCTGGCAAAAATGTATAAATCTAAAACAAGTGTTGGAAATGTAAACAGAAGGAAGGTTCTTTTTATCAAATGTGGTGGTCTTGTAGTTTACTGGGAAATTATGTATAATGAATTGAAAAGGATGTTCAAAATAACTTCTGTAAAAAACCCAGCAGCTTTTCTTCTGGAAATTATAGGGACAGAATTACCTAAATTTTATAGAAATTTATTTATGTACGCAACTACAGCAGCAAGAATGCTACTTGCCCCAAAGTGGAAAGAAGCAGAAGTCCCAGCAAAGGACGAATGGATACAAAAACTTACGGAATATGCAGAAATGGCAAAACTTTCCGGAAGAATAAGAAATCAAGATAAGAAACTTTTTTATAAAAGAATGGAAATGGCTTATTGAATATTTACAGATAAATTGTAGACAGATAAAAACATTGGCAGGATTATTGTAATAACCTGCAGTTTTACAAGAGGATATATACACACACACACACACACACACACACACACACACACACTGTATTTTTTGCTCTATAGGACGCACTTTCCCCCTCCAAAAATTAAGGGGATATGTGTGTGCGTCCTATGGAGCGAATGCAAGCTCCTTGGCTTCAGCGATAGCAACGCGAAGCCTCCGAAGCGCAGAGGAAGCGCTCCCTCCTCACTCCGGAGGCTTCGCGTTGCTTTCGCTGAAGCCTGGAGAGCGAGAGGGGTTGGTGTGCACCGACCCCTCTCACTCTCCAGGCTTCAGGGATAGCCGCCTGAAGCCTTTGGAGCACCACGGGACCTTGCGCTGTGCTCCAAAGGCTTCGGGTTCCTTTTGCTGAAGCCGGGAGAGCAAGACTCTCCCAGCTTCAGCAGAGAGGGAGAGCTGCGCAGCACCCTTTCAGCAAAGCGGGAGGAGAAATGGAAGGGGCTCCGTTTCTCCTGCCGCTTCGCTGAAGGGGCACTGAGCAGAGAGGGGGAGAATTTTTTTTTCTTGTTCTCCCCCTCTAAAACAAGGTGCATCCTATGGTTGGGTGCGTCTTATAGAGCGAAAAATATGGTGTGGGTGGGTAGGTGGGTGTGGGTGTGTACACACACACACACACACACACACACACACATATACATACATATATATACGCATATACACACACACAGAGTACAGTAGATATTGAAATGAACGAGTGAAATGAATTTGGATATGCAGAAGATATGAAAAAATAAATTTAAGGAACCGCAGAAAGAGGGAGAAGGAAGTCAAACTTTGAAATTTTGAATTGATTGTAAAACTAATGAAATGTATAAACTTGAAAAGTAGAAATAAAAACTTTTTTAAAAGAAAAGAAACTGGAGTAAATTGCAGAGGCTTCTGCCTCCCAAACTAAGACTGGGGCCTTGAAATTCCAACTTCCATTCCTAGGAGCTGCACTAGCTAGACGCGTGATTGGCTCTTGGGGATGAGTTCTGCCAGGGATGCAGCAGCACAGCAGCCAATCAAAGGGCTGGGTTGGCTTCCCGCATACCGTCCAGGTGAAAAATCAGGATGTGAGTCTTCTGGGATGCGCTCCCAGATGAGTCATGTGACCCACACCCCAATCTTGCCCAGGAAAAGTGCTGGGGGGGGGCAGATTGTGGCGCGAGACTATGAGAGATTGCAGCACTCGAAATGGCCGCTGTGATTTCACATGGAAATACGGGGTACCCCATTTTTCCCAGGACGCTTGGCGGGTTATGCTCCCACACAAAGTGGTCCCGCCATGCAATGGTAGCAAAATAAGGATAAGCAAAGGGTCTAGAGATTTACTGTTTGTTTAAAAAAGACTGTAAGTTGAATATTCAGGGAAAAGGTCTGTTCTGAGTGCAACTGAGTTGGACACACAACTCAGGAAGTTTTTAACTACCAAACCACAGCACCTGTCAGCACCAGGGCCCAGCCTTTGAATATGCAGAGTAGCAGCAAATGGAGTTTGTGTGAGCATGTGCAGAGCTCGTTTTCCTCACCACAGACTAACCGCAGTTCACCTACATAGTCTGGGATTCAGCTGCAGGGAGGTTTAGCCAGCCCCTAATTCAAACGCAGGTGGTGCTGTGGGTTAAACCACAGAGCCTAGGACTTGCCGATCAGAAGGTTGGCGGTTCGAATCCCTGCAACGAGGTGAGCTCCCGTTGCTCGGTCCCTGCTCCTGCCAACCTAGCAGTTCGAAAGCACGTCAAAGTGCAAGTAGATAAATAGTTACCGCTCAGGCAGGAAGGTAAACGGCGTTTCCATGCGCAGCTCTGGTTCGCCAGAAGCGGCTTTGTCATGCTGGCCACATGACCAGGAAGCTGTACGCCAGCTCCCTCGGCCAGTAAAGTGAGAGGAGCGCCGCAACCCCAGAGTCATCCATGACTGGACCTAATGGTCAGGGGTCCTTTACTAATTCAAATCCAGCTGCTGAACTCCACGTCATTGTCATGTTATTATTCTCAAATGATCAGATTGAAAGATTTTGCCTTAATTAGTGCCACCTTGTGTTGATAGCCAGCCTTGCATTCCAAAGAGATTTCTGAAAAAGATAATGTAAATTACCAGCATGTTGTTTTCACCCCTCGCAACACCCCTAAATGGAGTAAAAGTTTAACTCTTTCCTCCCCTGCAGGATAAAAGCAGTGAGGGTCAGGGAACTGCTAGCAGGCAAAAAATGGAGGGTACAGGAGTCAGACATCTTTCTTTCTTTCTTTCTTCCTTCCTTCCTTCCTTCCTTCCTTCCTTCCTTCCTTCCTTCCTCTCTCTCTCTCTTCCTTCCTTCCTTCCTTCTCTCTCTCTCTCACACACACACTTATTAGCAAATCGCTCCCAATATGGCTGCATTTCGGGGGGAAATGGAAAACGATGTGCCACTTTAGCTGGTAACCTCACAGCTGGACTACTGCAGTGTGTTCTGTGTGGAGCTTCCCTTGGAAGCTGTGGCTGGTCCAGAGTCTCACAACCAAGCTGCTGAGTTGTGGATGCACACATATTACACCTGTGCTGAGGGAACTGTCAAGCGCAGTCAAAGACTTGTTAACATACAGAGCCCTGAACTGCTTGGGAACAGCTGTTACTTGAACAACCGCCTGTCTCTGTATAAACCTGTAAGATCACTTAGATCATCAGGGGAAGTCCTACTTGTGGCATCACACCCTGAAGAATATCATAGGATGGTGATCCCAAAACAGGCAATTTCTGCTCTTGCCTCTGTTCCATGGCACACCCTCCGCTTTGCCATAGACAAAGCAACAACCATTAGTGGCTTCAAAAGTCTGATAAAGAACCAGGGAACCAGGCAGAGGGCCTTCTCAGTAGTGGCGCCCGCCCTGTGGAATGCCCTCCCATCAGATGTCAAGGAAATAAACAACTATCTGACTTTTAGAAAACAGCTGAAGGCAGTCCTGTTTAGGGAAGTTTTTAATGTGTGATGTTTTATCATGTTTTTAATATTCTATTGGGAGCTGGCCAGAGTGACTGGGGAAACCCAGCCACATGGATGGGGTATTAATAATAATAATAATGTTGTTGTTGTTGTTTAGTCGTGTCCGACTCTTTGTGGCCCCATGGACCAGAGCACGCCAGGCACTCCTGTCTTCCACTGTCTCCCGCAGCTTCGAGAACACTGTCCAACCACCTGGTCCTCTGTCATTCCCTTCTCCTTGTGCCCTCCATCTTTCCCAGCATCAGGGTCTTTTCCAGGGAGTCTTCTCTTCTCATGAGGTGGCCAAAGTTTTGGAGCCTCAGCTTCAGGATCTGTTCTTCCAGTGAGCACTCAGGGCTGATTTCCTTCAGAATGGAGAGGTTTGATCTTCTTGCAGTCCATGGGACTCTCAAGAGTCTCCTCCAGCACCATAATTCAAAAGCATCAATTGTTTGGCGATCAGCCTTCTTTATGGTCCAGCTCTCACTTCCATACATCACTACTGGGAAAACCATAGCTTTAACTATACGGACCTTTGTTGGCAACGTGATGTCTCTGATTTTTAAGATGCTGTCTAGGTTTATCATTGCTATAACAACAACAACAAGAAGAAGAACAACTTCTCTTTTGGCCCAAGCTTTCCCCGACTCCTAAGATTGGACCTCTGAATCTATGTTTTGCTTGCTTTTGTTTTTATATTGTTTTATTAGGCTTATGTTGCACTTCTAGATCAAGGGAAGTAATAGTGCCACTGTATTCTGCTCTGGTCAGACCTCACCTGGAGTACTGTGTCCAGTTCTGGGCACCACAGTTCAAGAAGGACACTGACAAACTGGAACGTGTCCAGAGGAGGGCAACCAAAATGGTCAAAGGCCTGGAAACGATGCCTTATGAGGAACGGCTAAGGGAGCTGGGCATGTTTAGCCTGGAGAAGAGGAGGTTAAGGGGTGATATGATAGCCATGTTCAAATATATAAAAGGATGTCAAATAGAGGAGGGAGAAAGGTTGTTTTCTGCTGCTCCAGAGAAGCGGACACAGAGCAATGGATCCAAACTGCAGGAAAGAAGATTCCACCTAAACATTAGGAAGAACTTCCTGACAGTAAGAGCTGTTCGACAGTGGAATTTGCTGCCAAGGAGTGTGGTGGAGTCTCCTTCTTTGGAGGTCTTTAAGCAGAGGCTTGACAACCATATGTCAGGAGTGCTCTGATGGTGTTTCCTGCTTGGCAGGGGGTTGGACTCGATGGCCCTTGTGGTCTCTTCCAACTCTATGATTCTATGATTCTATGATTCTGTTTTAATGGACATTGTTTTCAGAAATTTTCAAGTACTGTAGTCTTTGAGGGGGGAAAGCTTGGGAACAAAGCAGTCTACGCTGGCTGGCAGAGGCTCTCCAGGAACGAAAACAGGAGGCATTCTTGAAAAATGCAGAGTTGAATCCGAGACTTCCTCTGCAAAGCTACAGCCCTACCTGGAGATGGTGAAGATTGGACTTTCTGCATGCAAGGTGGATGTTCTAACTCTGAGCTATGGCCATTCTAGCTTTGGCACACTGCGGAGCCGACCCTGCCCTCAGGGCAGAGAAAAGCAGAAGTTTTGATTCTGGCTGAATTGACGTGAACTAGAGCATCAGAAAAGGCTTTCAAAGGAGCTTAGTTTTAAGAATGTTGCCTTGCCTCCTTTGGAACTATATATGCCACACCCCTCGTGCCGGTGCTGCGACACTGGGATGTGGAATGCCTGTTTTACTTATGTCACAAGATGAATATAATCTCCATTACAATGAAACTTCAGCATGGTTTACAAAAGGAATAGAACAGTAAAATTGTCAGTAAAAAAAATCACCCAGTTAAATCTATAGTACAGTGGAAGCTCGGGTTGCGAACGTGATCCATGCGGGATGCACGTTCGCAACCCACAGCGTTCGCAACCCACGTCTGCGCATGCGTGGGTTGCGATTTGGCACTTCTGCGCATGCGCGACTGCTGAAACCCAGAATTAATCCGTTCCAGTACTTCTGGGTTTCAGTGGTCCACAACCTGAAAAAACGCAACTTGAAGCAGCTGTAACCCGAGGTATGACTGTATACAGTGGTACCTCAGGTTACATATGCTTCAGGTTACATACGCTTCAGGTTACAGACTCCGCTAACCCAGAAATAGTGCTTCAGGTTAAGAACTTTGCTTCAGGATGAGAACAGAAATCGTGCTCTGGCGGCGAGGCAGCAGCCAGCCACTGTATAGATTTGGAACAGTGGTTTGCAGAGGGGCCTAGTTCAGAAGGCAGAAGCTGGGAAATACTGGATGGGGAGCAGCTAGCAGAAGAAACACTAGAAGAGAACGAGTTAACAGATTCACGGTCTCTGGATAGTATCTACCCCCCTTCCCCTAAGTCCCGAGCTACCACTGTATATGGGGCCTAAATTTAGACTCTGGACTTAATGTTCTATTGGAGGGATGGGAACTTGATCAAACTGGTTCCTTATCTCCCCTATCCCTCGCCCTACCACTCCTTTTGTAAACTGGAGGTTTTATTACAATCAAGCGGTATATAAATTTTGCAAAATAAAAATAAAAAAGATTTTAAGCAGTAGCATATAAATTTAAAAAGTCATGTGTCCCTATTTTCCAGGGACAGCCCCAGATTTACAGAAGCCGTCTCTGTTTCTGATTTGATCCCAGAATGTCCTACTTTTCCTTAGAATGTCCCTATTTTCATTAGAGAAATGTGGGAGAGTATGGGCTCCCCCCTAAGAATCCTGGGAAATGTAGCTTGTTAATGGTGCTGAGAGTGTTGTCAGGAGATTCCCTATTCCCCTCCTGGAGCTACAATTCAGAGTGGTTTAATAATCAATCCATCTTCCCAGGGAACTGTTTGAAAGGTATCCTAACAACCGAAACCCAGCTCTCTATCAAAATTTGTATTTCTCCAAAGTTTGCTATGCAACCCTCCAGCCAAAGTATGCATAAAAAACTCACACACGATACACTAGGGGAAAGTGTCTGTTGAAAAATGCATGTCTCCGTGAATGTAACATACAAAAATGCATGACGCTGGGTGGAATTTCTTGCAAAATGCACATATTTCAAGAAATGCACATGAAGATGAATACATTTTTTTTGCAATTTTTAAAAATGCAAATGGATGCAGAAATGAATGGATATTAAGACTGTAAAAATAAGAAATGGACAGAAATGGACAAATTTGTCTATTCAATACCCCCTCTGTTTCTGCTAGTTTGGAACACATGCATGCCAGAGAGAGAGAGAGAGAAATGTATAATACAATGTTTGCCCAGCCTTGTCTGGCCTCCAAAGCAAATACCTAAGCAGGCATTTTGTTTCGGAGTCCTTCGTTGGAAAATGGACAGGTTCTCCCCGCACCCAGTGTTGTTTGCAAGAGACTTCTCTGGCTGTTTGCTGTGATAGTAGGTAAAGGCACGCCACACAAGTAAACAGAGGAGGGGGAGGAAAATCACAAGTCTCCAACAGTAATGAAGACAATGAAAGAAGGCATTCAAATTCAGGAGGATGGGCTCGGCCGGATCTAGACATACGATACTCCTGAGCCAGCCTCAACAATCATGTTCCCTTTGGAGTGTGTTTGTCTTTTTAATATGTCTTTCTGACGCCATAATGTCAAGAGTCGAAATGTCATTTCCCCGCCCTCGGTCATCCTTTGGTTTGTTAGCTTTAATATAGGGCAGAGATGGGGAGCATGCAGCCCTCCAGACGCTCTGGGACTCTGAAATATACTCGGAGTCGAGAGTGGATTTCATGCTCTTTATTCAGCTCATAGTGGTGAGGAGGAATGGAAGTTCCCCCAGAATGTCTGCTTTATATACATTATTTAGACAATGGGCCCCACGTGATTGGCTAATTCCGGGATTCACCTGTAGGCCAATCTGGTTGCGGAGTGACTTCCACCTGGAGCTGGATTGTGTGGCTCCTGTGGACCAATCAGACTGCTGCATTCTGGACCCTATTGTTCTAGGACCAATCAGACTGCTGCATTCTGAATCCTATTGTTCTAGAACCAATCAGACTGCTGCCTTTTGGATCCTATTCAACTCAGTACATAACATGCTGCTTCTGAAATTCTCTTCTGCGCTTTCCCTCGATATGCCTGGGATTGAACCTGGGACCTTGTGTATCCAAAGCAGATGCTCTACCACTAAGCTATGGCCCATCTCTGAATATGAAGCTGGCTTAAACTGAGTTAGACCATTGATCTGTCTGCCTTGGTATTGTCTACACTAAACTGGCACTGATGCTCCTGCATGTAGATGTCGGGGATTGAAGCTGGGATAGGCTGCATGCAAACCAGATGCTCAACCACTGACCTATGGCCCATCCCCAGAGAAATATCCAAGATAATACTTGATATAGGAACAGCTGGAACGTGTGCCGAGAAGGGTGACCAAAATTATCAAGGGTCCGGAAACCAGGCCTTATGAGGAACAGCTGAAGGAGCTGGGTATGTTTAGCCTTGAAAAGAAGAGACTGAGAGAAGATATGGTATTCATCACATGGAACAGGGAACAAGCTTGTTTCTCCTGCTCTGGGAATTCTGAAAATGGCAAATCCTTTAAAAAGCCTAAAAACGCCCCCTCCCCCCCAAAAAAGCTCAACAATTTTGTCCGGATTTTCATCTTTGGGAACATGGCAACCCTACTGGAGGGTAAAAAATGGTTATCTATTTCAAACATTCAAAGATAATTAAAAGCAACTATAAACTAAAAGCCAGATTAAAATACAGGTCAATGTTCTATATGTCTAGATACGTCTAGATAGGTTTGCTTAAATAAAAATGTTTATTTATTTAGGTGTTGAAAAGTGTACAGCGATGGCGCTTGTCTGATGTTGATGGGCAGGGAGTTCCAAAGTCTGGGTGTTTCCACACTGAAAGACTGATTTCTTAGAAATGCAAAATGAATATTATGTTGCACCTGAATCAGTGCCAGCTCCACCTGCCTATTAGGAGACTAAGTACCTAAAGAAACAGGTATGCACCTTGTTCATTCCTAGTTTCCTTTTTTAGGAGGAATTATTCATAAAAGCATCTTGCAAAAGTGTTGGGTGAAGTCAGGGGTGGGGAACCTCAAGCCCCAAAGTGGCTCTCCAGGCCTCTGGATCTGGCCCTTGAGAGTCCTCGCACTTGCCTGTGGATGTTGCTGTTTTGACTTCTTCATGCCTGGAGAAGACTTGCTTCTGGTACACAGCAGCTGTCCCAACCTGGAGCCCTCTGGACAGGTGGACAAGCAACTCCCACCAGCTGATCTCTGATTCTATTCACATCTCAGAAATCAGATGGTGGGAGCCATAGTCCAAAATGTCTGGAGGGCACCGGGTTTTGGGAAGGCTGGTATATGGGGTAGAAATTGGGAGACAAATGGAATGAAGATGCATTGGGGAGGGAGGGGGAAAGAAACTGAAAGAACAACCACCTTGACATTTCTCTGGAGCAGCTAGTGCCTATGTTTCATAAAATTGTAAAATTGGAAGGGATCCCAAGGGCTATCTAGTCCATCTACTGACTGAGCTATCTGTGTGTGTGTGTGTGTGTGTGTGTGTGTGTGTGTGTTGAGACAGGGTAAGTAGATCACTGATTCACCAATGTGGCCTGTGCATGGTTGTGACTGATTAGATAAGATGCCCGGATGAACCTGGTTAATTGAACAAGAACACAACCATATGCATGCTTGAAAGAACGATGGGGGTGGAGACGCTCCTTCAGGTATACTGGACCGAGGCTGTTTAGGGCTTTAAAGGTCAGCACCAACACTTTGAATTGTGCTTGGAAATGTACTGGGACCCAATGTAGGTCTTTCAGGACTGGTGTTATGTGGTCTCGGCGGCCGCTCCCAGTCACCAGTCTAGCTGCCGCATTCTGGATTAGTTGTAGTTTCTGGGTCACCTTCAAAGGTAGCCCCATGTAGAGCGCATTGCAGTAGTCCAAGCAGGTGATAACCAGAGCATGCACCACTCTGGCGAGACAGTCTGCGGGCAGGTAGGGTCTCAGCCTGTGTACCAGATGGAGCTGGTAAACAGCTGCCCTGGACACATGTTGCATGTTGCTGAGCAGAGAGCCAGGCAAGACACAGAAAGGGTCTGTTGGAGCTCACTGTAGCAGAAGAATGCAGAGATAGGGACCTGACACCGAGGGCTAGGGACAGTGCTGGATTAACGTATAAACTAGAGTGGTACTATTACTTTCCTTTATCTGGACACTAAACTTCTGTTGGTGCAGCCTTGAATAGCATTCGCTTTTTTTGCTGCTGCATCACACTGCTGGCAGTTTCCTCTGTTCCTATATCAAGTATTATCTTGGATGTTTCTCTGGGGACAGGACATGGGTCAGTGGTTGAGCATCTGGTTTGCATGCAGCCTATCCCAGCTTCAATCCCCGACATCTACATGCAGGAGCATCAGTGCCAGTTTAGTGTAGACAATACCAAGGCAGACGGATCAATGGTCTAACTCTGTTTAAGGCAGCTTCATATTCAGAGATGGGCCATAGCTTAGTGGTAGAACATCTGCTTTGGATACACAAGGTCCCAGGTTCAATCCCAGGCATATCGAGGGAGAGCGCGGAAGAGAATTTCAGAAGCAGCATGTTATGTACTGAGTTGAATAGGATTCAGAATGCAGCAGTCTGATTGGTCCTAGAAAAACAGGATTCAGAATGCAGCAGTCTGATTGGTCCTAGAACAATAGAGTCCAGAATGCAGCAGTCTGATTGGTCCACAGGAGCCACCCAATCTAGCTCCAGGTGGAAGTGAATCCGCAACCAGATTGGCCTACAGGTGAATCCCGGAATTAGCCAATCACATGGGGCCCATTGTGTAAATAATGTATATAAAGCAGACATTCTGGGGGAACTTCCATTCCTCCTCACCATTATGAGCTGAATAAAGAGCATGAAATACACTCTCGACTCCGAATATATTTCACATCACCTGCAAGCTAAGGTGGCAATTGAGCAAGAAGGTCTGGCTGAAATTCTTCACCTTGAATTGAGGGTGAACATGAAGAAGAAGCATCTGAATTCTCTCCAAGCAGAGGACCAGTACTTTCTTGAAGCAGCGGCACAGCTTCTTTCTTAGGAAAAGGGTGCCAGCTTGAATAAAACAGGGGGGGGGCAGGTAAGCCCCACCCCACATAATCGATCGCATGATGGGGTGCATCCACACCATTTGAATGGCAATGGCCATCAACTTTTTGGGGGGTCTCCATCAAATATTTTATTGGGAGGCCAACGGGAGCTTGGCTCCTATGGCATTAGCACTGTGGCAGATCATCTGCTTGGCATGCAGAAGGTTGGAGCCGGTGAGCCAGATGGAGCAATGGTCTCAGTAAAAGGCAGCCTCCTGTGTTCCTAGGGACAGCAGAAGGAACCACAGCTGAGTTATCTCCCATCACACAAAGGAAGAGTCTTCTCCGGCTTTGGAGCTGATGATCCTCCTTAATTTCCCTGCTTCCTTGCATGGTGAAAAGTTCAAGCCAGGCTCTCCTGGGAGCCTCTCTAGATGACACCCCATAAATGTAAAGCTCCGTCCGTGAAAGTTGATTCTACCAGTCCCGGGCAAGCGTTTGGAGAAGGAAGACGCCCATGGAAGGGCCAAGAAGTTGAAACATCGCCGGGTCTGTCTCCAAAGAACCTCTGGCTCTCATCCACGGCATTTTCACAGGGCTTAGGCTGAAAAAAGAGAAATCGATGTAACACTTTTATCTCATTAAAAGCCTGCCTTCCCCTAAGCCGCAGAATGAGAGCCCTGAGCAAATGGGCAAAGCCTTGTTATTCTGAGCCGGGCATAACACTGGGGAAGAAGAATTTGCACACAGGTGGGGGCTGGAATCCAAGAGATTGGTGGGGTGGGTGGCAGAAGGGAAAGGGTCATAGGCAAAGAACAAGGCGGGGTAATCTTACACCTGGCAGAGGATTTGAGGAGAACTAAACCCACACAGCCCTACGGCAAGTCGGAGCGACGCTGGGAATATCAGCCCAAATTCGTGCAATCGTCAGAGTTATGGGGCAGAGGGCGATTTATGAGCCGTGCCCAGCAATTATTACCAGCAGAGTTCAAGGGGGCTGTTTTGGTCAAGGGTGTTGATTCCCTACTTAGAGGGGACCATTTTTCGCCTTGTAGCGCAACAGGGGAGGGGAAGAAGTGTACTTGGGGTGGGATCGGCGGAGGGAGGCGATCGGAGCACAAAGAACAATGACTCCAGCTGCTTTTCACACACAAGAGAAACGCCAGGAGCACATTGTGTGTGTCTACGTGCATTTCCAGATTCCATATTGCGGTGTCTCTGGCTGTGACCCTCTGCTCTGAGTTTCAAGGTGGTTATTTATTTACTTTGATGCATTCAAATCTTCATAGGTGTCCCACTCATATAAATATCAAAAAAAGGGGGGATGGAACACTGCACAGGAAAATATGCAGGGCAAAATTACCGCATTTTTCGCTCTATAAGACGCACCAGACCACAAGATGCACCTAGTTTTTGGAGGAGGAAAACAAGAAAAAAAATATTCTGTATCTCAGAAGCCAGAACAGCAAGAGGGATCGCTGCGCAGTGAAAGCAGCAATCCCTCTTGCTGTTCTGGCTTCTGTGATAACTGCGCAGCCTGCATTCGCTCCATAAGACGCACACACATTTCCCCTTACTTTTTAGGAGGGAAAAGTGAGTCTTATAGAGCAAAAAATACGGTATTATTTTTTAAACTGATCTTACAAAATGGCTCTCTCACCTCAAGTTAAAACTATCGACCAAAATCAATTAGTATTTATTAATTCCAATGGGTTTACTCTGAGCAGGACGAGAATTTGCTACAATCCAATATCCATATTCTAATTATAGAAATACAATGCATCTCATCGCAGCGATAGCCACTGTACTCAGGTGACCTGGCTGCCTGTCCAGTCTGCTGACCAAGTGTGCACTGTCGACTGGCAACTGCATACAATCTCATATTGTGTCAGGGAACTGCCATCGGAGCCTAGAGTGGAGGTAAGGCTCCCTAACGATGCAGGAGAAGGGACCAGCAGGGAGAGAGAGCAAACTTCCTTTGAGGAAGGAAATAGGAGGGACACCAGGAAGAAAGGGGAGACTGCGGAGAGAGGGCTCCAAGACTCTTCCACAGAGAGCAGCGGGGAGAGCCCAGGACCTCCGTTGGGCACGCCCACTCTGCGCAGGAGACTTCCGCGCAGAGAGGCTAGGAGGAGACTTGGGGTCAAAGAGTTTTTATGTTGGAAGAAGTTCAGAAAACGCCCACTGACGGATTCTGCCAGCGACTGACAGCCATGGAGAAAGGGCTGTCCAGCCAGGGAAAGGTTTAGCCAGGCAACGTTGCCTAGAGCTGCAGCACCCTTTATGCACAAGGAACCCCCAATTCTCTTTACATATTGTATGGTTCTTTATCTTGAAACTGGACTTAGACAGGACACGCCTTCAAAAGAGGATGCCTTCAAGGAAAGGATTGCTCTCTGTAAAACAGTGCACACGGCCCGGCCCGCCGGGGCCTCTGGAGCTACCACTAAGAAGGCCCTGCTCCTTGTGGAGGTCACTCTCATTTCTCCCAAAAAGTTTGAGCTTGAAGGAGAACCTTATTGGTTCATAGCAGGATAGAGACACTCCCTGAAATACCTGTGACCGAGACCATGTAGGTCAGGGCTGGGGAACCTGTTGCCCTCCAGTTGTTGCTGGATCATGACTCCCATCGTACCTGGCCATTGACCAAACTGGCTGGAGCTCATGGGAGTTGGAGTCCAGCAACATCGGGGGGACCACAGCTTAGCTACCTTAGGTGTAGGACTTGTGAGGTCAAAGCCAACAGCTTTAATTGTCTAAAATGTATAAGAAGGTTTCTAATAACTGCTGGAAGTGTAAACAAGTAGATGGATCCCCCCCCCATTTGTGGTGGTCTTGTAAAAAAAGCAATAGTATTTTGGGATATGATATATAATGAGATAAAAAGATGCTTAAAATGATTATACAAAAAAAGAAAGAAAGAAGAAGAACTTGAAGCTGTTTATGTGTGTAATGATAGCGGCTAGGATTTTTTATGTACAAAAATGGAAGGAAGAAGTTTTCTCAAAAGAAGAATGGATAAGAAAAATGATGGACTATGAGGAATTGACAAGCCTAACAGCAAAAATAAGAGAACCTAATGATTATTAATTTTTGTGGAAGAATTGATGCCTTTTTGGGAATTTTCAAAGAAATATTATAGTATGATGAATTTGCGAGCAAGATTTGACCTGTGAGCAACAGTAGGAATTAGAGATCATTGTATGGTGTTTACGATATAAGAGAGATAGGGTGCTGCAAGGGGGAGAAATAAAAACACAATGGAAAACGGGAGGGGAAGTTGAAAAAACCAAAATTATTATGGAGTTTTGGGGTGTGTATGTGAAATTTTTGAAATTTAACAAAATATAATAAGCTAAAAGCTTCACTCGGGGCAGCAAAGAAAGTGGTATTAGGAAGAGGTGAACCATATGATCATATGCTGGATCAGACCAATGGCCCACCTAGTCCAGCGAGCAAGACCTGAGCACAAGAGCCCTCTCCCCTCTTGTGGTCTCCAGCGACTGGTGTTCACAAGCATACACCCTCTGACCAACCATGGGCAGACATCTCACCTGCCTCACTTCATGAGGGAGACTCAGAAGGCCCACCATGCTTTCCATTGCCTGCTCTATCGGACGACCCACAAGCCCGGCCGCTTTCCGAAAGCCCCACCAGTCTCCTCCAGGCCTTCTGTCAGCAGTTCACTAAGTCACTCCTTGCCGTCAGCGCTCTGACAACTTCAACTCGTACTTGGTGTTCTCACACCCACTTCACCGAGAGAGACGATTCCCAGTAAAAATATTTAAACAGCTCCTTCTGAAAACACCAGGAGATTAATATCTGGCACGTGCGTGGCTCAGTCAAGACATCTCTGCAGGGGGAGGGAGTTGGTGAGGCTGGGGGCAGGGAGGTCCTAAATATTGCATCCCACCTTGAGAATAGACTAGCACCTCTTTGGGATACTTGATGAGAGTTCTCATCATGTCCGCCCGTTACAATGGTTTCCACCTGTCTGCAACACTGAGGAACCCAATTGACGTATTTCTAGCAGAAACCCTTCCCTCAGTCAAATAAGGTCTTGTTTTTTTCTATCTTTTAGTGCTCCAGGTGAGTCCCTTCTTCCTGCACCATCACATCGTCAGAGGGAATGGAGCACTTTCCAGGAAACCTGTAAAAGCAAGTTTAAGAAACAGTGCATGGAGCAACAATTAAAATTTAGGGTTATGCTTGCCCACAGAGCATCTCCGGCTAAGATTCCCTTGCAGAAAAATCCAAATGGATCTTCTCTTTGGATTGGCCAAATCTGGGAGGCTGTTGGGTTTGGGGATTTAGGAAGTGGGATCTGCAACAAATTGTTGCAGTGTGTCCTCTCTCACACAACCTTCCAAAGGTAAAGGACCCCTGGGCGGTTCAAAGGTGACTGTGGGGTTGCGGCGCTCAGCTCGCTTTCAGGCCGAGGGAGCCGGGGTTTGTCCACAGACAGATGTGGCGCAATGGAAGCCAGAGCGCACGGAAATGCCGTTTACCTTCCCACCGCAGCTGTACCTAGTTATCTACTTGTACTGGCGTGCTTTCGAAATGCTAGGTTGGCAGGAGCTGGGACAGAGTTGGCATAGAGCAACAGGAGCTCACCCTGTTGTGGGGATTCGAACAACTGACCTACCGAACAGCAAGCACAAGAGGCTCTGTGGTTTAGACCACAGCGCCACCCGTGTCCCCACAACCTTCCAGGACTGCACCTGTCTAGTGTTCCAGGTAACCAGAAGCCTGTGCCATCCTGTAAAGGGTTTGACCAGTTTGATTCACTCCAGGTCAAGGGATGAAAAGGAAGGAGAGAGACTTCATAAATGTAATGAATATGTATTTATCAAGAAGCACGGGACACGGGTGGCGCTGTGGGTTAAACCACAGAGCCTAGGACTTGCCAATCAGAAGATCAGCGGTTCGAATCCCCACGACGGAGTGAGCTCCCATTGCTCGGTCCCTGCTCCTGCCAACCTAGCAGTTCGAAAGCACCTCAAAGTGCAAGTAGATAAATAGGTACCGCTCCAGCGGGAAGGTAAACGGCGTTTCTGTGTGCTGCTCTGGTTCGCCAGAAGCGACTTAGTCATGCTGGCCACATGACCCGGAAGCTGTACGCCGGCACCCTTGGCCAATAAAGCGAGATGAGCACCGCAACCCCAGAGTCGGCCACGACTGGACCTAATGGTCAGGGGTCCCTTTACCTTTATCAAGAAGCAAGGGTGAACTCCATCAACTCCATAGTTCTTGCTACATTACAAGCGTTATTGCAAACCTGCTAGTGTTTTCATCTGCTTACAGTGCTCTTCAAGATAAATTTCTCCCCCTTTGTTTGTTAAAGTTTTGGTCTTCCTGGTTCCTGAGCTTTCCGGTCAATTTTGCCATTTCAGCATAGCCCATCAATTTAATTTGCCATTCTTCTCTGGTAGGGACTTTATCTTCTTTCCAAGCGGAGAGCCACCTTAGTCATCCTTGCTGGCAGCTTTTCACACAGCACAAATCCCCTAGTGCCACTGGTACCAGATCCTTTTGGAAAGTGGGAGAAGCTATAAAATCTAATATGAAACCTTAGTCCTTGCTTCAGCTGTTGGTGGCTCTAATGGAAAGTGTGTCGTGTCTTAATTATAGCAGGCCTGCCTGCCCATTACAGGGGTTGATCCTTTGCGGGTGTGGGAGAATGAGAATATCCAGAGTTGAGCCTGGCAGCTGAGCAATAAAGTGAGTGAGTTGCGGTGGAGACATTGGACAACAGCAACCGCAAAAGGCACACCTGTATGAAACAGGAATGGTTGCAAGTGTGGCAAGTGCAGGTGTGTCTGTAGGAGCCCATTCGTAGGATGCGGCTCCTTTTCCGAAGGAACACATCCTGCAAACGCTTTGGTGACACAAGCAAGACCTGTGACAAAGGTTTGCAGCATGAAGGGTCTTTATTCAGGGGTGACAGGGATGGTGCAAATCCAGTCACCCCCTGCCCCCATATCTGAAAACAGCACATCAGAACATGAGCAAATGACACCGTGCAAGAATAAAAAACACACACAGGCCGCAGGATTCTTCAGTACAGTCATACCTCATGTTACGTTTGCTTCAGGTTGAGCATTTTCAGGTTACGTCCCGTGGTGACCTGGAAGTATCGGAAAGGGTTACTTCCGGGTTTTGCCACTCGCGCATGCGCAGACGCGCAAAATGACATCACGGGCATGCGCAGAAGCGGCAAATCGCAACCCGCGCACACGCAGATGCGGGTTGCGTTCTTTTCAGGTTGCGAACAAGCCTCCGGAACGTATCCCGTTTTCAACCAGAGGTACCACTGTACAGTTGTACCTTGGTTCTCAAATTCAATTCGTTCTGGGAGTCTGTTTGACTCCCGAAACAGTTTGAAAACCAAGGCACGGCTTCTGATTGGCTGTGGGAACTTCCTGCACTCAAGCGGAAGCCGTGGAAGCCATGTCGGACGTTCGGCTTCCAAAAAACATTTGCAAACCGGAATACTTACTCCGGGAGCCGATTTGTTCAACAACTAAGGCATTTGACTACCAAGGTACCACTGTAGTAGTTTTACTGAGGCCTTAAAGCATGCAGAAATGTACTGGCTCCTCATTAAGGCACACAAAAAAATCACTTTGCTCAGAGAGCATGTCCAGTTACAAAAGCCAAAAACAAACAGGATGTGCAGAAACAAAAGAAAAAAACAGAATGAAGAGAAACTGCCCAGCAGGCAGGAGTATACAGTGGTACCTTGGGTTACATATGCTTCAGGTTACAGACTCCGCTAGCCCAGAAATAGTACCTCAGGTTAAGAACTTTGCTTCAGGATGAGAACAGAAATCGTGCTCCGGCGGCGCAGCGGCAGCAGGAGGCCCATTAGCTAAAGTTGTGCTTCAGGTTAAGAACAGTTTCAGGTTAAGAACGGACCTCTGGAACGAATTAAATACTTAACCCACTGTATATCCCCCACTAAGGCAGTGACCTTGAGTCTTACATGACTGGATAAAGGCCAGCTGCAGGCTTCTTCTATTGTGAACACACTAGAAAGTTCAGGAAGGTTCTAGTAGATTCTAGTGAATTCTACATCCATAAGACTTCCATGCCTGCCACAGAGTTCTAGCCAACCAGGCTGCGTTCCAGGATATTCCATACCATTACCTCCCTGATTTTTCACAAGAAGAACCTGGCTGCTGGATCAGGCCAAAGGCCCATCAAGACCAGAATCCTTTTCTCACAGCGGCCAGCCAGTTGCCCATGAGAAGCCCACAGTAGCACTCTACCCACCTGTGATTCTTCTTTTTTTTAGAATATATCTTTATTGATTTACAATACTATCATACAAATACATTACAAATAATTACAACAAAATTTCCCACGAAAATGAAAAAGGAATAACAAGAATAAAAATAAAAAGCAAAGAAGAGTTAACATTAAAATAAAAGAATATCGGTTGTATTATCATATCTTGATCAATAAAAGTCTTCAAGAACAAAAACTTCCAATCATTCTCATTGTACTTTTTCTAATATCTTGATTTTATCGCACAGTTTATTTTATAGCTTTTTCTGCATATTCTTCTAAGATATTTTTCCAATTATTTATTATACACAAGTATCATTCAATTCTGCCAGGATAGTTTCGTTTTTACAGTGTGATCTTATATACTCCTTGAATAATATCCATTCTCTATATACTTTTCGATTTAGGGCTCCCCTAACTTTTCCAGTCACCTTTGCTAAGTGAACATGGGACGTGGGTGGCACTGTGGGTTAAACCACAGAGCCTAGGACTTGCCGATCAGAAGGCTGGCAGTTCGAATCCCCGAGACGGGGTGAGCTCCCGTTGCTCGGTCCCTGCTCCTATCGACCTAGCAGTTCGAAAGCACGTCAAAGTGCAAGTAGATAAATAGGTACCATTCTGGCGGGAAGGTAAACAGCGTTTCCTTGCACTGCTCTGGTTTGCCAGAAGCTTTGTCATGCTGGCCATATGACCCGGAAGCTGTACGCCGGCTCCCTCGGCCAGTAAAGCGAGATGAGCGCCGCAACCCCAGAATCGGCCACGACTGGACCTAGTGGTCAGGGGTCCCTTTACCCTTTACCTTTACCTTGCTAAGTGAAAATGCTCTACCATGAGTGTTTGCCAGTCTATTATTGTTGGTATTGTTTCACATTTCCAACTTCTGGCTACGAGTATTCTTGCAGCCGTGACTGAGTACATAAACAGTGGTCTTGTATTTTGCTTTATATCTGTTGGTAATATTCCTAGAAAGAAAATCTCTTGTGATTCCTAGCAACTTGCATCCAGAGCCATGTTGCCTCTGACAGTGGAGGTAGAACAATAGCCGTTGTGGCTGGTAGCCATTCTTAACCCTGTCCTCTGTGAAATTGCCTGCACCTCTTTTAAGCCACCCATGTTGGTTTCTATCCATCACCACAATCTTCAAGAGACGGTTTGAGCTTTCATCGTGTGCTGGCTGCCTGTGGTTAGGATATGTTTCTGTGCTGGTGCCTTAGGGCGTTTGATGCTACAAGTGTTTGGAATATTTCCATTCTGTTTTTCTTCCTTTTGATTTGTGTACATTCTGTTTGTTTGTTTTTAAAAAAATTATGTTTATTGAAAAATTTTAACAACCATATATGATAAAAAGTACCTTCTTTTTCTTTACATTTCCAACATATGTTTGACCCGGTTTTATACATTTTTGCTATTTGTACTGGTGTGATATACTATCTAGACATCATTTTCATATAGTTTTCTTTCAGCAGAGAGCAGTCAGTAAATTTCAAATCGAACTTCCACAACTTTTCCCAGTCCTCAAACTGTATATTGTGTCCTATATCTTGTGCCCATTTAATCATAACTGATTTGACCTCTTCATCTTTTGTTTACCTTTCTAGCAAAATACTGTATACTTTCTTCAGCAGCCTCACTTCTTCTTCTATAACTTCCTTTTGAAATCTAGAAATTATATAGCTAAACCCTTTCTTGTTGTTTTCCTTATACATCTCATGTAATTGTCTA
This sequence comes from Podarcis raffonei, assembly GCF_027172205.1. Taxonomy (NCBI): domain Eukaryota; kingdom Metazoa; phylum Chordata; class Lepidosauria; order Squamata; family Lacertidae; genus Podarcis; species Podarcis raffonei. Next base: position 30,347,712 of record NC_070617.1, on the reverse strand, counting down.
TAATGCAACTGAAATATACTCGGAGTCGAGTGTGGATTTCATGCTCTTTATTCAGCTCATAGTGGTGAGGAGGAATGGAAGTTCCCCCAGAATGTCTGCTTTATATACATTATTTACACAAAGCCACTCCCGACCTAATGAGGGGGTGGGGTTGCGGGTTCACGCCCCCAACTACAATCTCGCGGGGCTGGCGTCAGCCCCGCGGGACTCAGGGATTCCCCATGCTCATCAATATTCATCACCCTCAGCGCCAGCCAATCGGATGGCGCTGGGGGCGGGTTTACCAGGTGCACTTAAGGTCAGGGCAGCCCTGACTCGCCCCCTTTTCTTTCCTACAGCAGCTGCGGTTTCCCACCCACCCGCCCTTTAGGTTTGCATTCGGACTTTGCTATGGGCTTCGGCTGGTCGCCGCAAGGGGCCTGGTAGGAGTTTTTCCATTTGGCAAATTGGCTGTATTTAAAAGCCACTTGGTTTTTTTGCCTACCTCGTAGCAAAACGTCACAACTCCTGGTTTTGGCGGTTAGGCATTGGCAGGGGTATTGTTATGCAAATGAAGTCGGGGGGGAGGAACGCCATCACCTCCCCCAAATCTTGATGGGTAGTTCGTTAAAGGACTCAGGGGGGCGTCGCCTCGTCCGAAACCTACGGAGGCTAGGGCCTAAAGCGCGCCCCCGAGCGGTAACCCCTCGGGGAGCGCCCAGGGATGTGCATCTCGGGGGCTCCCCCTGTTGGTGCTTAACCCTTCCCAGTTAGACCGGATAGTCTGTTAAGGCCAATGCCTAAAAGCCAATACCGCTCTTACCTGTAATCAATAAAGTTGTGGCCATTTTCGCCCATTAACCTAATTTCTGGTGTCCGGTGTCTTTATTTACTCCATCTGTGGGTGGGGGCGGGTATCGCCACGCAATGGGCCCCACCTGATTGGCTAATTCCGGGATTCTCCTGTAGGCCAATCAGGTTGCGGATTCACTTCCACCTGGAGTTGGATTGGGTGGTTCCTGCAGACCAATCAGACTTCTGCATTCTGGATCCTACTGTTCTAGGACCAATCAGACTGCTGCATTCTGAATCCTATTGTTCTAGGACCTATCAGACTGCTGCATTTTGGATCCTATTCAACTCAGTACATAACAGCAACCATTCTGTTTTAATAGAGTAGTGGGCATGGCTGGAGCAGCGTTCTGATAATGTGCTGGCAGATCTCTAAGTGATGTGCAATAGATCGCAATAACAACCCGCTGCATCCTGAGATTAGCCGGCTGGCTTGTGGAAGAGACCTGGAATGGATATTTGTACTGAGAACTGTGAGCTCAGGGGGTTGGCTGTGGCTGAGTGGTAGAACCAGGGACGCACAACCATTAGGTGGTGTGAGGCTGTTGCCACAGGTGGCAAAAGCTCCCAAGGCGGTGCCCACATGGGTGCCCTGCTTGCCCAACTGCCTCAGTTGCCGGTGGAGAAGCGGTGCCAACATCTGCATCAATTTCATGCAAGACCTCGCCGAATCTGGGAGAGATCTCACCTGAAATCACATAAAGATCTTGTGCAGCGTGAGAGATTTTGCCTGAGATCAGCAAGATCTCACCCAAAATTGGCACCAATCCCAGAGATGCTGCTCCATTGGCAGTGGGGCAGGCAGTGCAGGTTGCAGCTGCAACGAAAGGGCAGGGCAACACTTTCCATTTTGCCTCAAGCACCAACGCAGGACGTGGCCCCCCTGGGAAGAACACCTGCTTTGCAGGTAGAGGGTCCCAGTTTCAGCCCACAAAATCTTCAGGTGCAGATGGAAGGGGCTCTGTGCCTGAAACCGTGGAGCAGGTGTCCCCAACTTTCAGCCCTCTAGATATTTTGGACTACAATTCCCATCATCCCTGACCACTGGTCCTGTTAGCTAGGGAACATGGGAGTTGTAGGCCAAAATATCTGGGGGGCTGCAGGTTGGGGTGCCTGCCCTGGAGCATCTTTGCCAGTCAATGTACAGTGGTACCTCTGGTTACCACTGCCAACCTAGCAGTTCGAAAGCACGTCAAAGTGCAAGTAGATAAATAGGTACCGCTCAGGCGGGAAGGTAAATGGCGTTTCCGTGCGCTGCTCTGGTTCGCCAGATGCTGGCCACATGACCCGGAAGCTGTACACCGGCTCCCTCAGCCAATAAAGCGAGATGAGCGCCGAAACCCCTGAGTCAGCCACGACTGGACCTAATGGTCAGGGGTCCCTTTACCTTTACCTTTACCTCAGGTTAAGAACTTAATTAGTTCCAGAGGTCCATTCTTAACCTGAAACTGTTCTTAACCTGAGGTACCACTTTAGCTAATGGGGCCTCCGGCTGCCACCAGCACGATTTTTGTTCTCATCCTGAGGTAAAGTTCTTAACCCGAGGTACTACTTCCCGGTTAGCGGAGTCTGTAACCTGAAGCATTTGCAACCTGAAGTGTTTGCAACCCAAGGTACCACTGTACACAATACTGAGCTAGGTGAACCAATGGTGTGGCTTAATATAAAGCAGCTTCTTCTTTTCCTATCTTCCATTGTGGACAATAAATCGTTATGCATTTTTCTGAAGAAGAAAAATCTTTTCTCCGGTAGGAGAATGTAAAAATAAAACACGGTTCCTCAGAGCATCCAGCCTTCTTCTCTAGGTGGGTATAGAATCTCCTTCACATGTCCGTGTTGTGCAGCTGTAAAGGATGAGACAAAATCCGTGCATTTCAGACACTGGCGGACGATTTGATTTGACCCCATCCAAAAAAAGTCAATGGGCCGGATCGGTCAAAATATTGACGTCGCTGAACTGCGTTAACTGCCTTCTCCAGAAAGCGGTGCCTGCCTGTGCGTGTTTTCTGCAGAGAAAAGCTCAGATAATCAGCAAACCAGTTGCTTAAGTCCCTCATTTCACAAATACAATACAGAATGAGTCCCTCGGCGCTGGAAGGCTGCAGAGGTTAAACACTTAGTTCCAGTACATAAAGTTTATATTCAGTCACATACAGAGGGAGGGAGGGAGAGAAGAACACCCATCAACCTAATCTATATTCTGTTTATGTTCAGGAGGCAGGCTCGGGATTGACAGAACAGCAGCAGTGTTGACTTAGGCCACATTCACCCTGACATTTAAAGCATTATGAATGCAACTTTGAACAACTATGGCTCCCCCCCCCAAAGAATTCTGGGAGCTGTAGTTTGTTAAGGGTGCCGAGAGTTGTTAGGAAACGCCTATTCCCCTCAGAATGCTGCAATGCCTGGAGTTCCCTGTGAAGAAGGATAGGTTGTTAAACCACTCCGAAAAGAGGATTAGACAATTTCATGGAGAATGAGGCTATCAGCAGCTACAAGCCACAATGGCTACGGTCTACCGCCAATGTCAGAAGCAGTTGTTGGGAATCTCAAGTGGGAAGAGGGTCATTGCACTCAGGTCTTGCCTGCAGGCTTCCCATGGGCATCAGGTTGGCCACTGTGAGGTGGTGATGGCGGTGATGATGATATGTTTATTATTTATACCTGCCACTCTGGGTGGCTTCCAGCAAAATATTAAAATACAATAATTCATCAAATATTAAAAGCTTCCCTAAACAGGGCTGCCTTCAGATGTCTTCTGAAAGTCAGGTAGTTGTTTATTTCCTTGACATCTGATGGGAGGGCGTTCCACAGGGCAGGCGCCACCACCTAGAAGGCCCTCTGCCTGGTTCCCTGTAACCTCACTTCTCACAGTGAGGGAACTGCCAGAAAGCCCTAGGAGCTGGACCTCAGTGTCTGGGCTGAATGATGGGGGTGAAGACGCTCCTTCAGGTAGACAGGGCTGAGGCTGTTTAGGGCTTTAAAGCTCAGCAAAAGCACTTTGAATGGTACCCGGAAACGTACTGGAAGCCAATGTAGGTCTTTCAAGACCAGTGTTATGTGGTCTTGGCGGCCACTCCCAGTCACCAGTCTAGCTGCCGCATTCTGGATTAGTTGTAGCTTCCGGGTCACCTTCAAAGGTGTAGAGTGCATTGCAGTAGAGAGTTTGGATTTGATATCCCGCTTTATCAATACCCTAAGGAGTCTCAAAGCAGCTAACAATCTCCTTTCCCTTCCTCCCCCACAACAAACACTCTGTGAGATGAGTGGGGCTGAGAAGACTTCAGAGAAGTGTGACTAGCCCAAGGTCACCCAGCAGCTGCATGTGGAGGAGCGGGGAATCGAACCCAGTTCACCAGATTACGAGTCTACCGCTCTTAACCACTACACCACACTGGCCCTCTTGGAGACAGTAGTCCAAGAGAACAGGATGCTGGACTAGATGGGCCATTGGCCTGATCTACAAGGGCTCATCTTATGTTCTTACAGTTCCCTTAAAAGATGTTGATTTGGCCCACACCCTTGCATGAACGTTTGACCTATGCGGAGTGTGGAAGTTGGAGAACTTGGGAGTTCCACAGGATTGGAGGAGGCTCTTTCATGAGACAGCATCAGGAACAGCTAAGACGTACCTCCATTTCCATTAATGGAGGGGGGACTGCTTTGAAGCTGACAGTAGGGTAATTATGAGAGCAATCAGCGAGGGGCGTTGCGGCACTTAATTAAGGTTTGCAAAGGGCGTTGAGCTTCTAAGCATGAAAGCTGCTACATATGTATCATGATGTTGTTATTACTGCTGAGCAATGATCAAAGGGGCAGAACCTCAAGTTTAGATAAGCACCCTAGAGCTGTTTCTCTAAGGATCAGCTGAACCTCCTGGGTCTAGACATTGAGGCTGGGAGTCCAAGAAAACAAGGCACCTTAAGTTATAAAAATCCACCAGTTTCAGGCTGCGCCTTTGTCAGGCGGCACCAAGCGAAGGAAAATCGCTTTCTTGCAATTGATGTCATTTGGTTTGCACACTCCCCGTAAAATCATATCATTACACGACACCCCGACCTCTGAATGGTGAGCGACTTCCAGGGGTCTCAGGCTTCGGTTTCCTTGGTCAGCAGAGACTGTGGTGTCTTTAGGATATATGGTTTTATTTATATATACCACCTGAGTGGGATGCGGGTGGCACTGTGGGTTAAACCACAGAGCCTAGGACTTGCCGATCAGAAGGTCAGCTGTTCGAATCCCCGCAACGGGGTGAGCTCCCGTTTCACAGTCCCTGCTCCTGCCAACATTGCAGTTCAAAAGCATGAAGTGCAAGTAGATAAATAGGTACCACCCCGGCGGGAAGGTAAACAGAGTTTCCGTGTGCTGCTCTGGTTCGCCAGAAGCGGCTTAGTCATGCTGGCCACATGACCCAGAAGCTGTCTGTGGATAAACACCGGCTCCCTTGGCCAGTAAAGCGAGATGAGCGCCGCAACCCCAGAGTCAGTCACGACTGGACCTAATGGTCAGGGGTCCCTTTACCTTTTTACCACCTGAGTGGCTCATAATAATAATAATAGTAAATTTTTATTTATATCCCGCCCTCCCCAGCCGAAGCCAGGCTCAGGGCGGCTAACAACAATAAAATAAGACAACATAGCATTAACACCCCAAAAGATATTGCTTCTCTGTTAGCTGCAGCTTTGGCTCCAGTACGGAGCAAGCAGGTCGCTGTGTCTCCAGCTTCTAGCGTACTCCCAGCCCATTTCTCACGGTCTCTCTGCCAAGTCTTCTCCTACCTAGCAGGCAGGTGATGGGGAGACACCCACCCATTCATTCTATGGCACAGGACAGCTCTTTTGGTAATCTCACATTCATCTCAGGGTCGTGAGTTTGAGCCCCACGTTGGGTGAAAGATTCCTGCATGGTCCCTTCCATGACGTGGTCCCTTCCAACTCTATGGTCCCTTCCAACTCTATGATTCTAAAGCATTAGAGGAGCTGCAGTTCAGCAGTTAGAGCATCTGCTTTGCATGCAGAAGCTGTTGATGTATTGTAATAATAATAATATATTTATACCCTCCCATCTGGCTGGGCTTCCCCAATTCTTCAGCAACCAGTTTTCTTTATGGTCCAGCTCTCACTTCCATACATCACTACTGGGAAAACCATAGCTTTTAACTATAGCAACAGCATAATTCAGAGATGGACAGCTTTCAAGCTTTGTATTTTTCTACCCCAAAGTCCAACTACCAAGAGCCAAGTTCAAGATACTGGCTTGGAAGGTGGAGCCCAGATGCAAGATGGCAGCTCAAAGGAGCAGATTTCCAAATACCCACAGAGCCCCCGTGGCCTGCGTATAAGTACAAATCTGTACTTGAATTACTACATATAGGAACATGAAATGCTGCTGGACAGAGATGCAGTCTGCATTCACACGGCTGTTTATTCCATTTCACTGTTAATTTCTGTTTTACATTTGAGCTTCCACACGATGTAAAAAAAAAAAAAGCCACTTCTGGAAACCTAGTGGAATGGAAGGTTAGCACTCAATTCCAGGAACAATCCATTCATAACCCTTAATGCAGAAAATTGTAGGAGTAAAGTGACGAAATTTGGGGCGGTATACCGGCGCGCAGTTCTTTCCAGCTGTTTTCATGGGGGAACAGAAGCAGGCATGTACAGAAAAGGGCAGGAGTGGGAGAGAATAGCAACGTTGCCCGGTTGGGGGCTAGGACCATGACACAACCCTGACGGGAACACCTGGGGGAGCTAGAGTTGGTATGCATTGACGGGGCTCCCCCTTCCGGTGGTTTACCCTTACTGGACTTCCTGCGCATCGGGCAGGAGTCAGATATAGTCGGGTCCATTCAATGCCTAAGCCAATACCGCTCACATTCTGTAATCAATAAAGCTGTGGCCAAATTTGCCCAATAACATTAACCTAATACCCGTATAGTTAAAGCTATGGTTTTCCCAGTAGTGATGTATGGAAGTGAGAGCTGGACCATCAAGAAGGCTGATCTCCAAAAAATTGATGCTTTTGAATTATGGTGCTGGAGGAGACTCTTGAGAGTCCCATGGACTGCAAGAAGATCAAACCTATCCATACTGAAGGAAATCAGCCCTGAGTGCTCACTAGAAGGACAGATCCTGAAGCTGAGGCTCCACTACTTTGGCCACCTCATGAGAAGAGAAGACTCCCTGGAAAAGACCCTGATGTTGGGAAAGATGGCGGGCACAGGGAGAAGGGGACAACAGAGGACAAGATGGTTGGACAGTGTTGTCGAAGCTACCAGCATGAGTTTGACCAAACTGTGGGAGGCAGTGGAAGACAGGAGTGCCTGGTGTGCTCTGGTCCATGGGGTCACGAAGAGTCGGGCACGACTAAACGACTAAACAACAACAACAAATATCCATGTCCTTGTGTGAGTTATTTCCCAATGAGGGGGTGGCTACACGCAAAAGCTCTAGCCTTGCAACCAGGAAAAGGAATGCGATTTCCCCCACCTCCAAGTGCATCCACAGTCAGACCGTTAATCCCTCTGGGATCTGGTTGCCATCTTTGTGAGTTGCTCCCTCAGTCCCCTACATGGAGCTCATTTCACTTTGCAAATAAAGGCAGGAAGTAGCCACTTGGCCCAACGAGCCTGGCTCCTTCACAGTTATCTGGGGCCTGCCTCCCTGCCTTTGTCTTCGGGGCTCACAAATCCTTCTGCTGTCCTCATAAAAGTGTCGGAGCTGTCTCTTAAAACCCATTCGAGTTATTTGTTTAAGTGACCTATCTTGGCAAGTATTCTCTGTAAAGCACTCTCGACTACTAAAGCTTGCCCTGTCAAGGCCTCCAGTTTATCTTGGAAGCAGCTTCCAGTTTGCTCCCCAGAAGGGGGCTGTGATCTGGACCCAACAAGAAACAGGACGATAGAGGCTCAGATAAGAAAGGATTAAAAGGCAGGGGAAGGGGAAGGGGAGGAGGGAAAACTCTCTGCAGGCTGGGAGGAAAACCAGCAATGCCTCCTCAGTCATTTATATTTACCCTCTTGTTCCCTCAGAGCATAAGAAGGGTGTGTTGGATCAGGCCCAAAGCCCATCTAGCTCAACATCTTTTTCTCACAGCGGCCAAATAGATGCCTTTGGGACACATTCGAATGGAGGGCTGTCCTACTAAACATAGTGGGGCAGCTCCTCTGTGAGGAAAAGTTGCAGCATTTGTCCCTCTTTTGTTTAGATAAAAGGCAAGTAAAAGGTGACATGAGGGAAATGTATAAAATTATGTCTGGCCTGGAGGAAGCGGGTAGAGAAAAGTATTTCTGCTTCTCTCATAACACTAGAACTCAGGGACATTCAACATACCCTCCAACATTTCTTTGCTGGAAATAGGGATGTCCTATTCAATAATAAAGGGACGCGGGTGGCGCTGTGGGTTAAACCACAGAGCCTAGGACTTGCCAATCAGAAGGTTGGCGGTTCGAATCTCCACGATGGGGTGAGCTCCCGCTGCTTGGTCCCTGCTCCTGCCAGCCTAGCAGTTCGAAAGCATGTCAAAGTGTAAGTAGATAAATAGGTACCGCTCCGGTGGGAAGGAAAAAGGTGTTTCCGTGCGCTGCTCTGGTTCGCCATAGCGGCTTAGTCATGCTGGGCACATGACCCGGAAGCTGGCTCCCTTGGCCAATAAAACAAGATGAGCGCCGCAACCCCAGAGTCAGTCACGACTGGACCTAATGGTCAGGAGTCCCTTTACCTTTACCTTATTCAATAATAATAATAATAATAATAATAATAATAATAATAATAATAATAAATTTATTTATACACTGCCCATCTGACTGCTTGCCACAGCCACTCTGGGCAGCTTCCAACATATATAAAAACATAAAAAACAGGAGACATTTAAAAACTTATCTATACAGGGCTGCCTTCTGGTGTCTTCTAAAGGCTGTACAGTAGAACCTGGGTTTTCCAATGTAATCCATTCCGGAAGTCTGTTCGACTTCCAAAACGTTCAAAAACTAAAAATCAAAAGGCTGTCGGCAAAGTGAATGGTGAAAATGGAAAAATGTGCCATGGAAACCATTCAGCTTCTGAGGCGCGTTCGAAAACGGAACCATTCACTCCCGGGTTTTCAGCATTCGGCTTCCGAAACATTTGGCAGCTGAGACATTTGAAAACAGAGGTTTGACTGTATAGTTAACTTAACTCCTTGTCTTGGGGGCGTCTGATAATTCCATAGCCTCCAATGAAAATAGGGATGTTCTACCATACCCTCCCTCCTTCATGGATCACTGCCATGTCGTGGCAAAGGGGCTTGAATAACTCAGAGAAGCTATGAGCTAGGAAAAGACCCCTGCTTCTTGGGAGAAAAGTGATGACAAACCTAGACAGCATCTTAAAAAGCAGAGACAGCACCTTGCCGACAAAGGTCCATATTGTTAAAGCTATGGTTTTCCCAGTAGTGATGTGTGGAAGTGAGAGCTGGACCTTAAAGAAGGCTGATGGCCAAAGAATTGATGCTTTTGAATTATGGTGCTGGAGGAGACTCTTGAGAGTTCCATGGACTGCAAGAAGATCAAACCGATCCATTCTGAAGGAAATCAGCCGTGAGTGCTCATTGGAAGGACAGCTGAGGCTCCAATACTTTGGCCACCTCATGAGAAGAGAAGACTCCCTGGAAAAGACCCTGATGTTGAGAAAGATTGAGGGCACAAGGAGAAGGGGACAATAGAGGATAAGATGGTTGGATAGTGTTCTCGAAGCTACCAGCATGAGTTTGACCAAATTGCGAGAGGCAGTGGAAGACAGGAGTGCCTGGCGTGCTCTGGTCCATGGGGTCACGAAGAGTCAGACACGACTAAACAACTAAACAACAACAACCATAACCTTCAGTGGAACTAGGGACATCATAGTAGGGTTGCCATATTTTGAAGAGCAAAAAAGTGGACGCATTTGCCGACTTCTAGTTTTAACTATGGATCGCTGTCACGACTCTACCCATGGGAAAAGAGGATGTGTCCTGGAAAGAGAAGACATAAGGCAACAAAAATCCGGGATCGAATCAGGAAGCAGGATGGCTTCCACAGACTGTCCCTGGAAAATAGGGACACTTGGAGGACCTGTATCCAATGAAGCTGAACGTTGGAAAATTCAGGATAGATAAAAGAAAGTTCTTCTTCACACAGTGCATAGCTAAACTATGGAACTCGCTCCTACTGAAAGCAATGACGAACCCCAACTTGGACGGATTTAAAAGAGAATTGGACAAGGAATAGAGGAGAATGACCACAAGCCATGATGGTTATGTTCTGCCTCCACTTTAATGCTTCTGAATACCAATGGCAGGAGCAGGGAGTGTGTCTTCTGCACCATGCTTGGCCTTTGTGAGAACAGGATGCTGCAGTAGATGGGCAACCAGCCCTACAGGCTTGTCTTATGTTCTTATGTACTATCATTTTGGCAGCGGGTTAAAACTTGTTTCCTCCCCCAGGCGTATGAGCACCTTTGCTGATGGTGTTCTTAACCTGAGCTTTAGCGCGTGCTTTCCATCGTTATTGTACTGATATTGTGCATTGTTTAACAATGAGTCTGTATGCTTTGTTTGTTTAGAAGCCTTTATAAACCACTATTTTTTTTTAGAAAAACCCTCTAAGTGGTGTACAATGTGAAAACGATGAACAATAGAACTAAAACAAGATTTTTCTGCATGCAAAGGGTGGTGACCAGAGAATGGGCCTGTAATAGACCACCACCACTCGTCTTTAGAATGCTTTCCCTGGAGAAGGAGGCATGGCATCAGATTGAGCAAGGGGAAAAAAGGTTGCAGAAGGGACTTTCTAGTTTAGGCAACAAGTCAAGAGGTTATAAAATTATGCTCTGCCTCCACCGTCAGAGGCAGTAATGATTCTGAATACTAGTTGTTGGAAACAGTGGCGTAGCAAGGTCAGGTGGTACCCGGTACGGAAAAATTCTCGTCACCCCTCCCCACATTGATTTATTATTATTATTTTACCTGCAAAAATGGTTTGACTTTATTTCATATTTTTTTGGGGGGGGAGCCAGATTTCTTGAGCTTTTTTGGGGGGAGCCGAATGTGATGATCGCACAGGGTCCCCGGGCGTTTCACCGTCTATCAATCCCTGTGCCACCACTTTATTTCTCTCTGCCACCACCCAGGCCCTACCTGGTACAATACTGAGTCTTGTCAGGGTTAAATTGGATCATAAACTTCTGTTTATTTGTTGCAGTTTAACAAGCATGTGGTTTCATAAATGGTATTGGTCAATTACAATCATGGGGTGCCTATCCAGACCTACCTATAACTTCCTCTACCTGCTCTCACTCACTAAACCACCTCTCAGATGTTGACTTGTCTTCCTAGCCCCTAACTGTTCCTGACTCAGCTTACTTTGCTACACAAACTCAACCTACCCACAGACTCTATCCCTATTCACTCCCACTCCAACCAACCACCCAACTCCCAACGAACTCCTCCCTTCACCCCTCCCAGAGCTGGTTTTATAGTCCCTCTGACTCCACCCCCTGGGCCCTGATTGGGTAACCTGTTTAACTATTTCACCTCCAGCACTCTCATATGTTAATGTCACACCGAAGTTGTTCAGCTTCTTTTGCAGGGATTAGAGGGGTCTGCCTCCGCCCTACAGCTATTTTGGCAGCAGGAAGCCTGCGCACACCAAAGCCACAGTGTCTCCCACAGACGTTGAGTGCCACACGGCATTTTGACACCCCCCTCGGAGGTGTCACACAGGGTGAACCGCACCCACCACGCTCACCTTGCTCCGGCCCTGGTTGGAAACCACAGAAGGAGAGACTGCTGGTGTGCTCAGATCCTGCTTGTGGGCTTTCCACAGGCAACTGGTTGGCCACTGTGAGAACAGGATGCTGGACTAGATGGGCCATTGGCCTGATCCAGAAGACTCTTCTTATTAAGATGTCATGTCGACACCTTAACATTCCATACATTCCATTGAACATTATATTTTGCCCAATATGGTCATGCCATTTGCAGCAGTCAGATCATATTAGCACCTTTTTGTTGTTGATTAGTCGTTTAGTCGTGTCCGACTCTTCGTGACCCTATGGACCAGAGCACGCCAGGCACTCCTGTCTTCCACTGCCTCCCGCAGTTTAGTCAAGCTCATGCTGGTAGCTTCGAGAACACTGTCCAACCATCTCGTCCTCCATCGTCCCCTTCTCCTTGTGCCCTCCATCTTTCCCAACATCAGGGTCTTTTCCAGGGAGTCTTCTCTTCTCATGAGGTGGCCAAAGTATTGGAGCCTCAGCTTCAGGATCTGTCCTTCCAGTGAGCACTCAGGGCTGATTTCCTTAAGAACGGATAGGTTTGTTCTTCTTCTGGATAGGTTTGTTCTTCTTGCAGTCCATGGGACTCTCAAGTATCTCCTCCAGCACCATAATTCAAAAGCATCAATTCTTCGGCGATCAGCCTTCTTGATGGTCCAGCTCTCACTTCCATACATCACTGCTGGGAAAACTATAGCTTTTACTATATGGACCTTTGTTGGCAAGGTGATGTCTCTGCTTTTTAAGATGCTGTCTAGGTTTGTCATTGCTTTTCTCCTAAGAAGCAGGCGTCTTTTCATTTTGTGACTGCTGTCACCATCTGCAGTGATCATGGAGCCAAAGAAAGTAAAATCTCTCACTGCGTCCATTTCTTCCCCTTCTATTTGCCAGGAGGTGATGGGTCCAGTGGCCATGATCTTCATTTAGCACCTTTTAGCTGGGCGAAATGGTAAAAGAGGGAGGCAAAACCTGAGCAAGCTGGATAAAAAAAAGACCAGGGCAGCTTGTTCCCACCAGGGAGATGTCGCATTCTGAAAGGATCTGTGCGCTCATTTATTCCTTAGCAACCCAAATCTCTGCGCATTTTCCCATCTTTGGGGCTTATGTCCCAGATCAGCATGCAGTGACTTTCTGCTGGCATGGATGATTAAGGAATCTACATCTTTAAAAAATTGCTGGCTCCCATTTCTTCCTTGAAATGCTGCCCTCTAGAAAAAGGAGGAGGGGAAAATCAAATGAACATAAGCACTGGGGTCTTTTTTCATCTCAGATCCCTTAATTAGGCTATGAAGGTCTGTTGGAAAGAGGTCGAAATGTTTTGTTCATTCTGCCCATGTCCTTGGAACAAGTTGCATTGATAGAGGATCATGTCAACCCTGCCTTTAAGTCCTTTGGGCTTCTTGTAATGTGCAAATCTCAGAAGGTGTGAGTCTCTTTTTTGTGTGAAATAATTTTTATTTGATTTTACAAGTATAAAATTGAAACAATACAAAAGGAAATTGCTAAGGAATACAAAATACATAACCATATTTAGAGATTTCTCCGAATCTCTAGACTTCCCACTCCATGGGTCCTATTATCTACTTTTTCAACTGCATATTATTTCATCATCCAAATTTTATACCTCTCCATATTGTCCGTAATGTTTTCTACATTACAAGTGTTATTGTGACCCTGCTAATGTTTTCATCTGCTTACAGTGGTCTCTCAGGTAGATTGCAATTTCCCCCCATTCTTTATTAAAGTTTTGGTCTTCTTGGTTCCTCAGCTTTCTGGGCTGTTTTGCCGTTTCGGCATAATCCAACAGTTTGGTTTGCCGTTCCTCTCTGTTAGGGACAGGAGCTGCGAGTCTGAATAATCAATGAATGGAGTGAGGAACGGAGGAAACCGCCTTACACCAAGTCAGAACATCAGTCCAACTAGCTCAGTATGGTCTTCTTTGACTGGCACTAGCTCTCTATAGTTTTAGATGGGTGAGGTCATCCACCACCTTACCTGGAGATTCCAGGGATGGAACCTGGGACCTTTTGCATGCAAAGCATGTCCTTTTTTCTAACCAACATAGCCAGCCAATTTGAATTTGCTATTTACCGTCTCAGGGCAATGTGTGATGTGCCCCCGCAAAGCTGGCAGATGGAATCCAGTTACCCCAGCAGGAACCAACTCAACAGAAATATATACACTCCCACTGCTCTCTCTGAATCAACAGCTTTCTTATTTGCAGTAGTGTGAAATAATATTGACTCAAAGATTTGCATGGGGAGGTAATTTCTGCTCTGCATGGGCAAGATAACTTCCCAGTGGGTTTTTGTCTTTTGTTTTTTTCCTCCCTCTGTCCAGTCAGTGATGCAAAGAACATTGACTTTAATGATAAGGGGAATAAGCCTCCTGCGATCTCCTTTGTCCTGTCCTTTTGATCAGATAAAGCATAACTCCCATCAGTTAGGCAGAAAGGATTAACTCTGGTTCGTTTTTTTTCTTCTTCTGGTTATAGAGGCAAAGCCCTGGGGCCCAAACATTTGAGAACAGAGGGAGTTTATTTTACATTTCTTGAGAACTTCTCCGTGTGACCTAGCCTGGATGGCCACTGTGAGAACAAGATGCTGGATATATCTTTATTATGTTAATATATATGTTTATTATATTTATTTTAAACATATATTTATTAATTTAAAATTATTAATTATATATATGTACAGTGGTACCTCAGGTTACATACGCTTCAGGTTACAGACTCCACTAACCCAGAAATAGTGCTTCAGGTTAAGAAATTTGCTTCAGGATAAGAACAGAAATCGTGCTCTGGCGGCGCGGCAGCAGCAGGAGGCCCCATTAGCTAAAGTGGTGCTTCAGGTTAAGAACAGTTTCAGGTTAAGTACGGACCTCCGGAACGAATTAAGTACTTAACCTGAGGTACCACTGTATTATTATTATTATTAATGCCCCATCTTTCTCCCAAGCTGGAATTCAAGGCAGATTCCAACATTTAAAAAGATCCTTATAAAATGCAAACAAACTAGTTAAGAACAATAAAGCACCTCAAAGCACATTTAGAACCAGCAATTAAAATAGTTTGCCCTGACAGAAGCCTAGCTTAAATTCTGCAACTTAGTTTTCAATGGCCTGTCTAAGCAGGAAGATCTTTGCCTGCTGGCAGAAGCATAACAAAGAGAAAGCCAGTCTAACCTCTCCTGAGAGGCAATTCCACAGTCGGAGGGCAGCGGTGTTGTCTGGTGGGACAGAAAGTGACTAGATGGACCACTGGCCTGATTCTGCAGGCTTTTCTTATGTCCTTAGATGAACATGTCTGGCATGACTTCGATGGGTGATAATTGTCAAATCGGGATCGTTTCTCCAGATAATGACTAACAATTGACTGTTAACCTGCTTTGGAAATTGCAGCTCTAGGATGAGGTTAGGAGCATCTCCTAGCAAATATCAGCAACCTTAGCAAACTACATCTACCACAATTTAAAGTGGTATGGTCAGTGCTTTCCCCCCCTAAAAAAATGTTTCGGGGTACAGTGGTACCTCGGGTTATATACGCTTCAGGTTACATACACTTCAGGTTACAGACTCCGCTAACCCAGAAATAGTGCTTCAGGTTAAGAACTTTGCTTCAGGATGAGAACAGAAATCGTGCTCCTTTGGTGCGGCAGCAGCGGGAGGCCCCATTAGCTAAAGTGGTGCTTCAGGTTAAGAACAGTTTCAGGTTAAGAACGGACCTCCGGAACGAATTAAGTACTTAAGCCGAGGTACCACTGTACTCTCATTTTGACTCAAGAAAATCACCATTATATAGTTCAAATCGGGGAAAATAAATACAGTAAATGGACAAAAGTACAAAGACTCATAAAATGTTTAAGGGTGTGCGTACCCCTGTGCCCCCCTGGTAAAAAGCACTGGGTATGCTTAGGGTTGCCATATTTCAAAAAGTGAAAATCCGGACACAAAGTTGTTGAGCTCTTGTTGTTTTGGGGAGTTTTTTTAATGAAATCCGCCAAAATCTACACTTCCAGAATAGCAATTTCCACCTGGACACTGTTTACAAGGGCCAAATCCTGACTATGTCCGGGAAATTCCAGACCTATGACAATCTAAGATGTTGTAGAACTTTAAACACAGAGCACAGATGGGACCTGTCCAGCTATCCAGTCCTAGCCTTGCTCTGTAAGGGGGTACCTTTCCAAAGGGGCAGAAGGTGCAACTTGGGGGGTGGGGAAAGGGACCCAAGTGCTCACTTCCGTTCTTATTAGAGGGAGGGAGGAGATAAGGGAGGAGGGAGATAAGGCTTATTAGCCAAAACATCGCCCTGGTGCTCCAGTCAGATAGCAGGGCAAGATAGAGCCCTTATCTTTCCCTCTTTGTTTGAACTGGCTTTGCCGTGTGCCTGCTATAATTTTCAGATAGCAATATAAACAGTCTTGAGAGTGTATTGTAGTATTTTTGAGTGTTTGCTATATTTCACCAGCCTCTTGACTTAACAAGCTCGGCTTCTCCCTTCGCCATCGAGCTGATTTATTATTATTTTTGAATCGCACAGGTGCTTTTCAAAATATTGCTGCCCCCTGCGACTTCTCTCTCTCTCTCTCTCTCTCTCTCTCTCTCTCTCTCTCTCTCTCTCCCTCTCTCTTTCACACACAAACATACCCACCACCCCTTTGTCTTTTTGAAAGTTCCATTTGTCACAAGGTGGTAAACAGAGATGGAGACAAGCTTTTCCCGGTGAGGAAGGGCTGTAGCTCAGTTGAAGAACATAATAATAAATAATAAATAAACATGTGCTTTTCATTCAGAGGGTCTAACAGCAGCAGTTTCCTTCATATTCAAGATTAAGGATCTAGCACAGGGGTCAGCAACCTTTTTCAGCCGTGGGCTGGTCCACTGTCCCTCAGACCATGTGGTGGGCCAGACTATATTTTGAAAAAATAATAATGAATTCCTATGCCCCACAAATAACCTAGAGATGCATTTTAAATAAAAGGACACATTCTACTCATGTAAAAACATGCTGATTCCACGGGCCAGACTGAGAAGGCGATTGGGCCGCATCCGGCCCCCGGGTCTTAGGTTGCCTACCCCTGATCTAGCCATGTCATTTCACGGATGCCTCATTCACACTAGAGCATAATGTGCAGCCAGCCCCTTCGGCCTCCCTTCCTCTGTAATGTATTGCGCAAGCTAGTTTTCATCAGACACCTTGTGCAATTCCTCTGACGACAGAAGCAGTCAGGATGCTTTGGATTTGAGGGAAATGTCTGGGACTGCCCAGGATCTGACTTCTCCACCCTTGTAATGACTGCTCAGCTGGTACATTTGTAAATAAAAAGATTCTCACAAATCATCCTGAGAGAAACTTGGTAAAGGCCCTCCCAAATCTCCCTCCACCTCAGCCCTAGACGAGTCATGGCAGCGCCTTCTGTTTTTGATATGCAGGGTCGGCCCAAGACATTTTGGCACCTGAGGTGAACCACAAAATGGCATCCTCTCTCCCCACCAGGGGAGAAGGGGAGAGTGAAGATATGCATCAGGAGCAAGAGTGGGGAATAAGATCTACATTAGGATCTGCTGCCCCTGTAGATCCTGCTGTCTGAGGCAGTCGCTTCACCTTGCCTTATGAGTGGGCTGGCACTGTAGATATGTCAGACTGGCATAACCTAGCAATTCCAAAATATAGACGCATTTTTCCCTCGCAAAATTGAATGTATTGCCTTCAGCTGTACTTGAGGGTCGATTCCAACAGATTCCACACGAAAAACGCTTATGTCCCTGTGGCAATGGCCGTACCGAATTGGTGGTGCATGCCCTGCTGGCTTGCGCTCTTGAGAAATGAGGTTATCACCCCTCTTTTATTGTCCATTCTGGGTCGCCCAGCCACTGCCACAGTGTCCTTCCTCTTGGCAGATCAGGATGAGCTGGTGACAGCAAAGGTTGCAAGGTTTTTAGCAGGGGCAATCAGAATAAGGTCCACTATTTGACTGCTGATTCAGGACCCTAAAGTGTGTTTTATATAATTGACTTTTTATTTCTGTCCTTTGTATGTCGCATTGTTCTTTTGTTGCTATGGCCGATGGTTGACGAAAATAAATTTTTATTCATTCACAGTGTCTGGCTGGCAGGGGTTGCTAACATGGCTTCGGCAGGTGCCACTGTGCTCAACAGCATCTCTTAAGGCTCATGCAAAAGGTTTCAGTAAATACGCCCTCAGAAACCCACAGCACACAAGAGACAACTCTTCATGCTCAGTCCCTGTCTGCACTTAAAATGTGCAATTTTCCTTGGACACACAGCCTTCCTTCTGTTCTAAACAGTGAAGAGTAGCAATGAGCTTCTTTCTGTGAACAAGCATGGCGGTGGATGATGTAGGTGCTTTCCCTACATAATTTTTTCTCTGTGTGTTTTTTTTTTAACGTGGCAAGTCATTATGCCCCTCGCTCATGGCAGCCATTTTGTGTTTTGCTACACCTTCCGGGCAGCCACTTTAGGAGAAGTTGGGCAGCCTCTAGTATAGTGATAATATTTGAAAACTCATTTTAGTGGTGTGAGAGGAGTTCAATTCCATTCACTTCTAAAAGCGAACCTGCCTACTTCACACTTTCTGAAGCAGTACGTGAACTGAAACACAGACATACTTTGAAGTTCAATCAGTCAGTCAGTAAAGTTTACCAGGCAACCAAATAGAGGTTATAGCCAGAGAAAAAACAAGAAGAAGAGTTTTTTGGATTTGATATCCCGCTTTATCACTACCCTAAGGAGTCTCAAAGTGGCTAACATTCTCCTTTCCCTTCCTCCTCCACAACAAACACTCTGTGAGGTGAGTGGGGCTGAGAGACGTGTGACTAGCCCAAGGTCGCCCAGCAGCTGCATGTGGAGGAGCGGGGACGCGAACCCGGTTCCCCAGATTACGAGTCTACCACTCTTAACCACTACACCACACTGGCTCCCTACAACCAAACACATGTGATCGAAACTTTACGCTTCTCCAAATTTTGTAGTGCAGTTCTCCAGCAAGTGAGCCAGGTAATGTATACAAAAATGCATATGCTAGGGTTAAAGTGTGCATAAAATGTATATATTAGTGATAATAACATTGAAGAATGCATTATAAAGAAGCCATTTTGGCAAGTAAGATAGATGATAGATAGATGATAGATAGATGATAGATAGATAGATAGATAGATAGATAGATAGATAGATGATAGATGATAGATAGATAGATGATAGATAGATAGATAGATAGATAGATAGATGATAGATAGATAGATAGATAGATAGATGATAGATAGATAGATAGATGATAGATAAAATGGGAGCAATTGCTTTCTCTCTCTCTCTCTCTCTCTCTCTCTCTCACACACACACACACACACGCACACACACACGCACGAAGAGCAATTGCTCCCATTTTATCTTTTATCTATCAATCTGTCACCTAGATATCATTCATATATATATATATATATATATATATATATATGGCAACGTCAGACACAAAAATGTGTACATTTGGAGAAATTTGCAGTAAAATGCTGGTGAATTTTCATGAGAACAAAAAGAAAAGAAAAGAAAATTTCTGCAAACTGAAGTGGAAATGTGGTAAAAAGAGAGAGAGAGAAACTGACAAAAAGCAAAATCAATAGATTTGCCTATCTCAACCACACCCTAAACAAAATTGTAAATAAATTCTCAAGTGTCCTGAGGATTGCGGCAGAAAAACTGTCAGTCACTTTTGGATTATTTGGAGGACAAGCAACCCTTGTTTTTTCCAGTGGACGCCATGGAATGAGCCATTCAGCACCCAGGAATGAACCAGTGGAGAACAGAGTCATCAAGATCTAAGGTAGGTGCAGAGAGAATGTCAAAGAGGAGATGATGGTGGTGGTATAATCATCTCTCCCAAAATGCCTCTTGGGTGAACCCTTCCTGGGTGGTATGTTTGTACACGAGGCAAAGAAATCTGAATCATGGGATACCTAAACAGCAACATCAAAGGGAGAGCATTCCAAACAGAGCATCTAAAATAGAAGGGAGACAACACCTTTCATTATTGCTCCCTGGGGTTTCACCACCTCTGAGATGGGAACGTGCCCTTCGGCAAGTCCTAACTCTGGTCGTAATGGTGTGTGAAAACTCTGAACTTTGCTAAGGATCCCTCGAAGCAGGAAGAAGCAAGCCAAATTGGAAAAAAACAAACCCAACATGTAGTTTGGCTTGGCTCAGGCTGTTACATGCCCAGGCTTCCCTGCTGCATTTAATATCTTGAGTTGTGTTCATACCCTGCAACTCTTCTTCCCATGATGAACTGTGGCTCTGTGTTATTAGGTCTTACCCTTTTCACCTGTATTTCCCCTCCCATTCTGTAGCTGCAGTTACAAAGAGTCTAGCTGTCATTTAAATTCCCCACAATGCCCTTGATGAAGCAGTGCAGATGGACAGACAGACCAGTTCTTTGGATCAAACTAACTGGAGGAAACAGTAGTGTAGT
The DNA here is from genome assembly GCF_027172205.1 of Podarcis raffonei. NCBI lineage: Eukaryota > Metazoa > Chordata > Lepidosauria > Squamata > Lacertidae > Podarcis > Podarcis raffonei. The sequence goes on along the minus strand of NC_070617.1, from coordinate 30,327,606 downwards.
GGTCATGCTTCCCTCACAACAACAACAACAATTTGTTATTTATACCCTGCCCATCTGGCTGAGTTTCCCCAGCCACTCTGGGCAGCTCCCAATCGAGTGCTAAAAACAATACAGCATTAAATATAAAAAAATTCCCTAAACAGGGCTGCCTTCAGATGTCTTATAAAAATAAGATAGCTGCTTATTTCCTTGACATCTGATGGGAGGGTGTTCCACAGGGTGGGAGCCACTACCGAGAAGGCCCTCTGCCTGATCCCTGTAACCTCACTTCTCGCAGGGAGGGAACCGGTAGAAGGCCCTCGGCACTGGACCTCAGTGTCCAGGCTGAACGATGGGGGTGGAGACGCTCCTTCAGGTATACTGGACCGAGGCCGTTTAGGGCTTTAAAGGTCAGCACCAACACTTTGAATTGTGCTCGGAAACATACTGGGAGCCAATGCAGATCTCTCAGGACCGGTGTTATATGGTCCCGGCGGCCACTCCCAGTCACCAGTCTAGCTGCCGCATTCTGGATTAATTGCAGTTTCCGGGTCACCTTCAAAGGTAGCCCCACGTAGAGCGCATTGCAGTAGTCCAAGTGGGAGATAACTATAGCATGCACCACTCTGGCGAGACAGTCCGCGGAAAGGTAGGGTCTCAGCCTGCGTACGAGATGGAGCTGGTAGACAGCCACCCTGGACAGAGAATTAACCTGCACCTCCATAGACAACTGTGAGTCCAAAATTAAATTGCTAGCTTTCCTCACTCCATCCCCTTGATCATTTTTCGTGGCCCTTTTCTGAATATCCCCCAACTTCCTTTTTGATTTGAAAACAATGTGAACAAACACTAGTCGCGTTCTCTTCGTTGAGTTCTGTTTCTGACCACAGGAGAATGCACCAATTTGCTCAATTTCCATTTTCTCTGGGCTTCTCCTACATCCCTGGTCAGAGGTTAAGGAGTCTGCCACCAAGGTGAGAAGGCCAGGCCTCTCTCTGGTCCCAATACCTTCTGAAAAAGCAGGAGGTCGTAGAAGGAAATCCTGATTTCTGGAACTTGTGGTTCATAAACGGGGCACCAGATTGGATACCAGATAACAAAACTCCTCTTGTTTGCTGCAGTTTTAACACTTAACCCATTTGACGTCAATTAACTTGATTTCGCTTGGATTTCATAACGCTAATCAGGCCAGCGTTTGACTCCCAGGCATTACAATCTTGGGTGTCCAAGACTGCCAGAAAATGAAAAGACACACCTTTGGGAATGCAACCACCCAAGTTGCACAAGGGGTACCTGGAGTTCACTGGCAGGAATTTGCTTGCATAGGTCAATCCTGCTCTTCTTGCTGAAGATCTGTGATATAAGTGCTGTGTGATCTAAGTGATGGGTGTGGGAGCTGTGAATTTGTTTGTTTGTTTGTTTGTTTGTTTGTTTATTACATTCATATCCTGGTTTTCCCAGTAGTGATGTATGGAAGTGAGAGCTGGACCATAAAGAAGGCTGATCGCCAAACAATTGATGCTTTTGAATTATGGTGCTGGAGGAGACTCTTGAGAGTCCCATGGACTGCAAGAAGATCAAACCTATCCATTCTGAAGGAAATCAGCCCTGAGTGCTCACTGGAAGGACAGATCCTGAAGCTGAGGCTCCAATACTTTGGCCGCCTCATGAGAAGAGAAGACTCCCTGGAAAAGACCCTGATGTTGGGAAAGATGGAGGGCACAAGGAGAAGGGGACAACACAGGACGAGATGGTTGGACAGTGTTCTCGAAGCTACCAACATGAGTTTGACCAAACTGCAGGAGGCAGTGGAAGACAGGAGTGCCTGGCGTGCTCTGGTCCACGGGGTCCAGTCTGACACAGCTAAATGACTAAACAACAACAATCCTGCCTTTCCTCCTCCAAGAAGCTCAAGATGGCTTCCATACTTCTCCCTCTCCCCGTTTTATCTTCATGATAACCCTGTGAGGTAGGCTAGGCTGAGAGGCAGGGACTGGCCCCATATCACCCAGTGAGCTTCATGGCTGAGTGGGGATTCAAACCCTGGTCTCCCAGGTCATAGTCCATCACTCTCACCACTGCACCACACAGGCTCTCTCAATCAGGCTCCTTGGAGGCATTCTAGTACAGGAAGCCAAGGACAAAATGGCCTCCCCTGGTTGGCATATGCCCTCTTTTTCCAGGACCCGTCCTCTTTTTCCTGGGTATGTAAAGTGAGTTGTCATAGCGACCCATAGTAAAAAGCAGAAGTTGGCAAATGTGTCCTCTTTTTTGCTCTTCAAAATATGGCAACTATATTACAGTACCCTTGTGTTTTTGTGTTCTTGAACAAAATTTATATGTCACTTGATTGTAAATGATCTTTAAGGAGGTTACAAAGACACACACACACACAAAATTAACATTGTTGAATATATATATATATATATATATATATATATATATATATATATATATTTATATAAGAAATATGTAACTGCAGTATAAAGTAATGGATAGATAAAGTACAGTGAGATTAATTGGAAGTCAGTTTTAAATTTCTTCTCTATAAGCTTTATAATTGTGTTCAGTATCAGAAGTATATATGATGATAATTATATTAATCTTCTTGTATCTTATAGTGTGGTGGTTTGATTGATTCTTCTGTTATTTTTTTGTTTGTTTGATTGTATGTTTGTTTACTTGTATGTATGTCTGTTTTTTCATAAATGTATTTATTTTAAATTAATACAGTGGTACCTCGGGTTAAGTACTTAATTCGTTCCAGAGGTCCGTACTTAATCTGAAATTGTTCTTAACCTGAAGTACCACTTTAGCTAATGGGGCCTCCTGCTGCCACTGTGCCACCAGAGCACGATTTCTGTTCTCATCTTGAAGCAAAGTTCTTAACCTGAAGCACTATTTCTGCGTTAGCGGAGTCTGTAACCTGAAGCATATGTAACCTGAGGTACTACTGTACAGATATATAATTAATAATTTTAAATAAATAAATAAATATATATTTAAAATAAATATAATAAACATATATATTAACATAATAAAGATATATTTTTTAAAAAATAAAATTGTTGATAAAAAACAGTGTGAAACAAGTAATTTAAAATGTTCAGAAGATAGCTGAACTCAACAGTAGCTAAGAAAAAACAAAAGTAACTTCCACATGTCTGGATAGGCTTCTCTACCTATTTTAAGCAGATGATGATCGCAGGGTCCAGGTTGGTTCATATAGAAAGAGGTGGTCCTTGGGGTACAGTGGGAAATGGAGTGCGCTTGGCTGGGGAATGTTGCATTACCAAGCCTTTGGGGATCCATATCCCTCTTTGTTCCCTTGGAAGCGGTCCATTCATCTCTCGCTCACCTCTAGAGTTCTCTCACCGCTGGAGGAACTCACGTAAAAGGAAGCTGTTCTCTTAGATCCCCTTGTCCCAAGTGCCTCTTTTAGTGAGGACAATGAAACTTTAACCTCAGTTGTGCTGGATCTGATCATAAAGTTGCCTTTTGCCGGCAAAAGTACTCTTTACAGTAGCGGCGGTTAAAATTAATTCCCCTCTGAGCGCAAAATCACTCACGACGTGACCCTCGTAATTGCCAGGGCTGCTTTGAGGAAGTTGGTCGTTATGAGGAATTTGATATTTTAAGACTTAAAATAAATGTTTCACGAGCTTGATCCGCAGCCCGCTGTTGAATGCATTATACTGTGCTAAAACAGCAGAGGGTTATTCGTGCCATCCTGCCTGCTCCCATCAGATATCTGCACCTGTAGCTCATTCATCATGAAGCCGTTGGCTTGTTAGGGTACGGCAAAGCCACCTTCCTCCTGATGTCTGGCTTCTTGAAGTTGGCAAAGAAAAGGCATCTTTGGGTTGAAAATTTGGCCACAGCTTCATTGATTGTAGGTGTGACTACCTTAGATCCATTCGTTCCAATGGGTCTACTCTGAGTAGAACGTAGTTGGATGCAACCAATTGTTTTCTATTGTTGGGGCAAGTCCTTTTTGGTGTGAGAGAGATTTAGAATCACAAAATATGCAGCAAATTAAAATGTGGGAATACAGGTTCCCTAGCATATAAAAATGTCTGGTAAGTTAAAATTGAAAAACTGATTTACTTACAAACTCTCCAAAGGTCAGCTTTATGTGTTCCAGAAAAGCTTGGCTTAGTTGCAAAGTGGTGAAAGTTTCAAAATTATTGGTATATGAGTTAAGAACTGGACATTAAATGAATGGACATTATGAATGAATGAATAAATGAATGAATGAATGAACAAACAAACAAACAAACAAACAAACACTAAATGAATGGCACTCATGGATGATGCTATTCATTGATAAAAACAACAGCCCTTTCCCAATTATTTCCCTTGCTTGCCTGATTGAAAAGCCTGACTTGAGTTGCTTTCAAGACTCCTTCAGTAGAAGAGGTGGAGAGGTTCAATTACTGAAAAAACAAGGCCGTCTTCAAATTGGAAAGGAGACGTTAAGAGCTGCTTAGGCTCTCCAAACAGTTACACCTTGAACCCATCACCACTGTGGGTCTGTGATGGATGGGAGAGAATAAAAGTCACCCTCGTTGACCTAAGGCAGTTTCCTGTGCTCTCCAAAAATATGAAAAAGGAAGAAACAAGGAAGGAAGGGGGGGAAAACAAAAGATTCTTGGTACCTCTTGGAAGAACGCAAGAATCATCAAGACTCTGTTCAAAAGAAGAAACATGTCCCTCATTCCTAATGTCTCTATGCACTACTCTACCAGCTAACACAACTCTTAGTGAAATTCCTTTCCTTTTTCCTTCTTAAAGTGTACAGTGTTTCAAAACTGCAACAACATACATTTCAAATAACAAAATAAACTTCCAATAAACAGAAAACATCTGTCTGTGCACCACCATTATATTTTTTAAAAAAGGTAAAGGACCGCTGGGCGATTAAGTCCAGTCAAAGGCAACTATGGGGTGCGGCGCTCATCTCGCTTTCAGGCCAAGGGAGCCAGTGTTTGTCCACTGACAGCTTTTCTGGGTCATGTGGCCAGCAGGACTAAACCGCTTCTGGCGCAACGGGACACCGTGACGGAAGCCAGAGCACATGGAAATGCATTTACCTTCCCATCGCAGCGGTACCTATTTATCTACTTGCACTGGTGTGCTTTCGAACTGCCAGGTTGGCAGGAGCTGGGACAGAGCAACGGGAGCTCACCCCGTCACGGGGGATTCGAACTGCCAACCTTCTGATTGGCAAGCCCAAGAGGCTCAGTGGTTTAGACCACAGCACCACCCATGTCATTATACATACTATTCCAATGTCTATTTGTTCCATTAATTTATTAGTCCAATTTATTTGTTTGCTCTGATAACAGATTAACTTAATCATTCTCAACATGGTCCATTTTTTTCCAGTCCCTTTGAAGACAGTAGGTGATTAACTCCTCCCCCCCCCCCGTTCTTTGCAATTATTTTTGTTGTAGTGCTCAAATCGATTACCACCTATTAGTGCAAATTCTAGAGCCAAAATATGCCATGATATCAAAGGGCAAACTGGGTGGACTTTAAGCAGTTTTTCAGATTGTGTGCTTTGGGGTAGGTGTTTGTGTCAATTTTGTTCCTCATTTTTCCAATCTTAAATTCAGCTTTCTCTGTTTCTACGTCAGTTTGTGAATATTTTTTTAAAGCTCTTGTGGAATTTCATTAGCACGTCAAAGTGCAAGTAGATAAATTTCACGTCAAAGTGCAAGTAGATAAATAGGTACCGCTCCAGCGGGAAGTTAAGCAGCGTTTTCGTGCACTGCTTTGGTTCGCCAGAAGCGGCTTAGTCATGCTGGCCACATGACCCGGAAGCTCTCCGCCGGCTCCCTCGGCCAGTAAATCGAGATGAGCACCACAACCCCAGAGTCGGCCACGACTGGACCTAATGGTCAGGGGTACCGTTACCTTTACCTTTAAGACATCAAATATTAAAAACTTCCCTAAACAGGGCTGCCTTCAGATTTCTCCTAAAAGTCAGAAAGATGTTTATTTCCTTGACATCTGGTGGGAGGGCATTCCACAGGGCAGGAGCCACTACCGAGAAGGCCCCCTGCCTGGTTCCCTGTAACCTCATTTCTCGCAGAAGGCCCTTGGAGCTGGATCTCAGTGTCTCAGCAGAATGATGGGGGTGGAGACGCTCCTTCAGGTATACAGGGCCTTAAAGGTCAGAACCAACACTTTGAATTCTGCTCGGAAACGTACTGAGAGCCAATGTAGATTCTTTAGGACCGGTGTTAAATGGTCCTGGAGGCCCTCCCAGTCACCAGTCCGTCAGCCGCGTTCTGGATTAGTTGTCGTTTCCAGGTCACGTTCTAAGGTAGCACCACATAGAGTGCATTGTTTCCCATCAGAAAGCTATCTCAACATTCACCACTAATTGGGAAAGATCTCTCTATTCCATCTTCCCATGCGATGTGAAAAAAGATAAGGTGAGAATAATGATAGCCTACCCTTCCAACAATGAGTGCAATTTGACAGGTCTTTTTAACTGCCTACAGTGCAGGTGTGAAAGGTGATTGCTATCAGTACCTCTGATGAGGCCTGGAAGCCTTTCGGCGGCACGATTAATGAAATTAATGAAATTCTAAATAATAATTTCCCCCGAGCTCTGTACAAGCTTCCCTTGGTTCAGGGAAAACTCTAATAAACATCTCTTCCCCAAAGCAATAAATATAAATTACAAGTTGTTATTTCACTAAAAGACATCGTTATTTAGCTCAGAGTATTCCTGATGCTGGCTTTAATTAGCTGATTGTTATCGAGGCATCTGCCAATAGTTCTAATACTATTAATAACTGCCAATAGTTCTAATACTGCTGGGAAGAAGGGGGTCATTTTGTTGACTACAATATTATATGTTTGTAGGGGTCAGACTCCTATGAGTCTGATGTGTGTGTGTGTTAAAACTGAGGCCAGATCAATAATCTCTGTTAGAATTTAATTAAGTCCAGCGAGCGGTAGGATTTAATTAAGCGCTGTGTGTTAATGTTGATGCCAGATCCTGTTTATTAAACTGGGTGTAAGGCCTATGTGTGTATTTGAGTTGTGCGCTAGATGCTTTTCATTCTCTGGAACTGGCATGTGTGAAAGAACTAATTTAGCTGGGCAAACCTCCTAAACTGTGTAGTAGACACGTCTTAATCCTAGGAAGTCAACAAGTTTTAAAATATAATTAAGTCAGACTAAGCCCCTTTGCGGTGTAAGCCTGGGGTAATGGATTGTTAGGATAACAACAGCTCCAAGGAATGGGCCTCTACCTGTGTTAGAAAACTCCAGTGTTTAGGTTAGCAAGAGAAAGCTGCTAGTTCTGTGAGCTAGGAAGGTAAGTTTCAGAGCGTCGAAGGGAGAAGCAGGACCGCCTTGGAATGTTGATGCTCTGGGAGACGAAAGATGAAGAGGTGAAAGCAGTTGTGATTAAATGGGCACAAGATATAGGTTATAATATTATGTTGGAAGATTGGGAAAGGTTATGGAAATTTGAAATTTACAGATTGTTCCTTGTGGAAAGAAAACTATATGAAAATGATGTATAGATGGTATATATAGGGAAAATGTACAAAACCAGTTCAAAACTGTGTTGGAAATGTAAGGAAAAAGAAGGGACTTTTTATCATATGTGGTGGGATTGCAGCAAAAATTTCAAAAAAAAGGGAAATGATATATAATGAGTTGAAGAAAATGTTCCATTTCACATTTGTGAAAAAGCCTGAAGCTTTCTTGTTAGGGATTGTGGGAAAAGACCTGCCAAAGAAACTAAAAAATATTTTCATATATGCGACAACGGTGGCAAGAGTCTTAATAGCACAAGGATGGAAGAATGAGGAAATCCTGACTAAAGAACTGTGGCAAGAAAAATTGATGGACTATGCGGAATTGGCAAAATTGACACATAAACTACGTGACAAGGATAACTGTGACTTTAAAGATGAATGGGAACATTTTACAAAGTAATTGAAGAAACAACAAAATGAACTGGACTCCTTGGCAGGTTTTGAATAAACATTCACAAATTCTTTAGTCGTAATATGTTGCTGTTGTTGTCTAGTCGTTTAGTCGTGTCCGACTCTTCGTGACCCCATGGACCAGAGCTCGCCAGGCACTCCTGTCTTCCACTGCCTCCCGCAGTTTGGTCAGACTCATGTTTGTAGCTTCGAGAACACTATCCAACCATTTGGATTTCGTCCCCTTCTTGTGCCCTCCATCTTTCCCAACATCAGGGTCTTTTCCAGGGAGTCTTCTCTTCTCATGAGGTGGCCAAAGTATTAGAGCCTCAGCTTCAGGATCTGTCCTTCCAGTGAGCACTCAGGGCTGATTTCCCTCAGAATGGATAGGTTTGATCTTCTTGCAGTACGTGGGACTCTCAAGAGTCTCCTCCAGCACCATAATTCAAAAGCATCAATTCTTCGGCGATCAGCTTTCTCTATCTATATATTGGTAATATATAGATAGACAAATGGAGGATTTTTACAATTTTATAACATGCAGATCAAATTATGTGTCGAGAAACCAGAGAGAGGAACTGAGGGAAGTCTCGGGGGGCGGGGCGGGAGGGAGTGTACTCTTTTTTCTTTTTTAGGGTGGGAGGGGGGAAATGGAGGGGAATAATGGGGATGATGTATTTTTGTTAAAATTGTCGTGTTGGAATTCCTAATAAAAACATTTATTTAAAAAAAAGGGAATGTTGATGCTCTGAACCCCTCTGTGGAAGGCTCAGGTTGTATAGAAGTATAAATAAGTCACATATCATAAAGACACCACAGTCTCCACTGTGCCCCATTGTCCCAAAGGAAAGGCAGACTTTGGCTAGCGCACCTGGAACTCCCTGGAATCTTGAACCACTCAGACATTTTGGGGGGCATGTAGCAATATTCATTTACTTTAGGTAAAAGAAAAAGAAATAATTCTTCCCTACCAAATCCATCTGTTGTGGGCAGATCTCTCTCTTTGCGGCAACAGGTAATAAAAAATGGGCAATAAAACACAGACATTAGATCTACACGTTAAAACAAGCCTTCACAGAGCTTTACAGAGTCTGAAATTAATTTTTAAAGGGCTGGATTGAACTTTATGAATGTCAGGAATATCAGACCAATATCGAGACTGCTACCAGGCCACCAGCCAATTGAAATAGGGTGCTACTTTCTGGGTCCGGCTGATGCCAGCAGTGAAGCTGGCAGCAGGGGGTGATGGGTGGGTAAGAGAGTGCCAAGGCCAGCATCATTGCTGGTGGGTGCTGCCAGGTCACAGGACCCCTCGAAGCTGCTTGGGGATGCAGCTGGCGATGCTGTGGCTGGGTTGAAGGCCACAGATGAACAGGCTACTCTAGAATGAGAATCAGAGTAGCGAAGTGTTGGAAGGTTGGGTGAAACTCAGCTTGCAGAAGAGAGGTTAAGACAAATAGAATTGTTTGCCACCCAGGACTCCTTTGGAAGCACAAGCAGTATTTTTCGCTCTATAAGACGCACTTTTCCCCTCCTAAAAAGTAAGGGGAAATGTGTGTGCGTCTTATGGAGAGAAAGCAGGCTGCGCAGCTTTCGCTGAAGCCAGGAGAGCGAGAGGGGTCAGTGCGCACCGATCCCTCTTGCTCTCCTGGCTTCGCTTCGCTGGAGAGGCGCTGCACAGCTTTCCCTCTCTACACAGCGGCCCTTCAGCAAAGGGGGGGGGAGAAATAGAAGGGGCTCCGTTTCTCCTGCCGCTTCGCTGAAGGGGCGCTGCACAGAGAGGGAGAGAATATTTTTTCTTCTTATTCTCCCCCTCTAAAACTAGGTGCGTCTTATGGTCGGGTGCGTCTTATGGAGCGAAAAATACGGTAAGTGGGAGGAGGAGGAGGAGGGATTTGATTTACTACATGGTAAAATTACTCATCACTATTTGCTCTTTGCCTTTTGAAAATTTGGGTGAGATCGGAATAATTTGCTTTCTTGACCAACATTTTAGGAACCCTTGTCTTTAAGTAAAACTCGTTGCCATTCCATTATGAAGTTTCTGGCACTGCATTTTCTTTTTCCAGGCACAAAGACTGGCCTCCATCTCCCCGTTCTCCTCCTGTCATTCCTGGGAGCCCCTATTTATTCATCTCAGCCTCTCCGCATTCCCCTCTTTAAAGCTTTCTCCCTTCTGCTTTCACAAAGCACCATGCCTCTCAATTTTCATGGGCCATCTTTGAAATGAGTACAAATGAGTCTGGAATCCGAAGGCTCCGGCATTTCTATTGACATATGTAAGTATTAATGACTGGTGGTGGACGAGGCTCCTGAACATCTGGTGTCACATGATCCCTGCATCTTGGGAAACCTCTCATGCAAATGCCACCTGTGAGCAGGTTGCTTGCTACTGACCGTATCCTCTAGCACATTTTAAAAGACTGCTGCTAGCTACTGCCACTGAGATTCTGTTTGCTGGAGGGTATGCATTTTACTTAGTTTCCAGATGTTGTAAAATGCATACCCTCCAAGATTTCACCAATTAAAAAATAATAATTAACACCTTGATTCCCAGAACATAGATAAGGAGTGAGGAATCTCGAGCCTAGGGGCTGACAAGGCTCTATGCCAGGCTTCCTCAACCTCAGCCCTCCATGTGTTTTTTGGCCTACAACTCCCATGATCCCTAGCTAGCAGGAGCAGTGGTCAGGGATGATGGGAATTGTAGTCTCAAAACATCTGGAGGGCCGAGGTTGAGGAAGCCTGGCCTGTGCCATCCAGGCCCTAATTGCCCCTGCTATGTCCCCACTGTGAAAGGACGTGTGGATCCAGAACTGGCCTCCACAGTTACTTACTGTCAGGAGACAGAGGAACCAACCATCCACGGCAGGTTGCCTGGAACGGATAAGACAAGGGAAAGTCCTTACCATCTGCTTTTTATTCAATATTTACAGAGAGAGGCTTGAGAATGCAGTCTCTTGAAATAATGGCGTTGACCCGAGGAAATACCCACCCACCCCTTTTCTCCCACTTCCTCATTCGTCAACAGCACCGCCCCCCCTTACGGTTGCTGCTTAGGGCCATCTGTCTCTGAGCTCCTTACTCTCCTACTTTTAAGGCTCACCGGGTTCTGGGAGATGGTGGGTCTGGAATGCTTTCTAGTGATAACGTGTCAGCCAGCTGCCTTCTCCTCTCCCAACTTTTCCCCTCCTCTTCCTCTGAGTGGTGACTTCCCTCAAACCGATGTTGTAATTCTGAACTGTCTTCTTCTTCTCAAGGGCCAGGCTGGGGAGGCAGTCTCCACCATTCCTCCTCTGAGCAGTCCCTGACATTTATGGACTCACTGTTAAGACCGTGCTCATGGAAGACAATCTTACTCAACTACGAGTGATCACCAAAGAAGAAGAAGAGGCCCCTGCTCAGCTCCCTCCTTTGCTGATTTTACCTGGCTGGCCTGTAACCTTGAACTATATGATAAGGCCTCTTGCTTACCTGAATGGAGGGTGGAGATTGTGGCACACCCATCACTGGCGTCTCTAGATAAAAAGGTGAGCAAGTGGTGATGTGGCGGAAGCACATAAAATTATGCACAGAATGGAGAATGTACATAGAGAAAAGTTTTTCTCCCTTTCTCATAACACTGGAACTCATGGACCTGCAATGAAGCTGGAAGCTGGGAGATATAGGATGTATAAAAGAAAGGACTTCTTCACAAGGTGCACAGCTAAAAGTCAGTCCCAGAAGAGGCAATGATGGCCACCATATTGGATGGCTTTAAAAAAAGGATTCCTCATTTCATTTCCTAGTATGTTTCCGAGCACAATTCAAAGTGTTGGTGCTGACCTTTAAAGCCCTAAACAGCCTCGGTCCAGTATATCTGAAGGAGCGTCTCCACCCCCATAGTTCAGACAGAACTTTGTTTTTAACACTCAATTGGGAACCACCCAGAGTGGCTGGGGAGGCTGGGGAGGCTCAGCCGGATTTTGGCAGGGTATAAATAAATTATTATTATTATTATTATTATTATTATTATTATTATTATTATTATTATTATTATTAATTTGTGGAGGACATCAATGTCTGCTAGCCACGATAGCTATCCTCAGCCCCCACAGACTGTTTAAAGTGGCACCTTAGCACATATATGGTGTGAATGTGGTCTAGATTAGGTGTATGGAATCTCAGACATGGGCCTCTGTATATTTCCACAGGATGCCCTCCTTCCCCAGATACACCTTGTATAGTAAGGTCACCAGATTTTCCCCCCAATGAATCCCGGGACACTTTTCAACGTCCTACTAAATTGATGGATTTTGTCAGGGGACTGATTTGTAAATCTGGGGACTGTCCCCAGGAAATGGGGACGTCTGGTAACCTTATAATGTATAGCTCCTCAGGCCATCACCCTAACCAGCCCCCTACTTCACACACCTCTTACCTGGTTGGAACGGAGTCGATGAATGAAAACAGGGACAGAGACTCCTTTTTCATCTTGTTCCTTTCTGGGCAGCCTTTCAGGGACAACATGCCAGAAGTGGGCAGGTCCAGAGGTAAAAGTGGGTGGAGCAAGAAATGGAAAATAGACCTTTGTGCGATAGCCTGATTTCTACACACACACACACACACACACACGACTCTCTATAGTGGCATAGCATGGGGGGGCCACGTAGGGACACGGGTGGCGCTGTGGGTTAAACCACAGAGCCTAGGACTTGCCGATCAGAAGGTCCGCGGTTCAAATCCCCGCGACGGGGTGAGCGCCCGTTGCTCGGTCCCTGCTCCTGCCAACATAGCAGTTCAAAAGCACGTCAAAGTGCAAGTAGATAAATAGGTACCACTCCAGTGGGAAGGTAAACGGCGTTTCCGTGCGCTGCTCTTGTTCACCAGAAGCGGCTTAGTCATGTTAGCCACATGACCCGGAAGCTGTACGCCGGCTCCCTCGGCCAATAAAGCGAGATGAGCGCCGCAACCCCAGAGTTGGTCACAACTGGACCTAATGGTCAGGGGTCCCTTTACATTTACCTTTTATGGGGGGCCCACAGGGGCGGGAACAAAAGTTCAACACCTGGTGCTGCCTCAATATAGATGTGCGCTTCTGTTTCTGGGCTCTGTTGAAAACAGCTTCTTCATGCGAACCAATAAATGACCTCTCCAGGCAATGATACAACTCTTCTTTTCTTTTCTCTGTCTCAGGTGATCTCCTGGGTGATGCGGACACCGTTAGGCACTTGAATGCACATGCATACTCCATCTGTTTCCCTCTTTCGCACCACCCCACCACATGGCCCTGCACTCTGGCAACCCACATTATGCCACTGCCTCTCTAATCCTCCATCCAAGCAAGCAAGGGTCATTATCAGAGTTCCAGGGCACATTTCAGCCAGGCAAAAACAAGGAAGGCTGATGAGGTGAAAGTATGTTTGGCTGGGGAGAGGGTGTGGCCTGAAGAGTGTACTCAAGGGCTGCATTTGGCCCTCGGGCCCTTGCTCAATGCATAGTGCCCACTACTATTCATCAGCGTAGGACCATGACATCACATTACACAAACACACACACACACTCAAACACATATTGCTGGCCACATATCCTTGAATCCCAGGAGAGGGAAATTCTGAGCACAATTTGCTAGTTTTTATCAGAGAAGAACTGGCACCACATTTTCTCTGCTAAAAGCATTCAAATCTAGCAACAGGTGGAAACCCTTCTCTATTTCACTTTGCCTGAAAACTGCCTGATCCTTGACATGTAATTTTTATTATTTTTTTGGCAGGGAGGGATGGGGTGGCTTGGTATCTCAACAAGGCTCTGATCTTCTGCCGTTTGATGTATCTGCTTCTGACTGTCTGCAGACCAAATACCACAATTAATCTATGAAACAGTTCTGCTGGGAGGCCTGGATGCTTAAGAAGCATTCCTCGGAGAACGCTACGCCATGTCAGCGATGGCTGCTTTGTAAAGACTTTCTCCCTTTCTAGATGTTCTTCATCTGCTATGTCTTCGTGAACAGTGGAATATGCTATTCCTGTACTGTTAGACACTATTGATGTATAAGAACTCCTTCCCCGTGAGGTGGACAATGTTCAGTAAGGGTATAAGGATAGCTCAGTTGGTGAAGCACAAGACTCTTAATCTCAGGGTCATAAGAAAGATTCCTGCATAATGATCCTCATGGTCCCTTCCATGACGTGGTCCCTTCCAACTCTATGGTCCCTTCCAACTCTATGATTCTAAAGCGTTAGGGGAAGAGCTGCAGCTCAGCGGTTAGAGCATCTTCTTTGCATGCAGAAGCTGTTGATGTAATGTAGTAGTAGTAGTAATAATAATAATAATAATAATAATAATAATAATAATTATTTATACCCCACCCATCTAGCTGGGTTTCCTAACCCACTCTGGGAGGCTCCCAACAGAATAATAATAATAATAATAATAATAATAATAATAATAATAATAAGGCGACAAAACATCAAACATTAAAAATTTCCCAAAACAGGGCTGCCTTCAGATGTCTTCTAATGTAAACAATAGGTTAAATCACACAACAGAGATGTGGGTGGTGCTGTGGTCTAAACCACTGAGCCTCTTGGCCTTGCTGATCAGAAGGTTGGCGGTTCGAATCCCCGCAACGGAGTGAGCTCCCGTTCCTCTGTCCCAGCTTCTGCCAACCTAGCAGTGCAAAAGCACGCCAGTGCAAGTAGATAAATAGGTACCACTGCGACGGGAAGGTAAACATCATTTCCGTGCGCTCTGGCTTCCGTCACGGTGTCCTGTTGCTCCAGAAGTGGTTTAGTCATGCTGGGCACATGACCCAGAAAGCTATCTGTGGACAAATGCCGGCTCCCTCAGTCCGAAAGCGAGATGAGCGCCACAACCCCATAGCCACCTTTGACTGGACTTAGCTGTCCAGGGGTCCTTTACGTTTTACCTTCCCTAAATCACACAATGCTTGTTCTCATGTCTTGAGGAGCACATCCCCACATCTGGATATTTTGAGAGCAGGGTGCCAGGTGCAGTCAGTTAACAGAGCAACAGAGCAAGATCGAGTGTATGACTTGCTGAGTCATCCACCCTCCCATTGCCTACGTGTAGAGACAGGCATAATACCCTCTAGGGCATTGATTCATTATGGTCCTGTCTTGTCCATGAGCTTTCCTGTGTGTTGTCAGGGTGTCAGGATGTTGACAGTGGCTCCCAGCTGGTTGCCCAGGAAATCATAAAGACAAGAAAAAAAATTCTTACAGTCCTTTTTTATTCCAGTCTTTACAGAGAGAGGATATAGAATTCAGCCTCTTGGATAATGGCATTGTCCTGAGTGAATCTCCACCCCCGTGTCTCCAACTTCCTCATTCATCTCCTCTACAGGTGCTGCTACCTGCCCTCTGCCTTTGAGCTCTTTGCTCTCCTACTTTTAAGGCTCGCCAGGTTCTGGGAGATGGAGGGTCTGGAATGCTTTCTAGTGACAACGTGTCAGCCAGGTGTTGTTCCGGCTCTTCCATCATTTTCCAGCTTTCCCCCTCATCTTCCTCTCAGCTGGGACCTCCCTCAAACCCCTGTTGTAAATCTACACTGTCTTCCTCTTCCTCTGCCCTGGGAGGGTCAGGATGGGGAGGCGGTCTCCACCATTTCTCCTCTGCCCAGTTCCTGACACAGGGTCTGACTCTGCATCCGTGAGAGTCAGGGGACGAGGCTGTGGGTTTTACACAGCAGCGTTAGCTAACATGGTGATAGTCCTAGTAGATCTCTCTGTACATATGTATCTTTACTTCAAAGACCAGAAGAACTGTATACAGTGGTAATCGGGTTAAGCACTTAATTCATTCCGGAGGTCCGTACTTAACCTGAAACTGTTCTTAACCTGAAGCACCACTTTAGCTAATGGGGCCTCCTGCTGCCGCCGCGCTGCCGGAGCACAATTTCTGTTCTCATCCTGAAGCAAAGTTCTTAACCCGAGGTACTATTTCT
The DNA here is from genome assembly GCF_027172205.1 of Podarcis raffonei. NCBI lineage: Eukaryota > Metazoa > Chordata > Lepidosauria > Squamata > Lacertidae > Podarcis > Podarcis raffonei. The sequence continues at coordinate 30,311,728 of NC_070617.1, read as the reverse complement.
GGGTTAGCGGAGTCTGTAACCTGAAGCGTCTGTAACCCGAGGTACCATTGTATAGTAGATAGTAGTGTTTAGCTTTGTCTTGTGTCTGGAGACAATAAAAAATTCTTTACTTTGAATTGTGTGGGAGAGGAGTTTTCCCCTGAACCAGGGACTCTGGAATAAGCTGTTCTGCTGGGAGCAGGAAATCTCGGAAGACTCTGCTGGGGTTCTGCATACTCTGCTGATAAATCACACCGGCTGAGGTGTTGGGAACTACCATTTGACTTCCACAAGTCACCAACAGAAGGTTCCAGGTTCGATCCCCATCAGCTCCGCGTAGGGCTGGGAATGTCCCCTGCCTGAGCTCCTAAAAAGCTGCTGCCAACTGAGTTAAATAGACCCATGGATTGACTCCATAGAAAATGGCTTCTTACTAGGCAAGAAAGGGACGCAGGTGGTGCTGTGGGTTAAACCACAGAGCCTAGGACTTGCCGATCAGAAGGTTGGCGGTTCAAATCCCTGCGACTGGGTGAGCTGCCATTGTTCCGTCCCTGCTCCTGCCAACCTAGCAGTTCGAAAGCACGTCAAAGTGCAAGTAGATAAATAGGTACCGCTCCAGCAGGAAGGTAAGCAGCGTTTCCGTGCGCTGCTCTGGTTCGCCAGAAGCGGCTTAGTCATGTTGGCCACATGACCCGGAAGCTGTACACCGGTTCCCTCGGCCAATAAAGCGAGATGAGCGCCGCAACCCCAGAGTTGGCCACGACTGGACCTAATGGTCAGGGGTCCCTTTACCTTTACTAGGCAAGACTGTAGCTCAGTGACAAAGGGGCTGCTTTGCATGCCGCAGGGGCTAAATTCAATCCCAGCATCTCCAGGTAGGGCTAGGAGAAAACCCTGCCTGAAACCTTGGAGAAGAGCATGAGATTCTTAATCTTAGGATCACGGGTTCAAGCCCCACATAGGGCAAAAGATTGCTACATCACTGGATTGGATAGGAATAAAGAATTGGAGATCTCAAGTTTCGACCACACAGTGGGCACCTGTTTTAACAGCTATAACAAGGGTGTCTCTGGACCTTAAATTTAGGCTCATACAGCAAAAAAACAATATCTAGAATATACTGGACTGGACCCCATTATGTTTGTTTGAAAAAGGGCTATCTAAGGTATCTAACTGTTGGGATAATGCTTCCCTAAAACATATGTTTTTTCATTGTCCTATATTAAAATATTTTTGGCAGAAGGTAACTGAAACTATCAACGGTACTGTACAGAACAACCTTACGTTTACAGAGCAAAATATCCTCTCTTGAATTATATGCCCAGCACATGGAACCTTAGAAAAAGACAATACGAGTGGACTCTCTGTGCCCTTACCATAGCAGAAAGAGATACGGATGAATTGAAAAAATAAAAATGCAGCTCCCTTCTATGATTAGATTGAAGACTTATACAAACTCGCAACATATGAGCAACTTGCCTATAAACGCAGACTTGCCATGGACATGTTCAATGATATTTGGATTCCATTCTTACAAATACTGTAATAGGTGAAGTACAATAACAGATTTGGTGAAGTACAATAACAACCACAGTTTTTTGGGGGGTGTCCCCCCTTTATTTCACCTTCTACACAGGTTCTGTTTCTCTTTTTCTTTTCCTCTCTTTTATTTCTATCTCACCATGTTTAGTGCACATATAATTATGTGCTTTTTCAACTCTCAATAAAGATTTTTATTTCATTTTTTAAAAAAATCACTGGGGGTTGGACTAGATGGCCCTTATGGTCCCTTCCAGGACTACAGTTCTATGTTTCTAAGTGCTGCCCCAGTCAGTGCAGACAATATTGAACTGGATGGACCAATAGTCTGAATAATAATAATAATAATAATAATAATAATTAATTTTATTTATATCCCGCCCTCCCCAGCCGAAGCTGGGCTCAGGGCGGCTAACAACAATAAAATAATACAACATTCTAAAATCATTTCATTAAAATAAATTCAACTCAAATTGATGGCAACCATTAAGCTAAAGTTCTGTGAAGACTGCCAAAGGAGGGAGTCAGGCTGTGCCCTGACCAAAGGTCTGGTGGAACAGCTCTGTCTTGCAGGCCCTGCGGAAAGATGTCAAGTCCCGCAGGGCCCTAGTCTCTTGTGACAGAGCGTTCCACCAGATTGGAGCCACAGCCGAAAAAGCCCTGGCTCTAGTTGAGGCCAGCCTAACCTCTCTGTGGCCCGGGACCTTCAGGGTGTTTTTATTTGAAGACCGTAAGTTCCTCTGTGGGACATTACCAGGAGAGGCGGTCCCGTAGGTACAAGGGTCCTAGGCCATATAGGCTTCCTGCATTTCTATCCAGAAATGCAAAGGAGTTGAAGCTCTCTCTATCGCAGAATAATATCAGCACATCTACATATGTGAGCTCTCAATGTCTAATGCAAGGCATCTATTAAAGCTGTTTAATCTGAGTTCCGACACGCGCAGGCACATCCCTAGGGCGATTGGGCTGCATGCCCTGAAATGAGCTTGGAGGAGGGTGGGATTCCTTCCCGATTTCACAGCATCCTCAAGCACTTGGGGCTTGTGTACGAGCACACAGCCAATTCAAGGCAGTACATGGGTTGTTATTCTATTTTTATTTTTTATTTTAATGGCCAATGCTTAATACCTTAATTAGGGGCATGGAGAACGTAATTGTAGATTTAGTTAATATTTAATACTTTAATGGAAACAGAACACTTAAAATAATTATTTAAGGTTAAAAAATGTATACACATGTACATGCAGACAACCAATTATAGAAGAATTCGAAAGTATCAAATTCTTAAAGCGAGCGTACAATGGGCAAAGAGGATTGGTGGTTATATCCATGTTTCCTCATCACCCCAACAATTTGGCTCCATCATAGAATCACTGAATTGTGGAGGTGGAAGGAAACCCAAAGCTCATCTAGTCTAACTGCCTGCAATGCAGGAATCACAGCTAAAGGGCCAGTTTCTTTCATTCATGTATGCCAAATCCCATGTCTAGCATCAGGAATCCCAAGAATCTTGGCTTTGTTTTTTAAAGCAAGTTTAGATACATAGGAAACCGCCTTCTACCAAGTTAGACTTCGTGCCCATCTAGACCACTATTGTCAACTCTGGCTGGCAGCGTCTATACAGGATCTGAGAGCTGTTAGAAGACCCCTATTCCCCCTACCAGAACTACAAGTCCCAGAGTGGTTTAACTAGCTCTCTCTCTCTTCAAAGGGAACTCTGAGAAAGCCATTTCCGACCTGGGAGGAGAGGGGGTTGCGGGCAGAAATCCCTCCCACATCTCACACGCGGGGGCTGGCCCTTGCCCCCGCGTGGTTAGGGAATCCCCGGGCGTGTCAGCGACCCGGCCCGCCAATCAGTGGGCCGGGGAGACGTGGCCTAGCCTATTTAAGACTAGGCACGACCGGGGACCGCCCTCTTTGCCCCCTTTCCAGCTGAGCAGTTTTCCCATCCCACCCTCCCTTTAGGTTTAGCTAGCCTTGACCTTGCTATGGACTTCGGTTGGTCGCCGCAAGGGGCCTGGTAGGAATTTTTCCAAGTTGGCGCACTTCAAGCCTTTTGGTTTTTTCGCCTACCTCGTAGCAAACGTCACAACTTATTTTTGGTATTGGCGGTTAGGCATTGGCAGGGGTCAATTGTTATGCAAATGAAGGGGGGAAGGAAGCGCCATCACCTTCCCCAAAAGTAAGGGTAGTCCGGTAGAGGACTCCGAGGGGCGTGGCCTTGTCCGAAACCTAGGGAGGTAAGGGCCTCCGGCACGCCCCAGAGCGGTGACACCCGTGGGATCCTAGTTGGCGTACTTCAACAGGACTCCCACGGTTTGTGGACAACCCTCCCCGGTCCCCATGCCGGGTAGTCGATAGGAGCCAATGCCCAAGGCCAATACCTTCCAATTCTGTAATCAATAAAGTTGTGGCCTTTTTATGCCCATTAACCTAAAAATTCTGTGTCCGGTGTCTTCATTTCACATGGGGGAGGGGACTTGCCACGCAAATGTAGCTCTGTGAGGGGAATAGGGAGGGTCTCCTAACAACTCTCCACACTCTTAACAAATCACACTTCCCATGATTCTTTGGGAGAAGCCATGACTGTTTAAAGTGGTATCATAGTGTGTTAAATGCATTATATGAATGTGGCTTTAACCTTGGCTAGTGTAGCTTTTCAGCTGACTGGAAGAATGGAGACGGCCATCTTGAAAACCCAGTTGCCTCAGTTATGTTCCATGCCACCTCCTCTGCCTTGGGAATCCAACCCTTAACCCATCCGTCCGACAACACTTGGCTGGAAAGCCAAGGTCTAATCTCCTGGCCGTTTTTCTTTCTTTCTTTGGGAAAAAAATAAATAAAATAAAACCACTCTGTCATTAACAAATGAGGCCCAGGCCTTGATTAATTCTGCAGGTTTCTTCCATTAGAAGCCACTACATCATTGTTGCCAAACAGTCTTCCCCCACCCCCTTCCCCTTCAGAGCTGACCTTCTTCCCATCGTTTGGCCATTTCCCTTGGCTGTGGAAGTTATTATAGGCTGGTTATTTGAAAGACCTGGAAGCCGGGGCAAACTCTGCTTCCTTTCATCTGAGGCTCTGCGCCTCCTCAACCCTTGGCAGTTTGGAAGGATGGTGGAAGTAATTAATGGCTGAGGAGGAGAGGAGGAGGTGCTCCCAAGAGTCAAAAATTCCTCTTGACAATGACCACATGTCTGAGACTTGGCTACCAGTACACCTGGCCTAAGATTAGACTCCATGGCACATGTAGGCAACATTTGCACCATACAATTAAAGATCCATGATTCCACTTTAACAGTCATGGTTCTCCTCACCCCCCAAAGAATTCTGGGAGCAGCAGTTGATGAAGCGTTCTAAGAGGTGCTTTGTTGTTGTTTAGTCGTGTCCGACTCTTCGTGACCCCATGGACCAGAGCACGCCAGGCACTATCTGCCTGTTGTCTTTGTCCATGGAGTTTTCTTGGCAGGGATACTGGAGTGGCTTGCCGGTTCCTGCTCCAGGTGGATCACGTTTGGTTAACACTCTCCACTATGACCTGTCCATCTTGGGTGGCCCTGCACGGCATAGCTCATAGCTTCTCTGAGTTATTCAAGCCCCTTCGCCACGGCAAGGCAGTTATCCATGAAGAGGAGCCAGGAGGCCCCTATTCCCCATAGAAGTCCTAGACTGCTTTGACAATCCATCTCTTCCCAGGGAACTCTGGGAATTGCATATCTGTGAGAGGAATGACTGGATGCCTCTCATTGGCTCTGCCTTCAGCTACTGTTGAGCTCCCTGTCTTCTGCTTCCCAGTCTATCCCAATGGGCACCATCAACCATCACTGGTTTGTTGGCTCAGCCACATTTCTGTTTGTTCCATGTTTTCTTCTGCGCCCCATGATTTGTAGGCATGGGTCTGAGAGGTTTTACTTTTGTTTTCTTCACCTCTGAATCGGAGCACATGTCAAGATGCAGAAAACCCAATCTGTGTTTCTTCCGATTCAGTGCTGAGCAGCGGGTTTTCCCGGGAAATGTGATAGGACCAGTTCCGGATTTTCGTATAAGCTAAACAAGCTATGGCTTAGGGCCCCACTCTCTTGGGGGCCCCCAAAAAATTTAAAGGGAAAAAACTGGATGTACATTTCCAAAATATAAGATAAAAACCAAAATAAAACCTACATACAGCAACAGTGTGTTGTGTAGGCTCCTGTGATGTAAGGAATGGGCCCCGCCAGCTAGCCTGCTCCCTAAAATATCATTGGTTTGCTCATTTATATATATAGGGTGCCTACATTCTGTATGTGCAAATGGCTTTAGATACCTATTAGGTCCATAAGTTACCATATAGCATATATTCAACACAAAAAACAATGAAAATTTGTTGTTGACAAAGGACAGCTGGACATATAAAGGGCCCCATTACCTTCAGTAGCTTAGGGCCTCATCAAACCTAAATCCGGCCCTGCGTGGGACAAAAGAAAAACATATTGCATCCATTCTTAGAAATCATGGGACAAACCAGATCTGCTGAAGAGCCCCAAGTTTTAGGGAGTTTGTCCTTAGCAGGACCCAGCACTTGAGAGGAGAGATGGGAAGAGGAAACAAGTCAGAAAAAGAAGATGTTGAGAACTTGACTGGAGGTTATGAAGAAAGCTCTTTTCTTAAAGAAATCATCAGAACCCAATTCTCATGGATGAAAGGAGTGGAGACGCAAATGTGTTGCTGCATAGTGAGCATAAGCTCTCCCTGGTCATCATGTAAACTAGCTAGGATTTAAAACACACACACACACAGGCTATATTCTGAGAGAAATAGGGGAAACCTTGACTGACAGCTATTGGCCATAGGAGACTTAAACCACATGAGTGATGTCAGCTGGTGGAAGGCCAAGGGATGGTCGGCTGTTCCAAAGAACTGTGCCCTCTCCTCTTAGATTTGTCATTGACGTGCATTGTTATCTGCAAAAGGGGGTGGAGGAGAGAATGTAACCAGAAACACATTTTTAAGTGAAGGACTGACCTTTGAGGAATCAGGAAGATGTTTTGAGTCTGGCCAGCTGTGCGGGTGTCTGCCTCTCTGGGTTAAGCTAGATGGAATGGTTTCTAGTGGGGTGTCCCCATTTGGAACACAGAGGAAGCCTGACCCTCAGAGGCTCAATGCAGGCAATATTTTAAAACATCATCCATCTCTTTTCACGTTCTCTGCTCATACTAGCAGTGATTAAGCACAAGAGGGGCATTTCTAGGTACTTAAAAGATCCAGGGCAGAGACTCCTGACCAGGGATGGATGGATCTTTCAGCTTCTCATTTTTTCCAAACTTAAATTCGTTTGTCCAGCAGCAGTCTGTGACTACAAAAAGAAAAGGTTTCATATTACTGTTGGAAAGAGCAGAAGAATAATTAGGACTCTGTTCCAAAGATACTCAAAATGCATCCTCTCACTGTATCATGCCTCTATCAGCATCCTTACCAGCCAACACAAACCTTAGTGCGATTTCTGTATCGAAATGCTTCATGATAGTAAGGGTCAATGTAAGGTAAAGGTAAAGTGACCCCTGACCATTAGGTCCAGTCATGGCCGACTCTGGGGTTGCGGCGCTCATCTCGCTTTATTGGCTGAGGGAGCCGGCGTACAGCATTACTAAGCTCCTTCTGGTGAACCAGAGCAGCGCACAGAAACGCCGTTTACCTTCCCACTGGAGCGGTACCTATTTATCTACTTGCACTTTGACGTGCTTTCGAACTGCTAGGTTGGCAGGAGCAGGGACCGAGCAACAGGAGCTCACCCCGTTGTGGAGATTCGAACCGCCGACCTTCTGATCGGCAAGTCCTAGGCTCTGTGGTTTAACCCACAGCGCCACCCGCGTCCCTTAAGGGTCAATGTAGATGGGCATTAAGTAAGTTTTTGGATGGTGGTGATGAAACACATTTGTAGACTGTTTCGTGGCATAAAGATGTTGGAACAGTGTGCATGGTGAAAGGGGGGAAAATACAGAAACGCAAGCTCTCAGAACAATAAAAGCCAGCTCAACAAACTCTAAAACAATAAGGCCACCCATACAAACTCTTAAAAACAACAAAAACATTTCAACAAATGTAAAATGACTCAGTTATGCAACAGAGAAAGCCTTCCTAAACAAAAATGTATTCAAGGGGCAGCTAAACATAATCAAACTAGGCGCCTGTCTGACCATTGATTCAGCTGGTGATTGATTCCAGAGAGTTGGAGCTGCAACACTAAAAGCCTGGTTTCTGGTACAGGCTAGGCACACCTCTAATGTGCTTATAGAGACAGCTGAATCTGTCAATGTTGGTTTCTCTGTTTCTCATTTTCTCCCAGTCCTAAATACAGTACTCTACATTTCCACATCACTTTGAGAGAGAGAAATCAAGTCCTCATGAAGATTCACCTGCATCTTAATGTGACTTTCGCATTCTGTACACATTTTGTATGCGATTGTGACTCATTTACAATTTCCCCTAACTTAATGCATTTTTCTATGTTATTTTCACTCACACCTGCCTTTTTCTGCACACTTTCCCTGAATATGCACATTTTTGTATCCATGACCTGATTGGAGAGCTGTACTCCAAAATCTTGATAGACACAAACGTCAAAAGCTAACTGCATTTCAGTTTACATATTGGCTTAGGAAGTGTTGATTATTAAAATGCAAACTGAGCCGGATTTCAACTCCATCCCCTGCCTGTGGCAGAGCAACGGAAAGTTCCTAGTGCAATTTCCATTCCACTTTGGAAGCAAAGGCTTCAAAATTCAGGGAGAGAGAGAGAGAGAGAGAGAGAGAGAGAGAGAGAGAGAGAGAGAAGATAGTTTCAGAAACTACACCTGCAGGTCAAGAGCAGAGTTGAGCAAAACAGACCTCCTGAAATTCTCCATCCAGTTTGTGGGTGAAATTGCAGAGGGATCCTTTTTGGGTGAATATTTTGCTAAACATTTCAACCAGTCCTTTGGGACTTTCCTGAAACTCAGGCTCACCATGAACAGTAACAGATGCACAGCTTCTTTCTATGGGGAAGGGCCATAGCTCAGTGGCAGAGAAACTACTTTGCATGTGGAAGATGGCAGGTTCAATCTCTAACATCTCCAGGTTGGGCGCAAAATGTCCTCTGTCTGAAATCCTGAAGAGCGGCTGCCAGTCAATGTATACAATGCTAACCTTGATGCTGACACAGTCTAAGTCAGCTCCCCATGTTCCTTGTTTCCTAAGTTGCTTGTAATTTGTTTGCTTTTGCTGCCACTACAAGGAGCAGACGTAGCACTGTAGCTGTGTTGGCAACCCAGCCGCCATTTTGCATCTGCCGCAATACTGCAGGCCTAGCGTCGTTCAAGGGCATATTGGGAGCAAAATAGTCTCTGTTGCAAAACATGGTGGGCTATATTTGGGCAAATGGTCCATTTTAAAGGAATCCTTTCCTGAAACGAAGGAAATTCTCAGAAATTTCCCCAGAACAATCTCCTCTGGTCCTGGAGGCAAAAAGCACTCCTCCCCCCAAACTAAAACTCAGCAATAAACCCAGTGTTTTTAATGCCCTTATATTGGAATTAGTCCAAATTCTTTTCTCCACATGCTGATCAACTCATCAACCTTACAGTATATTGTGTGTGTTTGGCACACGCACAGAGAGAGTTACACACACATGTATGTAAAAAAACACAAAATTATGCCTGCAAGCGCCCCGTAAAAGAATTCCTGTGAACAATAAATCAGACACAAAATAATCATTGCCAACTAAAGGACTGTACTTCTCATATTATTAGGCCCTAAGTAATGAAATGTTTTTTCTAGCTTATCGTGTCTACACAAGAGAGGGAGGTGGATTCTTCTTGGGGATATTGAGAGGCAAGTAATCTGACACTCTTTAAAAACCCTTCAGTGGGCCCAGATTTCCCATAGTTAAGACGCTTCAGCACAGCATGTTTACAAAGGGCCCCTCGTCCCTTCCTGGATTTACGGTTGGATAACTGGACTGGCCTATATGGATGCCATAATGGGGGCAATTCCCCAAGTCTCTCTGGGGCAGATATTCCTAGCATCTAACTTGACAGACACACAGGAGCTGTGGCTTTCTGCATTCTCCGGAGGGTAATTAGGTTCATTAGCAGGCGATTAATTCCTTTGCTCACCTGCCAAGTTGGGTTTGATCCTTAGGGCTAGGTTTTTTTTAAGATAACCCCCTCCCCCAAAGGAAATACACTCCAGAACCTGATAAAATTAAGACTGATGTGTAACATGACAGGAACTTAGCTGCACCATTTAATACTTGAGAAAAATAATACCCATAATTGCCACAAAGGGCCGTTGGAGAAAGGATATGTAGATGGACCAATGATCTGACTTGGCTGATTAATATTCTACACAGCGTTTAAAATGTGTCTGTGGAAAGGGTGTGTGTGTTATTGTTCTGCTGTTTCGTTTTACTTATTTTCATGTTTTTATCTTCTATTGTACTCTGTGAAGTGTCCTGAGATACGATGATGAAGATTTATGAATCTTTATAAGATTTATGAATCTTATAAATAATAAAATAATAATATAAAATATAAGGCAGCTTCCTGAGTCGCCAAACTTGGCTCTGTGGCGAGTGGCTCTGCCAATCAGATTCAGTTCCCTACTCCTGAAACGTTTCATGAATCTGATTTAATTACTTTTATTTATTTATAATAGTGCCCTCTCTCAAAACATCATGGCAGTGTACAGCAACGTAAAAGCAACACCAAGCACTCCTGAAAATGACTGGCTGCTCAAGGGACATTTTCAAGGACTGCATAGGCCAGTCGACAACAAGAAAGCTTCAGGAGACATCTGAAAGTCAAAAGGAAGAGTGTCTGTCTGCTGAACCTCTGCTAGAGGAGTGTTTTAAAGCATAGGATAGGTACAATCACTCTGGTGTCAGTCTGTTTCTTAGCACAATTCAGTGTGTTGGTGCTTACCATTGTTAGAGAAATCAATAAGGCCTAGACTTCTGGACAATCGACAAAGGAACTTTGTTATGGTCAACAGTTATAAGAATACAGAATATGGTTGTCTTAGCATTATGTCACCGCATAATGTCACATAATGCTAAGAAAGCTGCCTTGAAAAGGTTTTTAAAAAAGGTTTTGAAAGGGCAAACCTATTTTAGTAACACGCTAAAACCTCCTTGCAACTTTTGTCGTTTCCCAGTACATTTGAGGAAGCGACTCTCATGCTTCTTGGCACATCATCTACTGTATAGACATTTTGCACATTGTGCAATGTTCAGAGCAGCTGTGGCAAAGATGGACCTTTTGGATAGGAGTATCGGAAAAATAAGGTTGGGCCGCTGATACTTGCCAGTGTGGTGTAGTGGTTAAGAGCGGTGAACTCGTAATCTGGTGAACTGGGTTTGATTCCCCGCTCCTCCACATGCAGCTGCTGGGTGACCTTGGGCTAGTCCCACTTCTCTGAAGTCTCTCAGCCCCACTCACCTCACAGAGTGTTTGTTGTGGGGGAGGAAGGGAAAGGAGAATGTTAGCCGCTTTGAGACTCCTGAAGGGGAGTGAAAGGCGGGATATCAAATCCAAACTACTACTACTACTACTACTACTACTACTACTACTCTTCTTCTTCTTCTTCTTCTTCTTCTTCTTCTTCTTCTTCTTCTTCTTCAGATAATTATCTTTTGGTTTGATTTCCACAATACCAATAGAACAGCCAGGGACCACTGAAGTCATCAATGGAGGTTCTCTTCCAGATGATGCTGCCAGATGAGGTCACACAGGTGAAAACTAGGGGAGATGTTGGTAGGGGCACCCATTTACACAACTCCCTCCCTACAGAGTCTCACCTGGCATACACTCTGTTGTCTTTTTGGTGTCAGAAACCAAGACATTTTGGTCTCAGGTTTTTGCAGTTCTGAAGTTCTAAACTATTTTGGCTGAAACTTTCAGCTGCTGGCTTTCTCTTTTGGCTGATCTTTGTTTTGCTAGATCATATTAATTGTAATTGTTGCTTCTGTTCAGAAGCTGGGCAGGAGGGGGACAGTCCCAGGAACTGTAAGGGCAATATACAAGCCTATCAATCAAACAAACATATAAATAAAAACAATCCCCACCCACAAAAAACACACTCCCCAAGCATGCAGCTCAAATATAATCTAGCCGAGCTAAATGACTGTGTCTCTGGTGTGACTCAGAAACATTTTACCCTAATCTTTAACATGTAAATACAAAGCAGTTCTTTTGTGTGCCAGTCCTCTGGTATGGGGATGGAGGAGAAATTTGATTCAGCCCACATTTAAAGATGAATTTGCCTAATTTCTGCTTCCCAGAACAATATGTGAACCAAATCACAGCCATCTTTTAAAACTTGCACTTCTCTGAATTTTTCAATCCCTTTCTCCAGCCACATAATGTGTACAGAAATGCTTATACACAGATGAAAATGCATATATGTGAGTGAAAGTAACATTCACAAATGCATTCAATTAGGGAAGGCACACTTTGCAAAAAGGTATGTATATTACGAACAGCGGCATACAAAATTGTGTATTTGGGGATAAATATACATGAATTTTCATGAGGACTAGAAAAATAATCTCAGGTTGATGTGGAAATGTGGAGAGCCGAACTTAAAATGAGAATTTGTCAGAAACTGAAATGGACAGATTTGTCTGTTCCTATTTTGGTGTCATTCTCACACACACCCCTTCCCTTGTTTTACTGTTGCCCGGTAACCAGCTACAACACTTTCCTATTTCATGCTGTAAGATTTCAAAAGGTAAAAGTGGATTAGGTAAGCCAGCAAAGCACTCGGAAGATTGCTGGGGCTGGAGTGGGGAGGTTGAAATAAAGTTTACAGAGATCCTGCCTTTGCCAAATCAGTGTGTTTTTATTTTCATAAATGTGCACTTTAAATTCCTGGCATCAAGCTGTCGAACCCTGGAATCCAATTAAGTCATAGTACACAGAGTTAAAATTCCAAACCTTCCCCACCCATCTCTGAGAAGTGCAAAATCGCAGGCTACTTAATCTCACCATGTTGGTAATTTCGTTGCTGTTTGTACAGCACTTTGAACGTGCAGCGCTACAAGGTTTAAGCACGCTGTTGTTTTAACAACCAATCCCTCATTGGGCAATGAGAATAATTAATCATCATAATCTCCTTCAGAACACACACCACCCCTGCAAAACCCACCTGAGCACCAAAAAAAGAGCGAGCCAGCGTGGTGTAGTGGTTAAGAGCAGTAGTCTCATACTCTGGGGAACCGGGTTCAATTCCCTGCTCCTCCACATGCAGCTGCTGGGTGACCTTGGGCTACTCACACTTCTCTGAAGTCTCTCAGCCCCACGCACCTCACAGAGTGTTTGTTGTGGGGGAGGAAAGGAAAGGAGAATGTGAGCCGCTTTGAGACTCCTTCGGGTAGTGATAAAGCGGGATATCAAATCCAAAAACATCAGACTAGGTCTCCTTAAAAATGTAGCAAGGGGCTTCACAAGAATTGGCCTGAGCAACAGCCTATTCCAACTTGAACTTTCCCAAAGAGTTCAGGACTACTCTTTATATATATAATTTTTATATATATAATTTTTAATATAATTTTTATACATATACATATATGTGTGTGTGTGTATAATTTTTTTATTAGTTTTCCAATACACCCCCAATAATAGCCAAATTATAACAATAGCAATTAATTCCCAAATTATACAATTGTCAAAGTGCCAATCAACTTCCAGTTTTTACATTTTACTTAAAGTGGCTCCCCTCATGATGGTGGATTTGGGTGCATTTCCGAACTTATATCACTGCATTCCATAATCTTAATTAATGTCAGTTAAATTTCAGTTATAATAATAATCCCTTAGTCAACAGCTACATAATTAATGATTTCCAGTCATGATGTTACAATATATAAATAAAAATATTGTCTTTATTCTACCCTGCAGGAACTGTTCTTTATATTGACAGAGTCATCCAGAAGACTCTACAGCATGGGTAGGCATACTAAGGCCCGGGGGCCAGATGCCGCCCAATCGCTTTCTAAATCTGGCCCACAGACGGTCCAGGAATCAGTGTGTTTTTACATGAGTAGAATGTGTCCTTTTATTTAAACTGCATCTCTGGGTTATTTGTGTGGCCTCCCTGGTGTTTTTAAATGAGTAGAATGTGTGTGTTTATTTAAAATGCATCTCTGAGTTATTTGTGGGGCAAAGGAATTCGTTCATTATTTTTTTCCAAAATATAGTCTGGCCCCCCAATAAGGTCTGAGGGACAGTGGACTGGCCCCCTGCTGAAAAAATTTGCTGACCCCTGCTCTACAGAGCAAAAACTCTTTTTGGGGTCAGCACACCTTGTTTGCACTTGCAATCTGATTGCGGTTATCTGCTTTGGGACTGACACCCGGAGTATACATTGGCAGACTCACCCCATCCCACCTGGGGGCCCCCTTCTACCCCCTGAAGCCCTCTAGCTCTGATGCTTCTTCTCCTTTAAGAATGTAAAAAGGACCCTACTGGATTGTCAGACCAATTAAGTCTAGCATCCTGTTTCTGGGAGTGGCCAACAGATCTTGCCCAAGGTGCCTTTAGAACTGGCACTGATCTGCATCACATGATTTAACCCAAGAGAGGTAGAGGGGTGGTGACATATTGGGGAGATGTGGACAAACCTTCTTTGGAGCAATGATCTATTCTCACAGAGCCAATGTGATGCCTTCCAGATGTTATTGGACTACAACTCCCATCAGCCACTTCTTCTTCTTTGGCGACCACTCATATCTGAGTAAGATTGTCTTCCATGAACACGGTCTTAACAGCAAGTGACTCTGGATCCACGCATCCTTCCACTGTGGGGACATAGGTTTTCCAGGCGGGAGTTGATCAAAGTGAGGTTTTGCCAAGCGTGCCTTCCTCTTAGCTTGTTTCTCCCTTTCGTCCTGAGTTCGAGTGTCTTCAACGTCCATGACACCTTTGGTAAAGGCTGTTCTCCAATTGGAGTGCTCGCAGGCCAGTGTTTCCCAGTTGTCAGTGTTTATACTGCATTTTTTAAAGATTTGCCTTGAGCAGGCATCCCCAAACTCAACCCTCCAGATGTTTTGGGAGTACAGTTCCCATCATCCCTGACCACTGGTACAGTCAGCTTAGGGATATTGGGAGTTGTAGTCCCAAAACATCTGGAGGCCCGAGTCTGGGGGTTCCTGGCCTTGAGAGAGAGCCTTTAAACCTCTTTTGTTGACCACCGGCATTACGCTTTCCATTTTTAAGTTTGGAATAGAGTAGTTGCTTTGGAACACGATAATCAGGCATCCGCACAACATGACCAGTCCAATGAAGTTGATGTTGAAGAAGCATTGCTACCAGTATGGTTAATAGTCGGGGTGATGGGAGCTGTAGTCCAGAAACATCTGGAAGGCTGCATATTGCCCACCTTATCCTAAAGGATGGCTGGTCACAGCCAGTCAGTCTACTCTGGGAAAGGTCATGGTTAGAATACAATGTCAAAGCATTTCTTTTGCAATCTTTATTGCTGTTGAATGGAATTGGGTTAGATTCGTTGTTTCATGTTGTGTTTCTTGGTTGGCCTTGCTAGTGGTTTGCCCTGGGTTGCTTTGGCGAGTCCCAAAGTCAAGATACAAATATTGTGATCGCTAAAATAACAGAACAGCCAGGACTGAAGTTCCTGCCTTCGTTTCTTTGTAGAAACCACCTGCCATGCTGAGATATTTTTGGCCTCGACTGTGACGCTGCCTCAGCGAGGACTTGAGAAAAGAAATATCAACATGGTTTGGATTTGTGTCTGATCCACCAGTTCTCTGTCTACGGGCAGTTCCTCACAAGTTCAGAACTCCAGCAAGTCTGCACTTGCTCAACACATCAAGAGATTTAGGTGACTGGTTCATAGCATGCACAAATTCAAACAGTGTTTTCACGCAGCACATAGTTATTCACTCCTACAAGATACAGTGATGGCCATGGAGAAGAAGACTATCAATGACTACTAGTCATGGTAGCTATGTTTCATTTGTGTCCTGCTTGAGCTGGACTTTCCCATAGGCATCTGGTTGGCCAAGGTTCTGGACTTGATGGACCTTTGGTCTGCTCCACCAGCGATCCTTGTACATTCTTAATTCTTACACCACAATCAATGTCCTGGTAATACAAAGTCTCCAGAAAGACAGCTGATGGAGTGCAAGTTGAGTTGGTTGCAAGCAGCAATATTTTAACCCTGATTGCAGATGCAGTTGAAGTTGTAGAAGCTTTTAAGGTACGTCTGTCTCCACTCACTTGAATTCAAGCTGGTCTACTCGAGATTCCTGTGTTGTAGGGAGTTGGACTAAATGACCCGTCCAACTCTACAATGCTATTATTCTACAGAATATGCTGCAATGGAGCTGGGCATGTTTCCTACTGTACAGAAGACAGTCTTCTGTTTGAAGGACCTTCTGGCCGAAAGCCCACTTTAAAGACTAAGACTAAGACTTTAAAGACTAAGAACCACATTATTCAACAGCATTAAGATTTCCATTGATTTCAATAGGTGTGAAAGGGTTTGTCAAGTTAAGTTGTCTTCCTTTCTAATCTTTTCCCATCATTCTCCCCATTTCTGCAGCAATTTGCAGAAAGAAAGAAAGAGAGAGAGAGAGAGAGAGAGAGAGAGAGAGAGAGAGAATCCTCTATTTAGTGATAATTTCTCTACGCGAACACATTTTTCATGCAGGTTTGACTAACGCACAAATTTATTTTTGCAGGCAATTTCTCCTAATATAATGTTATTCTCAGTAACATATTTATTTTAATGCACACTTTCGCCTAATATATGCATCTTTGTAAAGAGGGTTTGGTTGGACAACTACACCTCAAAATTTGAACGAGTGCAAATTTCAAGGGATGGCTGTGTTTCGATTCTCATATTGTTTTGGGAAGTTCAAATCTGACAGATTTGCCTTTAAATGTGAATGGAATCAAACTTCTCCATCATCCTGAGCCCCTGCACATCAGTCTTAGGGGAGAGAGATACGTATGAGGTGAAGGAATTGCAAATGATGACAAACTTTTAAAATGTACAAAATTTAGAAATGAAAAATGACGGAACGAAAAATTCCCAAGCTCAGAAGCAAGACAGATCATTTGGAACTTAAACACCCTGGGAGAAAAAGGAGGTGAATTTTCGAGGTGCTCTTACTGAACCCAATTCCATGTCAGAAAGAATTTCACTCCAGCCCAAACTGGGAAAACATTGGTGACAGGATGCCCTGTCTCAGGGCAAAGGATTGGGAAGAATGGCCCACCATTCCTGCTTCGATTCTACTGGGAAAAGAAATCACCTCCAGCCCTTCATAATTTCCTGTCAGATTTTGCCAGGCTACTGCTTTATTAATAGAGGGAGAGAACGGGGAACACCAAACATAAATTCACACCATCAGTCACAAGGAAGAGAGAGGGAAAAAGTTCAGCTGTCTCCATGATTTAGGAGCCCCCCTGAGCTATGGTGCGGGGAGAGGGGGTGGGAAACCAAACCACACACGCACAG
This sequence comes from Podarcis raffonei, assembly GCF_027172205.1. Lineage (NCBI taxonomy): Eukaryota > Metazoa > Chordata > Lepidosauria > Squamata > Lacertidae > Podarcis > Podarcis raffonei. The sequence continues at coordinate 30,294,716 of NC_070617.1, read as the reverse complement.
ACTTGGTCGAGGGGAAATCTCCCATTTGTGTACAGCATGTCCGCTGACAATAACCTGGAACTGAATTGTACAGATCGCAGGCTTAAAAGAATGTAATGAAAAGGATGGACACTTAGCAAGGAAACACCTGCCCTCATTGAGGATGAGGGATGTAATGTTTATCCTAATAAAAATGTGCTAACAATAGCCATCTATCATGTCAGGGAAAAGCCTGGCTCAAAACCCTTGAACCATGCTACCTTTATAGGTGTGTGTTTATGTGCCTGCACACACACATATGGACCATAGCTCAGTGGTAGAGCATTTGCTTTGCATGCAGAAGGTCCCGGGTTCAATCCCTGGCAGCAGGAAAGACCCCTGCCTGTTACCCTGGGTGCTAGCTGCCAGTCAGTGTAGATAATATTGAGCTGGCTACATCTAAGCTAGGTACCGCTGTGGGTTAAACCACAGAGCCTAGGACTTGCTGATCAGAAGGTCGGTGGTTCGAATCCTTGCGACGGAGTGAACTCCCGTTGCCCGGTCCCTGCTCCTGCCAACCTAGCAGTTCGAAAGCACATTAAAGTGCAAGTAGATAAATAGGTACCACTCCAGTGGGAAGGTAAACGGCGTTTCCGTGTGCTGCTCTGGTTCGCCAGAAGCGGCTTAGTCATGCTGGCCACATGACCCAGAAGCTGTACGCTGGCTCCCTCGGCCAGTAAAGCGAGATGAGCGCCGCAACCCCAGAGTCGGCCACGACTGGACCTAATGGTCAGGGGTCCTTTTACCTTTACCTTTACCTTTACATCTAAGCTACTTGATATACAGCAGCTTCCTATGTTCTGATACACTGGGGATGGAGAACTGGTGGTCCTCCAGGTGTTGTTGGACTGCGACTCCCATCAATCCCTAGCTGCTGGGCAGTCCAGTTGGGGATGATGGGAAATGGAGTCCAGCACCTTCTGGAGGGCAGCTATTTCCCATTCCCTGCTACACACCCACTCTCCCCGCTGTCTCCAATGATCCCAGCACAGTGGGCGTGGTTGCTGTGTGATCAAAATCCAAGACTCGCCTGGAAGCATTCATGGCCTTTTCAAGTCTGCCTTTATGGTTGGAGTCAATGTGGAAACAAATCCCATCTGCAGTGCAATAGCTCAACACTAGGGGCAGCAGGACACAGAAATCCACAGAGACCTGACCAGTTCCTGATGACCAACATCAGCTGAGAGAAGGGGCAGCCAAAGTGGTGCCCTTTGGCCGCTATGAACTACAACTCCCATGACCATCAGCCATTCTGGCTGAGGCTGATGGGAATTGTAGTCCATAACATCTGGGAGGGCACCAAGCTGTGACTACCACTGGGTTAGAAAATGCAAACAAAACAAAACAAAAACACACACCAATAATCCCACGTAATAGTGACAATGTCAGAAGCTACTAGAAGGTGCAATGTGTGGGAAGTGCAGATAGGTACAATAACCACTAACTATACATTGCCCGATATGTTCTGTGCATTATTATTTAAATTTCATTATGCACTTCAGGAATGTAAAATTGTGTGTGTGTGTGTGTACCTGAAAAAATCTATATAAAAAGGCAGGAGGCCATTTTTTACAGAGGAACAAACCTTTTAGCCTTAGGGCCTTTAGGAAATATCTCTATAGAGTGAGTGTGTGTCTATGTGTTTTCATGCGCATGAGAAAAAGAGACACTAGGGATGGGAAGATCTGTCAGTTTTGGGTTTTCTCAATTTTTCACTTTCCCACAGGGATACCCACCATATTTCTGCATCTTTTTGCCATTTAAAAAAAAAACTCCTCGTGAAAATCTGTTAGCATTTTGGCATGCATTCCCCCTAACATATAGTCTCTTTTTTGCAAGCCGCTTCCCCTAACATAATGCATGTTTGCACGTTATTTTCACCCATGTACACATATGATGTTTATGATGTTCACTTTCCTCAAATAGATGCAATTTTGCACGCAAGATAGATGCCATTTTGTACACAAAAGTATATGCACACTTCTAGACTTTCCTTTCTTTTGTCTTATGCTGGTTTTGATGTGTGTGTTCGCTCATTTATTATAGTAAGTCAACTTTGAGTTACTTTTTTTTTTTAAGTGACTAAGATTTATGGCGCTAATGATTATGGATTTCACATTACGGATTTCACATTGCAAAATTCAGAGAAATGCACATTTCAAAGAACAGCTCCATTTCCATTTGAACATTGTTTCAGGAAATACAAATTACTCCTGTCTTATTGGATTGATGAACCCCTTTCTTCCCCCGTGTTTTAGCTGCGTGGGATTCATGCTTATATTGTGTTGGCCAATGGCTACAAACAATAATAAAGACTTTCCTTTCTTAGTACTGTAGATTAAGCAGCTTCCCATTCAAATCCTAACCAAAGTGGATTTCTCCCCCACCCTGAAAACAGACAGGCAAAGGAAGACAGGATGATTTCATCAACCCATTGAAAGACTTTTCTGCTTTCTCTGTAACGGATACTGCATCACACAATATTTCTTAAGTAAATACTGGGGGAAGAGGCAGGATAAGAATCGTACACAGGCCTAGTAGCTGAGAGATGATGTATCTAGGCCCTTTCCATAACACCTGTTACAGAGCTCAAATGCACCAGGGTGCGGAGGAGCTTCTGAGCCTCACGCCAAGTCGATCTCATGCGTTGTTTTTTTTACAGACAAAAATGTGCTCCATTCCTTTACCTCCCAGAGCTTTTCTTGTGCTGCACTCGGATTGCAATTACATGCTAAATATCTGTCTATCAATAGGCTGGATCCCCTCAATTTGTATGACACGCTTTAACGCAGGCCTAGCCAAGCCTAATGGAATGACAGCTATGCCCTCAAACCATAGACCCAAGGGCTCCTGGGATACTTCTCACTGGAAGGCTTTGGAGGGGAAAGACAAGAAAGAGAGGAGGGGGAGAGAAAGAAGGAAGGAAAATCAAAACACTCCACCAGTTAAGGTGGTGGGAGGGACGACGACTAAACAGCACTAACTGGGAAAAGGAGGATAGTGCTTCTGTGAAAGGATATAGTAAAAGCGAATTGATGCTTTTGAATTATGGTGCTGGAGGAGACTCTTGAGAGTCCCATGGACTGCAAGAAGATCAAACCTATCCATTCTGAAGGAAATCAGCCCTGAGTGCTCACTGGAAGGACAGATCCTGAAGCTGAGGCTCCAATACTTTGGCCACCTCATGAGAAGAGAAGACTCCCTGGAAAAGACCCTGATGTTGGGAAAGATGGAGGGCACAAGGAGAAGGGGATGACAGAGGATGAGATGGCTGGACAGTGTTCTCGAAGCTACCAGCATGAGTTTGACCAAACTGCGGGAGGCAGTGGAAGACAGAGGGCCTTACTGGCTACTCTGAATAAGTCCCCTTTTATTAAATCATCCTTTCTGCCTGTTCTTGGACCCAGAAACATTACAGTGTGTGCCATAACAGAGAAGAGTCTGGGTGCAGTTGCTGAAAAGACGCTCCTTTCCCCAGTTCCAGCCAGGTGTATTTCTGAGAGTGTTACTTTGGGGTGAAGCAGAAGGAGCCTGTTGAGGAGGCTGAGAGGCCTTGCCATGTCTGCAGGATGTCATGTGCTCGGTAAACACCCTCCTGAAGGCAGAGGCATGATATAATTTATGTGTTCCCTGTAGCTGCGACGCTTGAGATCTGGAATGTGCCCCGATTCACAGCCGCTCAACCAAGCCAAATGATGGGCGCCATCCAAGTTTTGCTGCCCTTTAGTGAAAACGTTTCACACCAGTAACATTTATTTGAAATAGTGTCATGGGGTGTTGTTTTCCTTGGGTTGTTATCGTTTCTAAGGGGCTGGGTTTTCTTCTTCTTCAACCTTTCCCCCTTTGGTTCAACTTGCAGACAAAGAAAATGGGGTTTGGTGGGGAGACACAATATAGGAAGCAGTCAGCCAGTGTCTATATCTAGGCCAGAATGGAGGAGCTGTCCTCCAGGATTTCGTCCTAGGTGAGCGGATCCTTTTTAAAAACAACAACCATGAGCTCTAGTATCTTGTTTGGATTGAACCTGGAATTTTCTGCATGCGTACCACTGATAGACTAGAAATTTGTCCATTTCTGTTTCAGTCTGCTTCCAGTTTCTCTGTTTCTGTCTCTAGTTTTCTTCCTCTTTTAAGTTCCCCACATTTGCACATTACTTTGCCTTTAAAAAAAAAATCATCCAGAAAATGCATAAACATTGTAACATGGATTTCTCCTAATAAACCTATTCTAATGAAATGTATCCATGTGTACATTCTTTTGCACAGTGAGTCCCCTTAACAGAATGCATATTCCATTTAACAGAATGCATATTTATGCTGTTTTCATGGATATAGGCATTTATAGGCATATTCTGCCCTTGGATATGCATTCATATAAATATACACACACACACAATTGTGTATGTGTGTATGTATACACAAACACACACACACACACACACACACTTTATCATTTTTAATGACCTGATGCACCATATATACATTACTTGGGACTCAGCTACATTAGTAAAGAAAAAGCGTTTTATTTGAGTTATAACACCAGATGGCGCTGTGGACTCCTGTCTTTGGCCAACATGATTTCCCATTATGAAGTTTACAACACATTTTCCTGAAACACATTTTTGATGAGTCTAGATCCAGCCTTGGCTGGAGAACCGCACTGCAAAATTCAGAACCTTTCAAGGGAAATTCCTGTCAGGGAAAAATGTGGAGAATGAATGAATGGCTGTGTTTCAGTTTTCATATTGTCTTGGAAAGTGAGAATCTGATAGGTTTGACTTTAATTACAAACTGAATCTACTTTATCCCTAACTACTGAGCAATGCCCCTCTGGGGTTTGCCTCCTTTTTTAATATATATAATTTTTATTCAATTTTTTGTTTTACAATTTCAATTAAGCATTTTACATACTTAAAATATCAGTGACTCACCTTCTTCTCTTTTCGTGGTTCATTTTGCATGTCTTACATCCCTGCATATTTTACAAAAACTATTCCAATTGGTTTCCCACTGTTTTTTGGTCTCATTTTTTTGGCCTACCTAGAAACACGCCATTTGCGGTGCGAAACATTGCAGGAGGCAATTTACAAGTGTTCGGCGCCATTTTTTAGTGAGTCAGACGATGTCGGAATTGCAGGCCTGGCCAGGGTGGTCTTCTTGTTAGATCCTCTGGACTTTATGAGGCATATGACCCTCACCTGAGGCTGCTCCAGCTCAGGTATCACACACCTTCTTCCCAAGCTACCAAACCCCACCTGGGCTATTTCACTATTCAGGTCAACTTTACAAGGTTTCATTTCCATTCCTCTCACGAGGAATCAGGTCTGCTATAATCCTTATTCCGGAGCAAAGCACACAAGCCCCAACCCCCAACAGATCCATTATTTTCAAAATTTTGTCCATACAAAACACCATCTTTGGCAACTGCACAACTGTTGTGATTCAAATTTACATTAAAACCATGCTTGGTCAGGTTTGTCGCGCTCAGCAAACTGTTAATTCGGGCAAGTAAACTATACCTCTCACTTCATGACAAACAGTTTTTCTACTTGCAACTCACTTGCTCCTTTTCCTTGCACAAACATTGCAGTACACAATTTCAGGTGTTCGGCACTGTTTTCGAGTGAATCAGACGTCGTAATTTGGCTGAAAACCGTGACCCACAGGTAAGGGCATCAAGGGCTCATTTTTGGCCTACCTAGAAATGCACCGTTTGCGGTACAAAACGTTGCAAACGGCCTCAGTCCAGTATATCTGAAGGAGCGTCTCCACCCCCATCGTTCTACCTGGACACTGAGGTCCAGCACTGAGGGCCTTCTGGCGGTTCCCTCACCACAAGAAGCCAAGTTACAGGGAAGCAGGCAGAGGGCCTTCTCGGTAGTGGCGCCCGCCCTGTGGAACGCCCTCCCACCAGATGTCAAAGAGAACAACAACTACCAGACTTTTAGAAGACATCTGAAGGCAGCCCTCTTTAGGGAAGCTTTTAATGTTTGATGTATCACAGTATTTTAAGCTGCCCAGAGTGGCTGGGGATGCCTAGCCAGATGGGCGGGGTATAAATAAATTATTATTATTATTATTATTATTATTATTATTATTATTATTAATGTTATTTTATTTTATATTTTAGGAACTGCAACAGGGACCGCCCCCAACCACTTTACTTGGTTGGATTTGCCCTGATAATGCAATTGCTTGGTTTCCACACAGAGACTTCAGCTCTTTAATCCCAATGAAAGGCTGTGAACATGAGGTTGGTAAATTCCCCCAGATTCATGAACATAGAGCAAATCAGTCCATGGTCCTATGATTATGCGCCATCTTCTGCTTGCAACAATATACATATGTTGGAGTCTCCGCTAACATTGCATGAACAGAATTCTTTCACAGCTAGCTCTCTGGACAATAACTGGCTGTTATTGGTGGACATGAGTTTAAGATGTGAGCTTGTTCTCATATTCTTCTTTTTTCTTTTTAAAATAGGATCTAAAATTTCAAGGGAGTCAACTGGCAGTCAACTGGGAAGGGGAAAAAAAAGAGAATAAATTGCCCTCCCTTAAAGTTAAAACAAAGCATTTGTTTGAATATGTTTACCAGCTTGTCTGAGTCCCGTCCAGCTGGGTTCACGATCAGGGATCTCAGTGACGGGTGCTATTCATTTGAGGTCTTTATTCACATGGGATTAGACGGCTGTCTGGCCCATGGCTGAAAAATCATTACTTTTAATGCGCCAACCTGCTTGGGTTTTGCTCTCTTTATGACAATGAGCAGTTGGGATATGTTTTCTCTTCCTCCTCCCCCCCCAACCCCCGGCTGCTCCTCACACACCCGTTTTACCAAAAAAGAAGAAAAAAGAAAAAGAGACTACTAAAGTGAAAGGAATCCTTGCTGCCTGTAAAGAGATTTTTGTTTTGTTTTGTTTTTTAAAGATTTTTATTAAAATTTCAAAAATTTATATAAAATAAAACAAAACAAAAATACAAACAGACAAACAGACAAGAGTAAAAAACAAGTATACTTTCAATCCCTTATTTTCTTGTAACTTACTTCCCCGGCTTCCTCATACCTCCCCTTTCTGTATTCCAATTTCTAATTTATTGGTTCAGCAAATCCTTTCCCTTCATTTTCATTTAATTTTTGACCTTTCTTTTCTTTTTACTTATCCATTACCGCTAGAAACCACGTAAATGCTAAACCAGCGTCATACTAACATTCATTAATTTTGCAATGTTTCTTAAGATAGTCCTTAAATTTCTTCCAATCTTCTTCCGCTGTCTCTCTCCCCTGGTCTCGGATTCTGCCAGTCATTTCTGCCAGTCCCATGTAGTCTATCACCTTCATCTGCCATTCTTCCAGAGTGGGTATGCCTGTAAAGAGATTTTTGTCTTGCTTTGTTATTGACTTATAAAAAAATAAAAAATTTGCTCACTGGGAAATTTAAGGACTTGGATTATTTTTTTAAAAGGGACTTTGGCATCTGTTTCCAGCACAAAACAGGGCCTCCCCCTACCCCCAGCTAGAACTCACCAGAACTCAGTTCTGCCCCCTCGCAGGTGGGCACCCTTGCCATTCTAAGAAAACGAGAGAGGTAAAATTTACAGCCTGTAATGCTTTGAAAGAGAATATGTTGAAAATGATATATAGATGGTATATTACACCAGTGAAATTAGCTAAAATGTATAACACAAATAATAAATGTTGGAAATGTAAAGAAAAAGAAGGAACATTTTATCACATGTGGTGGGAATGTAAGAAAGTAAAGAACTTCTGGGAAATGATATATAATGAGATGAAAAAGATGTTGAAATATACATTCTTAAAAAAAGCCAGAAGCATTTTTACTTGGTATTATAGGCCAAGACATTAATAGACAAGCTGTCAAACTGTTCTTATATGCAACAACAGTGGCAAGAGTATTGTTCGCCCAGAAATGGAAGCAAGAAGAAATTCTGGCGAAAGAAGAATGGCAGACGAAATTAATGGACTATGCAGAATTGGACAAAATGACAGGAAGGATTCAAAACCTGCGGGACCAGAGATTTACAGAAGATTGGAAGAAGTATATGAATTATTTGAAGAGCAACTGTAATCAACAAATTATGCTAGTAGGACTAAGTTTTGTAAGGAGAAGTTTTGTAAGTCAAAAAAAATGGAATAAGATGTAAAAGTATGTTTAATTACTGTTGAAAACAATATGTTAAAAAAAACTAATACAAATTTGTATATATATATATATAAAGAAAGAAAACGAGAGAGGTGTTAACGGTGAGTTCTGACACCTAGAACAGGAATAGGCAAATTCGGCCCTCCAGATGTTTTGGGACTACAACTCCCATCATCCCTAGCTAACAGGACCAGTGGTCAGGGATGATGGGAATTGTAGTCCCAAAACACCTGGAGGGCCGAGTTTGCCTATGCCTGACCTAGAAAAATATCACTGGCACAAAGGCAGAATGAGACTATAAGAAGATCCTGCTGGATCAGGCCCGTGGCCCATCTAGTCCAACATCCTGTTCTCACAGTGGCCAACCATATGCCCACAGGAGGCCTGCAAGCAGGACCTTAGCACAACAGTCCCCTCTCTACTTGTGATTCCCAGCAAGTGCTAATCAGATGCAGGATGCCATAATGGCTAGGGGTAGCTATAACCTCCGTGAATTTGTCAAATCCTCTTTTGAAGCTATCCAAGTTGGTGGCCTTCGTATGGGAGCATGCTCCGTAGTTGAACTACGCACTGGGCGAATAAGTGCTTTCTTCATTCTGTCTTCCAGCATTCAGGACTGCATTGCATGTTCATGAGTTCTAGCGTTTTCTAGTCCTACAGTGAACTTGGAAGAAATTGATTGAGGCACAACTGCATCCCCAGAGTTCCCTGGAAAGAGGTGTTAATTGTTAAACCACTCTGGAAACCGTAGTGCTGCGGGGGGGAAAGGGGGGGGGTCTCCTAACAACTCTCAGCACTCTTAACAAACCAGAACTCCCAGAATTCTTTGGGGGGAAGCCACAGCTCTTTGACGTGGTACAGTGCGGTGGTTCTCAAACTTTCCCCCCTCAAACTGGGCCACAATTTCAGAATAAAAGCTTGGCCGTGCCACACTGAATGTTTTATTGCTAAGAAATATATTGGAAAACAAAAAGGAACGCCTAGCAGTGCTTGATTATAAGTATAAAAGAGTGCTGCAACTTAAGGATGTGATCATTCCCAAAATATAATTATAAACGAATCTTCTCCAGCACTTTTTTTGAACAGCGATTCCGCACCAAAGTCAGGATTGTCTTCAGAGTCACTTGATGCTCTTGCTCTTGTTTTGAATGTATATCTTTTGATACCACACTACACCACACTGGAATGTTTAAACATTTCTTTGATCGCCCTTGAACCTTCCTGCCACGCTTGCCACCCTCTCCTGCCATACCCTCTGAGAGCCACTGGTACAGTGCTTAAAATGGATGCTGCAAATGTGATCTGGGTTTCTCAAGACCATTCCTGAGAGTTAATAATTTTTTTGTTGTTTAGTCGTTTAGTCGTGTCCGAATCTTCGTGACCCCATGGACCAGAGCACGCCAGGCACTCCTGTCTTCCACTGCCTCCCGCAGTTTATCAAACTCATGTTAGTAGCTTCGAGAACACTGTCCAACCATCTCGTCCTCTGTCATCCCCTTCTCCTTGTGCCCTCCATCTTAACCAACATCAGGGTCTTTTCCAGGGAGTCTTCTCTTCTCATGAGGTGGCCAAAGTATTGGAGCCTCAGCTTCAGGATCTGTCCTTCCAGTGAGCACTCAGGGCTGATTTCCTTCAGAATGGATCGGTTTGATCTTGCAGTCCATGGGACTCTCAAGAATCTCCTCCAGCACCATAATTCAAAAGCATCAATTCTTCAGCGATCAGCCTTCTTTATGGTCCAGCTCTCACTTCCATACATCACTACTGGGAAAACCATAGCTTTAACTATACGGACCTTTGTTGGCAAGGTGATGTCTCTGCTTTTTAAGATGCTGTCTAGGTTTGTCATTGCTTTTCTCCCAAGAAGCAGACGTCTTTTAATTTCATGGCTGCTGTCACCATCTGCAGTGAGATGTAGAATAGCATGTCCCTATTTTCATCGGATAAATGTTGGAGGGCATGGAGTTGTTGTGAGGGTGAAATGGAAAGCAAGGGAGAACGTTCTACACAACCTTGAGTTCCTTGGTGGGAAGGGGGGGATAGAAGTCTGATGATGATGATGATAGCAATCAGAATCATCACCATTTGGTTGACCCCTGTGAGAACAGGATCCTGGACTAGATTGGCCTTTGGGCCATTCCGTCAAGGTTCTACTTACACTCTTAGTTCAACTACACATTTCAAGCTGGGCAATGGGCACGAATCAACTCAGCCCACATTCTCAAACAGTGGACCCCGTCAGGGTCAGACTTTAGGGCAGATGTCTGGGGCCACAGACAGCAGGATGAACAGGGGAGCCTGCGAAGGGAAGCAATCCCTGTTTGCCTTCTAAAGAGAGGGCCTCTGTGAGACTATTTGAAGTCAGTGAAATAATACACATTACCATCCCCCACACAGTGTAATGCCATTAAGTTCAGAGTCTAAAGTTACCTAAGCGTTCCTCCTCTGTTCCCAAATTGCCCATTTTGGTGGTGCAAAGCGGTCACAGGTGTTTGCAGGCCATCACAAATTCAGGCACATGCGCAGAGGTTTTCTAAGTGATTCCCTTTCAACAGCTGCACCCGCCCTCTCCACCCCTCCCCACCCCCAAAAAAATACCCAAACTAGCCTGAGGATTTTGCACAACACGCAGCAGTTTAAAGGAAGATTTCCCACCAGGGAACACCCAGTATTTTTCTTGAAGATATCCCTCTAAGATGGTTTTTGCATCAAACTGCTCCCTCACCCGCACTCTGGAATATGGTAAGCATTTAATTTGGGCATAGTAGATTAAGGACGCCCTAGAGTCCAGCCTTTCTCAACCTGTGGGTCCCCAGATGTTGTTGAACTACAACTCCCATCACCCCTAGCTAGCAAGGCCAGAGCTCAGGGATGATGTAGTCCAACAACATCTGGGGACTCACAGGTTGAGAACCGCTGCCCTAGACTCTTCCAGAAACCTGTTGTGAATCTCCAAATGATCTATGAATTGCCACCCCAGTGCAGATGTTTATACAAGAGGTTAGCAATTTTCACCAGTGTTGGCACATCCAGGCGAACTCCACAGGTTTCCCTGAGACTTAACAATGATTAACTTAGTCTGGCCAAATTATGGTCAAGCAGTTATTTGAACCCCATTCTCCCAGGTCCTAGTAAAACACTCTAACCCAGGCTTCCTCAACCTCAGCCCCCCAGATATTTTTTGGCCTACAACTCCCATGATCCCCAGCTAGCAGGACCAGTGGTCAGGGATGATGGGAACTGTAGTCTCAAAACATCTGGAGGGATGAGGTTGAGGAAGCCTGCTCTAACCACTACACCACACTAGCTAAGTAGGGGAGGGAGGGTTGTTGCAGGCACTCAGGGAGTGACCATTGGTATGGGAAGTGAGATGAAATCACAACCATATCCCTATTTTCATCTGTGAAGGGTTGGGATGCTGTGGAATCTGCTGCCTAAAAATACTGATGGGAAGCGGACCACCGCCCCTCCCTGAGGGACACTCTGGAGGGGGTGGCGAGAGGTTCCCACACATGAGCTCCTGCCCTCTCCCCCACCCACCTTGAGCAGCCTTTCCCATGGCTTCGGCCGATGTCTTCGCGCCATCACCACCCTCTCCGTCCACAAGACGTGCTTGTTGATAGTAAACACAAGTGGTTAAATAGCTGGGTGGGCCTTTGAAGCAGACGCGTAATGGAAGGGCCTGTTCGGGGCAGACAAACCAGCTCCTCTATTGATCTCAAGTTGTTCAAACATAATTGCAGCCGTTCTAGAGTTTCGGGCCCCAAGACCCTCCTCGAGCAAAAGGAGGGAAACTTATCCGCCCAAGGCTCGGGCAGGGCTGAAAGAGGAGAAGGGGCTTGCGCTCGGTTCAAGGAAGGAGGGGGCAGGAAAAAGGAATTCCTCAGTGCCACCTGGCAAAGTAAATGGGGGGAAGGCCTGGCTGGGAGGAAGGCGAGTGATGATGGAAGGGCCCTTCCAGACACCAGCCAAATGGATTTGACACCACCAGGGGCCTCCCACCAAGCCGCCTCCCGTTTTTTAAGGACTTGAGAGACGGGGCAGTTGCAGGGGGAAAACACACAACCAAGCGAGGGCCTTCGAATGGCATGCCCAGTGAAAGAAGAGGGGGTAAACTGTAGGATTCAGAAAGACCACACCATACATATGCCTCTTTCAATAATCATCGTGATATTACTACTACTGATGATGATGATGATGATGATGATGTTCGATTGATTTATATGCCACCCATCTGACTGCGTTGCCCAAGCCACTCTGGGCGGCTTCCAACAAATTAAAACACAGTAATACATCAAACGGGATGCAGGTGGTGCTGTGGGTTAAACCACAGAGTCTAGGACTTGCTGATCAGAAGGTTGGCAGTTCGAATCCCCACGACAGGGTCACCTCCCGTTGCTTGGTCCCTGCTCCTGCCAACCTAGCAGTTTGAAAGCACGTCAAAGTGCAAGTAGATAAATACGTACCGCTCCGGCGGGAAGGTAAACGGCGTTTCCGTGCGCTGCTCTGGTTCGCCAGAAGCGGCTTAGTCATGCTGGCCACATGACCCGGAAGCTGTCTGCGAACAAACACCGGCTCCCTCGGCCTATAGAGTGAGATGAGCGCCACAACCCCAGAGTCAGCCACGACTGGACCTAATGGTCAGGGGTCCCTTTACCTTTACCTTTAATACATCAAACATTAAAAACTTCCCAATACAGGGCTCCCTTCAGATGTCTTCTAAAAATCAGGTCTTTGTTTATTTCCTTGACATCTGATGGGAGGGCATTCCACAGGGCAGGTGCCGCTACCAAGAAGGTCCTCTGCCTGGTTCCCTGTAACCTCATTTCTCGCAGTGAGGGAACTGCCAGAAGGCCCTCGGAGGTGGACCTCAGTGTCCAGCTGGGATGATGGAGGTGGAGACGCTCCTTCAAGTATACAGGGCTGAAGCCATTGAGGGCTTTAAAGGTCAACACCAACACTTTGAATTGTGCTCGGAAACGTACTGGGAGCCAATGTAGATCCACAATGTTAACCCACATTTTAAAAGGGCATTGGACCTTTTAAATCAACCAAAGGTCTGGTTAAAGAAGAACATTTTTGCCTGGTGTATAATGAAGGCGCCAGGCACACTTCCCTGGGGAGAGCATTCCACAGGTGGGGAGCCACTGAAAAAAAGGCCCATTCTCATTTCGCCACCCTCTGGACTTCTCGTGGAGGAGACACACGAAGAAGGGTCTCAGAAGGTGATCTCAGGGTCCAGGTAGGTTCATATGCCAGATTTAAACACTTGGGTTTTGACTTGGGATAAATTAGGGCTTTGCTCCTTCTGTGGTTCTCAGATACCTGGGTGGCATAATCCGGTTTATCATAATAGCCAAGGAGGCATTTATCATCTCTTTTGTACACTTTGTGGTATTTATTTTGTTTCAAAACTAATTTAGTCCTGAGAGAAAGTGACAGATTAACGGTCCCAAACTCTGCTTGTCTGTTTATCCAGGGAGCAGGGAAGTTCTGCGGAAAATAAGCTGCCTTCTAAGCCTCTAATAGAAATGCAACAAAACTGTATTTTATGAGGCCATGGGGAGGGGGGGTGAAGCTTCAACTCACAGAGCAAGACAGAGAGTGACGCTGTTTTGGGGGGGGGGATGCAACGGGTGCCAGCTCAGGTTCGGAGGGGCTGCGATCCAGCTCCAAACCAAATACTAAGCTATTCATTTCACCGTCTGCCTCTTAATGCAAGTTACGTAGCCTCTGCAATGTAAAGGGAAGGTCAAAACAATGTTTAAGAAAACCATCCATTAGGTATCATGTGTGGGCTTAAAACAACAATGATGTGAACAAACACTGAATGTATTTGCTTGACTGATTTCTGTTCCTGACCATGAAGGGAAGAGTGAACTTTCGCTTCTTTTTCTGTTCTTCCTCCTCCCCCACCCACCCCCACCCACCCATCAGTTCTCCAATTCTGGCTACTGGTTGCTGGGACAAAGTTCTGCAGGTGAGCAGGGACTGGATGAGCCATTGGCCTGATCCAGAAGGACTCTTATGGGACACAACCACTGTGCTTCTCCCTTTGTCCTTCTATGGGGTCCCTTTACCTATATTCATCCCATAACCTCTGCTGGACTCCCGCTTGCAACATAATCAGAAAGGAGGAAAGCATGGAGAAAGTTCAGCGGCTGCATCCTCTCCTGTTCCCGCTAAGAGAGGTTGAAGCTTTGGGTTGCAAACCCAATTTGTCGTGGGATTCCAGGAGGGTGCCTGGTGTTCTCAAGTGAAGATTTTCTGCATGAAAACAACTTGTGGGGAGGGGGACTGAGCAGCTGAATGACCCCCTGAAACTTTCTCTGCGTCGTCCCTTTTTGTCCCGGCTTGCAGCTGTTCACAGCCAACACACCCCACCCTGGGCAGCTGCTGCTGCTGCAGCGGTGCCTCATTGCCCTACTGTGATCCCAGCCAATTAGGGATCATGTACTCATTGCCTACAATGTAGCCAATCAGTTTTTGGTTACGTGAAAATAGTACCAAGGTACAAAGCAAAAAGGGATGCGGGTGGCACTGTGGGTTAAACCACAGAGCCTAGGACTTGCTGATCAGAAGGTCGGCGGTTCGAATCCGCACGACGGGGTGAGCTCCCGTTGCTCGGTCCCTGCTCCTGCCAACCTAGCAGTTCAAAAGCATGTCAAAGTGCAAGTTGATAAATAGGTACTGCTCCGGAGTGAAGGTAAACGGCGTTTCTGTGCGCTGCTCTGGTTCGCCAGAAGCGGCTTACTCATGCTGGCCACATGACCCAGAAGCTGTATGCCAGCTCCCTCGGCCAATAAAGTGAGATGAGCGCCACAACCCCAGAGTCGGTCACGACTGGACCTAATGGTCAGGGGTCCCTTTACCTTTACCTTTTACTAAGCAAAATGTTTTGTTCACATTCTGAATGGATGTCATCTGAATGGGTGGGGTGGCAAAGAGGGTGAAGATGTTCTACCACTGAGTTCTACCACCCTTCCCTAAACATAAGACTCTAGTCCTTATGGGGGTGTACGAGGCGTTAGAGGAAGGGTAGTACCTCTGCTGGGAGACACGTTGTGCTACTTCTGGGGTAGTTAGTCCATCTTTGGTCCTCGCTCTGCCTCCAGCTCTTACCTGTGGTTCCTAGAAGCTATCAGCATGCAACAGTGGCCCCACCCTGGGAATACAGTGGTTCTCAACCTGTGGGTCCCCAGATGTTGTTGGACTACAACTCTCATCATCTCTGAGCTCTGGCCTTGCTAACTAGGGATGATGGGTGCTGTAGTTCAACAACATCTGGGGACCCACAGGTTGAGAAAGGCTGGTTTAGACTGACCAGGTGAGCACAGTCAGTGAATCTCAAACTCTCAGTGAGTTAGGAACTACTCCTGAATGCGAAGACAGCTCTGGCAGATTGAGTGGATGAAACCAATAGTGGGTCCAAATTCAGGAAGGCAGTTTCTGTGCAGAGGGAAGTGAGGAGCAGGTGGGGCTCGTCAGCCTGGGAAGGTAGCCCACCTAGGAGAAGGAAAACTCTGGTCCTAAAACTTTGCTGCCTTGCGGGATATCGTCAGAAGAAGAAAAGGCTAAAGGAGTAAGGTAAAAGGTAAGGTCAAGGACCCCTGGACAGTTAAGTCCAGTCAAAGGTGACTATGGGGTTGTGGCACTCATCTCTCTTTCAGGCCGAGGGAGCCAACATTTGTCTACATGCAGCTTTCCGGTTCATGTGGCTAGCAGAACACTGTGATGGAAGCCAGAGCGCACAGAAACACCGTACAGCGGTACCCATTTATCTGCTTACACTGGCATGCTTTTGAACTGCTAGGTTGGCAGGAGCTGGGACAGAGCAACGGGAGCTCACTCTGTGCAGAGATTCAAACCACCGACCTTCTGATTGGCAAGCCCAAGAGGCTCAGTGGTTTAGACTACAGCACCACTCATGTAAACCCGACACAGACCTGGATGACACAGACCTGAGCTGGATGACGTCTGTATGCCTCCTTCTGGCAACTCCTGCAGCCAAGCTGGTGCCAAACGTATTGCTCTGCTTTCCTTTGAACTACATCAGCGAAGCTGAGAGGGGGGTCTTATCATCAGGGCAGCCCAGGACCTCCACATACACTGCCCAGGCCTGTGTACCAGGGAAGTCACTTCAGTGCTGCTAACACAGTGGTTTGACTTCACCCCCAGAGGCGCACTCCATTATCTCTCAAGACAAATGGGTGCCAACAACAACAGTGGTCCTTATAGTTCTGAACAAAGGGCCTACGTGAATAGGAACAGCTGGACCTATATTTTGCAGAGTGAGAAGAAGAAGAAGAAGAGTTTGGATTTGATATCCCTCCTTTCACTCCCTTTAAGGAGTCTCAAAGCGGCTAACATTCTCCTTTCCCTTCCTCCCCCACAACAAACACTCTGTGAGGTGAGTGGGGCTGAGAGACTTCAAAGAAATGTGACTGGCCCAAGGTCACCCAGTAGCTGCATGTGGAGGAGTGGAGACACGAACCCCGTTCCCCAGATTACAAGACTACCGCTCTTAACCACTACACCACACTGGCTCTCACTACACCACACTGGCTCTGTGAGTGAGGACATTGGTCTATCTAGTTCATTACTGCCCACAATTTCAGGCACTGACTCTCCACGGTTTTGCACATGGATATTTCCTAGCAACATCTGGAGATGATGTTGAACGAAGCTGTAACCTTCTGCATGCAAATCACCCACTACTCCCCCGGAAATATGGTCCTTCCTCCAAGTTCATTGATCAGCCCAGAAAATGCCAGACATCGTGGAAGAGCCACTGACCTTGGCTTCTTCACTAAGAGAATGAACTTAGCATTTGGATCTGAATCATTTGCAGCTGTTAAAACAGAAATGGCAGCACCAAATTCTCTTGCATACAGTGTTTGTTTTAATTTCTAGCTTCTTCCTTCCCATTGTTGATGGTTTAATAATTGCTTTAAATGCTTTAAATGCATGGCTTACATGTGATGAATCTTGAAAGCCAACTGCCCTAAGCTTGCTTAACCCTAGACATAGAAAGTTAGGGGTGCACACAAGGAAATCTTACCAATACTTCTGGGGAAATGTTCAGCTCTGCCTAGCTCCAAAGCTGTGGGGTAACTGCTTTCTCTCCTCAGTGCTCTTGCTATTGAGCATGGGTATATACACGATAGGGATGCGGGTGGTGCTGTGGGTTAAACCACAGAGCCTAGGGCTTGCCTATCAGAAGGTCAGCAGTTCGAATCCCCGCAACGGGGTGAGCTCCCATTGCTCAGTCCCTGCTCCTGCCAACCTAGCAGTTTGAAAGCACCTCAAAGTGCAAGTAGATAAATAGGTACCGCTCTGGCGGGAAGGTAAAAGGTGTTTCCGTGTGCTGCTCTGGTTCTCCAGAAGCAGCTTAGTTATGCTGGCCACATGACCCGGAAGCTGTCTGCAGACAAATGCCAGCTCCCTCGACCTATAGAGCGAGATGAGTGCCGCAACCCCAGAGTCGTCCGCGACTGGACCTAATGGTCAGGGGTTTTGTTGTTGTTTAGTCGTTTAGTCGTGTCCGACTCTTTGTGACCCTGTGGACTAGAACACACCAGGCACTCCTGTCTTCCACTGCCTCCCGCAGTTTGTTTACCTATATACACGATGCCCACTGGTGACCATGTATATAATTTATTCTATTTACAATGTTCAAGTCTGAGTGTCCTTACTCATGTAGAGAAATTGGAACCAGGCACACATGAGCGAGGTATCAGTAGATTAGAGAGAAAATATGCATTTAAATATATAACTTGAGAGTGAATGTGCATCCATATGGTGTTTTTTTCCCCAGAGGAACTCACAGGAACTCAGTTCCGGCACCTCTCAGTTGGGCGTCACTGACATTCTAAGAGAAAGAGAGAGGCATTCATGGTGAGTTCTGGTACCTTTTTTTCTAGAAGAATAGCACTGTATATATCTCCTGAGAGCAAATAGAAGTCTCATTTCAGGATGGGTGAATCTGTCCACTTCAGTTTCTCTCGATTTCCTTAAACTTTATTTCAGTTCTCCATACTGAAAATAACTAAACCACAAGCTGATGTGGCGAAGTCCATACAAAAATTCACCAGCCGCTTAGTCCCAATTTCTACTAAAGTGCGCATTTATGGATGCACTTTTGCCCATTAAACACATTTTTGCAAAGCAGCCTTCCCCCGAACAAAATGCATTTTTGTAAGGTTATTTTTTAAAAGTGCATTTTTATGCATGCTCAGTCCTAACATATGAATTTTTGCAAAGATGGCTTTGCTGGATAACTGTGTTGCAAAGTTCAGAGAAGTGTGAATATCAGGATAGCTGTGTTTCACTTCTCATATTATTTTGGAAACTGTGAATTAGGTGAGTTTGCTTCTAGATGTGAACCGGACTGAATTTCTCCCTCATCCCCCAATCTCATTACCTATTTTGAAATGATATTTGAAAAGGAAGATTTGTGCAGAAACAGGACAGATAATAATAAAACCAGAGAGGAAAGCAACATGGCCCGCAAACAATTATTTGCCTGTCTCAATGCAAACCCATACAATGAAGGATTCTGTGTACAGAGTTGCTTTGTCAGTCGATACAGCTTGACACACCGCTGTGTGCATGGTGTTCCTCTTTGTCCGGAAGCCGCAAACATTTTCCTGGCATAATATTTGCCTTCTCAAAATTGACCAACAGATACTGGCAGACCCTGTACTGCCTCTTCCTACTGCATCCTAACGCCACCTGCCTCTACAGCAGCTTGACAAATGTTAGTCTAAATCTGCCCCTTAATTAAAAAGGAGTTTGGGGTGGGAGGGAGGGAGGAGAAGGGACCCATAGAAGAAACCAAACCAAACAATGGTTGGAAGTTGGAAGGGGGAGAGAGAGAGAGATGGAAATAAAGCTTGCATATATTTAGTACTCCAGTTCAACGATAAGCCGCTATTCATCGCCCAAACTAGAAGACAAGTTGGAGCTGAGGCTTTATTATTAACAGTTCACCTGTTGCCATCTTTCAGCACTTTTTATTCAGGTCTCTTATTTGTCCTGGAGGCTTGTTGTCATCACCTCTGCGTCTCCCTTTCGGATGCAAAGCAGCCGACAGGACTCAAAAGCCCCACCAAGGGCACAGCCCAGCATCCAGTCATTGAAGGACTTCGGATCCTCCTTTTCCTCACCCCCCATTCCCAGGCACACACACACACACATTTGCCGTGTTGAAACTGTTTCCACATTTCACAGACATACAGCCAGGCAAGCAAACACCTCTAGTGACCTTCCCTATTTTCCTTTGGGCTGAAATTGTGGCGAGCTTTCAAAGCTCTCCAAACAAGACAGCCTTCCCGATAACCAAAGCCAAAGGCCGCCTCTCTCCCCCTGTGTGTGGAACAGTGACAGTTTCTGTTGCAGGTCTATTAGGTGAACACGGCTGCCAGGCGGAGATGTTGTTTCCGAATGGAGTTTGCTTTTATTTTATTTTATTTATTGTAAAAACCACACACAGAGAGACACACACAGCGCCCACCCCCCACGTCTCTGAATCAGCAAAGTATCCAACGGCACCTGTATGCAAAAAGAGTCGGGGTGAACCAAAGCAATAATCCAATTCAGGGCTCGTCAAGGAGCTACTGCACAGTCGTAGGAAATGCAATCATTCCTACATGCAATCTGCATACCCTCCAACATTTCTCCGATGAAAATAGGGACGTCCTAAGGAAAAGCAAGGGGACGTGGGTGGCGCTGTGGGTAAAACCTCAGTGCCTAGGACTTGCCGATCGCATGGTCGGCGGTTCGAATCCCCGCGGCGGGGTGCGCTCCCGTCGTTCAGTCCCAGCGCCTGCCCACCTAGCAGTTTGAAAGCACCCCTGGGTGCAAGTAGATAAATAGGGACCGCTTACCAGCGGGAAGGTAAACGGCGTTCCGTGTGCTGCGCTGGCTCGCCAGATGCAGGTTGTCACGCTGGCCACGTGACCCGGAAGTGTCTGTGGACAGCCCTGGCTCCTGGCCTATAGAGTGAGATGAGCGCACAACCCTAGAGTCTGTCAAGACTGGCCCGTACGGGCAGGGGTACCTTTACCTTTAATTCACAGGAACATAGGAAGCTGACTTGCTCTGAGTCAGACCACAGGTCCACCTAGTTCAGTACAGTCTACACTGACTGGCAGGGATACGGGCAGGGGTACCTTTACCTTTACTTAAGGAAAAGCAAGGGACGCGGGTGGTACTGTGGGTTAAACCACAAGCCTAGGACTTGCCGATCAGAAGGTCAGTGGTTCGAATCCCCGCAATGGGGTGAGCTCCTGTTTCTCGGTCCCTGCTCCTGCCAACCTAGCAGTTCAAAAGCACATCAAAGTGCAAGTAGATAAATAGGTACCACTCTGGCGGGAAGGTAAACAGCGTTTCCGTGCACTCCTCTGGTTCGCCAGAAGCGGCTTAGTCATGCTGGCCACATGACCCGGAAGCTGTACGCTGGCTCCCTCGGCCAATAAAGCGAGATGAGCGCCGCAACCCCAGAGTCGGTCACGACTGGACCTAATGGTCAGGGGTCCCTTTACCTTTACCTTAAGGAAAAGCGGGACATTCAGGGATCGAATCAGAAACCGGGATGTCTTCTGTAAATCCAGGACTGTCTCAGGAAAATAGGGAAACTTGGAGGGTCTGCCACGACCGTTGCTGCCACGTGTCTTGCCAAATGCAAGGTGGTTCTTTTAAAATGAAATTCAGAAGCAATACAAAACACAAGAAGAAGAGTTTGGATTTGATATCCCGCTTTATCACTACCCAAAGGAGTCTCAAAGCGGCTAACATTCTCCTTTCCCTTCCTCCCTCACAACAAACACTCCGTGAGGTGAGTGGGGCTGAGAGACTTCAAAGAAGTGTGAGTAGCCCAAGGTCACCCAGCAGCTGCATGTGGAGGAGCGGAGACGCAAACCCGGTTCACCAGATTACGAGTCCACCACTCTTAACCACTACACCACACTGGTGAGTGAGAAGAAGAAAAATTTATTTCTAAACAGCAAGCAATACATACATGCAAAGCATGCACTGCTATCTGCCACTTGGAAGCCCTCAAGAAGCTCATGTATGGACTGATCAGCCACAGGGCCGTGGAAACTGAGGCTACATGGGGGAGTCACTTGGCCACTTCTTGAGGGCTTCCAAGTGGCAGATAGAAGTGCCTGCTTGCTCTGTACACCTTGCTTGCTGTTTAGAAAGAAAATCTTCTCCTCCTCACTCGTTTGTGTTCTGTGTTGCTTCTGAATTTGCTTTTAAAAGAACCACCTTAGATCTGGCAAGACACCCTGGCAGCCAGTGTGGTGTAGTGGTTAAGAATGGTGGACTTGTATTCTGGGGAACGGTGTTCGCGTCTCCGCTCCTCCACATGCAGCTGCTGGGTGACCTTGGGCCAGTCACACTTCTCTGAAGTCTCTCAGCCCCACTCACCTCACAGAGTGTTTGTTGTGGGGGAGGAAGGGAAAGGAGAATGTTAGCTGCTTTGAGACTCTTTCGAGTAGTGATAAAGTGGGATATCAAATCCAAACTTCTCTCTCTCTTCTCTCTCAACAGCGGGCAATGCATTTCTTGAAGGCCAGATCTGCTGCCCCAGTGGATCTTGCCACCCAAGTCGGTTGCCTCACCTTGCCTCAGGAGGGAGGGCAGCCCTGGGGCTGAAAAGGGGTTTTCCACCCCTGCATGCTGCAAAGCAAGACCTGGACATTTCCATCAAGGAGCCGTGACGGCAGGGCATCGCATGTCTATCCTGCCTCACAGAATTCTATATTTTCATTCCACTGTCAAGTGCATTCAGCTCTCCTTTTACATATGATCCCACAAGACGTAGAGCAATATATTAGTGTCAGAGGCATGTTCTCTCTCTCTCTCTCCACCTCATCTTCCTGGTATTGAGGGTAGGCTTCACATAGGCAGCCCCAGGGAACGGAACCAGTCTGCTGACTCCCAGCTCTGTTTCTTTGGCACTGCGCTTGTTCGTGTTGGTTATAAATGAGTTCAGGTCTCCCGTTATGGGCTAATGTCTGCAGCCCTTTGACCTCCCAAAGAGCCCTCAGGGGGAGCCGCAGTAAATCAGAGCAGCAGCAGCAGCAGCAGAAAGTCACTAAGCGATGAAAACAGTCTCCCTGCCATTTCAGTCAGCTGCTAAACAGCGATGAGAAAAACATCAATGCCACGCCTGCAGATGAATACCTTCTTCATGTGCCAGGCAGCGCTTGCCTTCAAACGTTTGGAATATTTTATGGCAGGGCTTTATTCAATCCGGGGGCCGCATTCTGTCAGGGGGAACTCTTTGAGGGCCACATGCCAAAGTAGGCCGGGGAACAAAAGTTTCAACTCTTGTACAGCAGGCTTATCTCTATACTCTGTCTGGGGAAGAAAGAGGTAATTGACAGAGCTCAAGGCCACATCACAGCCAGGCAAGAAACAGCTGAGAAGTTAAACATTTAAACATGTTTAAATCAGAATCAGGTAAATGTTGGAAATGTCAAAAAACAGAGGGGACATTTTATCATATGTAGGGGGCATGCAAACTGAACAAGGGCTTCTGGGAGGTGATAAATAATGAAATGGGGGGTATTTAAAAGGTCTTTTGTAAAAAGACTGGAAGCCTTTCTTTTAGGAAAACCGAGTTAGATGTCTTTAGAGAGCAAAACAACAACAACAACATTCTGTTTCTTTATGCAGCCACAACACCCTGAATGGTATATGCTCAGAAATGGAGGGAAGGAGCAGTACCAACAAAGGAAGAATGGCTGATAAAATTGATGGAATATGTAGAAATCACAAGTTGAACTAGTAGAATCAGAGATCGGGAAGAAAGAGCATTTAAGGAAGAGTGGGAATTGTTTGAAGACTAATTGTAAACAAGTTAAGCAGGATTAGAGTAAATTCAACAGTATATAATTAAGTTGTGAGGTAGGGCTGTGGGGGCCTCGGCCCCCACAATTAAATATTTGAGGGAGCTGGGCCCCCACAAAGTTGATGTATTCGAAATCCTGGGCCCCCACAATATTTTTTTCAAGTTGGCACCCCTGTGAGATAATGAGAATGAATTAATATGGAACAAATAGAATACGCAGCAGAAGAAGATAATTGGAATGGAAGGGGGGAGGGAAGTCAATGACATGTTGTTTTGTGTTGTTGAATGTAAAGGTGGAAACTTGTAAAAGTGAAGATTATAAATAAAAAATTTAAAAAGAGAAAGAAACACTCAAGGAGGGCAGAGAGAAGGGCCAGCTTTTCTTCTAGGGATATTGGGGACAAATAACCCAAAGAATACGATTAAACTATTTATGTAGGCAACAACAGCTGCCAGAATCCTAAACACGCAGAATTGGAAGGAAGAAAAAGTCCCAGCTAAAACGGAATGACTTGTAAAACTAATGGACTATCCGGAATTGGCGATGTTGACCACGACAATGAGACATCAAAGGGACAAACTTTTTTAATTGAAGAATGGAAACCCTTTCCGGAATATTTGAGAAAGAACTACAGACAAATCAAATCGCGGACAGGATTTCAATTATGAGCAGAGGATTGAAAATGACAATAAATGTAATAGAGGAAATACGTATTCGATTTAGTTGGACATATAATGCAGCAGAATAAGGGTGGGTATAAAAAAAACCACGGAGGTAAGGATGGGAAGTCGCTTTGTTTACTTCGTAAGAGAAATGAAAATTTACTAAAAAGAAATAAAAGAAATATAATAACTGGCAGGAATATGAGAAAGCACCTCTTCCTGCTTTTTGGGGTTATGCTATCATATCCTTAAGATACCGTACATCTTCTGAGAAAGCTTCCATGTAATACTAACAGCATCAACCAAATTACATTTAATACTAACAGAATCAACCAAATTTTAACCTCACCTTAGCAACTTTGGACTTTGGCCTGAGATTTTCCCAGGATTTCCATGGGCCGAAAAAGCCGACTTATTTTGGCAGTGCCCATGAATACCTGTTTCATGTCATGGATACAAACCCACAGAGACAGGGTTGTTTACATTCCCCTGCAGAGTTTTGCATCAGGCGAGTGCTATACAATCTGTCCCTTATGATAGCTTATCTCTGAGCCACAAGTGTTTCCCCGTTCATTAATCATGTGGCACATCATAGCAAAAGATCATTTTTCCTAAAAGGGCGCTTTTCTTTGCAGGCCGTCCCCTCCACCAGCAGAGAGTCCGAAAAAGAAGCCTTCACGTCCAATCACAAGGATCTGCTTGTCAAAAGCCAGGCGTTGGCTAGGCACACATAGGAACCCCATGCACAGACCCACACATAAAACTGTCTGGACCAGAAGTCAGTCTGGAAGCATGGAGGCGTCGTGCAGGGCAGAGATGTGCAAATCAGCCCATGTTGTTTCTCCTTAATCCAGTCTTTCCAGTTTACCCTGTTCCACCACAAGTTTGCACCTTTTTAAAATTCAAACACATTTTTGTGTTTATTTCTCTTCATATATAATGGTACCTCGGGTTACAGACACTTCAGGTTACAGACTCCGCTAACCCAGAAATAGTACCTCGGGTTAAGAACTTTGCTTCAGGATGAGAACAGAAATCATGCAGCAGTGGTGCAGCGGCAGGCCCCATTAGCTAAAGTGGTCCTTCAGGTTATGAACAGCTTCAGGTTAAGAACGGACCTCCAGAACGAATACGTTCTTAACCCGAGGTACCACTGTAACCGTTTTTGAATGCAAATGTTTTTGTTTTGCCAGGGCAACATCAACATTAAATTGTTAGATCTGTTTTGAATACGTTTCTTGTGGTTTTGGGACGCGGGTGGTGCTGTGGGTTAAACCATAGAGCCTAGGGCTTGCCAATCAGAAGGTCGGCAGTTCGAATTCCCGTGACGGGGTGAGCTCCCGTTGCTCGGTCCCTGCTCCTGCCAAACTAGCAGTTCAAAAGCACGTCAAAGTGCAAGTAGATAAATAGGTACCGCTCCGGCGGGAAGGTAAACGGCGTCTCCGTGCGCTGCTCTGGTTTGCCAGAAGCGGCTTAGTCATGCTGGCCACATGACCTGGAAGCTGTACGCCAGCTCCCTCGGCCAATAAAGCGAGATGAGCGCCGCAACCCCAGAGTTGGCCATGACTGGACCTAATGGTCAGGGGTCCCTTTACCTTTACTTTACCTTGTGGTTTTATGATTCGATTTCTGCATGCCTATATATCGCTTTTGGACTTTGTAGTGGGAAGAAATATACAGTGGTAACTCAGTTTTCGAGCGTATGGGAAGCCGAACATTTCAGTTTTCGAACGCCGAAAACCCAGAAGTAAGTGCTTCTGTTTTTGAACATGCCTTGGAAATCGAATGGCTTCCACTTCGTGTTTCCCAGTTTTCTCAATTGAACTTGCAGCCAGTCTTTTGCACCTCAGTTTCTGAACGTTTCAGAAGTCAAACGGTCTTCCGGAATGGATTACATTTGAGAACCGAGGTACCACTGTACACGTTTAATAAGACTAAACCTATTTTGCCTGGATGGCCACATTTTTTGAAAGCAAACATAGGCATTTTTGTGTCCATTTCCCCCTGATATGTTCTTCGGTACAGGCTTTTCGTTGTCGGAGAACTGCGCCACAAAATTCACATCGTGGTTCGGGTCCCTCCCCAGCGTCATCAGTCGGCAACTCTTTGAGGTCCTCCCATTCCTCATCTGAATCTGACCAGCCCTTCCGGGACATCTCCTTGTAGCACAGGCCCATCCCTTCCTCAATCATGCTCACGAGCATTTGAGCATGAGCTCTCAAACCCCACCCACAGCATCTCTAGCAGCGGGCTTTGAGAATTCAATCTCAGCCGTCCAGCCCCACTGCTGAAAAAGCAACAACATCTGGACGCTGCTGCTGCTTCTCGCAACGTAAATATATCATATTAAAAAGTGCTTTTGCACATACTCGACATAGAGGAAGCGTCTGCAGTCACATCTCTCGGAGTATTCGCCTTCCTCTCTGACCGCCTTCCCCTCCTGCCCGCTGCCACCACAAAGTATCTCGCTGCAATTAATCTGACTTGTAATGGGAAACAGATGAAGGTATAAATCATGCTCAATCCCGACAATGTATCTTTGGAGGGGGGGAGGGGTTCGTGACTTGAAGCCCGAGAAGTTTCCACAACAATAATAAAGCAAAAAATTAACAACTCAGCATGCTTCAGTCAGGCCTGTCAATTGAAGGTTATGCCTCGAATTAGAGCGGAGGGAAGCAGAGTTCTCCTTTTTGCCACTGGCAGGCCCCAGCAGTTCGCCATCTTTGGTTTTCCTTTCACTGGGCAAATTCAGAGAACATTCAATGAGGGAAGGCGAGGGAGCCAGTGTGGTGTGTTCATTACAGCGTTGGACTACGACCTGGGAGACCAGGGTTCAAATCTCCATTCAGCCATGAAACTCACTAGGGTCACATTCGCAGAGTTTATTCTTGCCCTCCCCAAACCTGGATGTTTCCCTATCTGTTGATTTCCACATTATATTTGAGCTTTCACACGACATAAAAGCCATTTCCAGAAATATTGTGGAATATAATGCACTCATTTCCGTGTTATCTGCATCCAGAATAGAGAGAAA
Organism: Podarcis raffonei; assembly: GCF_027172205.1. Taxonomy (NCBI): domain Eukaryota; kingdom Metazoa; phylum Chordata; class Lepidosauria; order Squamata; family Lacertidae; genus Podarcis; species Podarcis raffonei. The sequence continues at coordinate 30,267,975 of NC_070617.1, read as the reverse complement.
ATTTCTTTTTGCAACAGAACAGAAATTGAGCACTAAGCTTGCGCTATATTCCCGGCAGTGTGTTTTACTTTGTGCAGAAGCTCAAATGTAATGTGCAAAATTAACAGGGAAAATGGATTAAACTACCTTGGGCCCCACTCACTATCTCTCAACCTAATCTACCTCACAGAGTTGGTGTGAGGATAGAAAGGGGGCAGGGAAAAATATCTATGCCACCTTAAGTTCCTTGAAAGAAAGGTGGGGTATAAACATAATATTAAAATAAATTGTTTGGTTGCATCTTACTCAAAACAATAAATTGTTTGGTTGCATCTTACTCAGAACAGGCCCATTGAAACAAATGGATCCAAATTAGTCACTTGCCTTAATTTCAATAGATCTACAAACACTGCATACGTATTACAGTATTAGTAAATTTATGTACACCACCTCTTTCTGAAGCATCTCCAACCGACTTCACAGTACAATAAAAAAAGTGTACATATAACAAATTTTTAAAATAGTGGTGCGTGTGGGGGAAAATTCCAAATCTAATAGATACCAGCTGGGATAAATATTTCCCACTTCAAAGGCTTGTTGAAATAGGAAAGTCTTTGACAGGTGCCAAAAAGATCACGGAGGAGAGTTGATACCGCAAAAGACCTGGGTGCAACATCATGGGGATTGGACCTCCTTGTAAGATGGTACCTGGCAGGTGCGCTCTCCTGTGAAGCCCAGTGATCAGCTAGGTATATCAGGGATGAGAAGATCTGTTAGAGTGTGGAGATGCTAAGCTGCTACTACTAGTGCCGACTGCCCATTGGGGCTGATTGGGCAGAAGGCAGGGAGTCCAACAGTAGGTGGCGCTGGCTAATTCTAGCTTTGTCTCCATCCTCCTCCCTGCTGAGTTCTACAAAGGCAACACTGAGGCTAAGAAGGAAGACAATGATTGCCAGTGCTACCCCTTGGGTTGGCTGGCAGGTGGGGGTGGACTTAGGTTGGTGGGGCAGTGCCCCATTTGTCCTAATGGACTAGCTTCCACTGGCTTCTACCCAGGGCTGGTGACCAGGGAGAGCGTGACTGGGCTCATGCTGAAGTCCCACACCCCAGCAGAGGGCCCCACTGACAGGAACCCCCTAGAACTGCTCTTGGAGAGGGCAAAAATATGGCTTGCCGGTGGGGGGCACTTTGGGACCCCAGGAACTCTCCCATTCAGGTTTCTAATTTTTATTTTTTGCATTTCTGATACATTTCAACACAAGTGTGATGGCCTGGGACTCGGGCTCAGCCTCGGAACCAGAGGAGTCTCAGTCTGCACCGGATCCTTTGCCTCAGGCATCATCTGAAACAAGTCTGGGGCCTGATCCTGAAGAGTCCCAGTCTGCACAGGTTCCCCTGCAACAAACACCAGCTGGGCCGAGTCAGGGGCCTGAGCCTGCCCTGGGTCCAGATGCAGGGATTACCTCGTTGCCATCAGCTGGGCCATCACTTACAGCTGCTCCACTACTGGTTTGGTCAGGGGAGGCTGAGGCGGCCCCTGGGTCTAGTAACCCACCAACCTCTCCTGAGCTGCAGAGACTGAGGTCTGAGAAAAGGAGAGACCTGAGTACTCACAGGAGGAGTGCTCACCTTCAGGCGAAACAGGGAGGTGAGTCACCAGGGGATGAGGGCCGGCCATTACCCCGACAAAGATAAAAGGCTGACGGACCCCACCCCAGGTTGCGGGAGCAACATTGCTGTGTGCTAGATCCTGCCTGAGATCCTGTACCTGTCCTTGTCTGGTTTCCTGCCTCGTGTCCTGCCTTGGCCCTGTCGGACTGACTCCTCGTGGAATCCTTGGATTCGGGACCGGACCTGGACTGTGTTTCAAGGGTTACCCCTGGGCCCAGCACAACAAGAAAAAAACAATAAAACCCCAAAAGTAATAAAAAATAGGAAAAAGAAAATTACTTATTACATATTCTATTACATTACACACACACACACACACACACACACACGAGTCATTGGTGGACTTCCCTTCCTCTCCTTCCATAATTCCATTTCTCTTCCACTTCCTCTCACGTTTTCTTAGTTTCCCCAAACTTTCTCTGTTCCTCCCGTTAACTCTAGTTCTAACTTACACTGCTGAAAAGATTGCCATCCTGCTAGGCTGATTGTCTGCTTATAATATTTTTTCATATAATCAATAAATAATTCCCAGTCCTCCTTATATCTTTTATCATTTTGCTTTCATATTCTAGTGGCTAGGCCTGCTAACTCTGCATATTCAGAACCAGCACCAGACTTCACGGGGGGGGGGGGCTCAGGATTTCATTGCTGATGGGTCCCATAACCCAACACACACACCCCATGCATTTCCACTGGGGCCCTGGACAGCGCTTTAGCCGTGGGTGGGTGATGATGCCGCTGATGAGTGGGAGCCAAGCATAGTTCCCATCCATGGTGGCTGGCCGCCATTTTGATTTACTAAAAATGTAGTGCCCAATGAGTGTCAGTGAGCCAGTGAGGGGCGCTCAGCCATGCCCCAACCTCATCAAGGGCTAGCACCTGAGTTGCTCCCATTCTCCCTTGTTACGGCTAAAATCTGGGTGCGGGGCTACTCTGCCCCCCAGCTCGTCGGACTAAGTCCGCGGGTCCCTGCGGAAGAAAATGAGCTCAGCCGGGCACAGGAGCAAACTGCAGAAGATCCAAGTTTATTGCGCAACAGGTTCAAGACGAGATTGAACAGCGAGAAAGGGGTGACATGAACTTTTGAAACTCCCTCCATGTCCCAGAATACAGTGCAAAATACATCCCAGTTACATCATGAATACATTAAGGAGAGGTTGGGTTACACCGGATTAACATATGGAGGAGGGAGGGGGGAATATGCAGAGCTGGAGATATGCGCAGATAAGCGCTTCCTGAGTGCCGGTGATGGGAAGACAATGGTCCATGTATGCATAGTCTGCCACCTGGCATTGCCCGGAGGAAAGGCTTGGCAGAGCACCTTACTTGAGGGATTATGGAGGACAGGGGAGGTGTCATAGAGTCCTAGAGAAATTGAGCAAATTGGCACGTTGATTTTCTATGGATTTTATAGATTTTAGTCCCTTTTGACATTGACAATTGGGAATAAATGGATATATTGTAGCGAAGAAGAAGGTGAAGAAGACATGCCCCCCCCCCTTCCGTAACACCCTGCAGATCCTGGAATGGGAGAGGAGCCATGCCAGCCCTGGAACTGGAATGTGGAGGGGAAGGAAAAATGCACTCTGAACACACAACGCCTTACCGGCAGGGCAAAAAAGGAGGGAAATCATTTGCCTTCAGCCTCCCCTTCCCCACACCTCAGGATTGCTCTGCCCCAATCATCTTCTGCTCTTTGGCAGCAATCCTATGGATATCTGCCGTACAGTGGTACCTCAGGTTAAGAACTAAATTCATTTTGGAGGTCCGTTCTTAACCTGAAACAGTTCTTAACCTGAGGTACCACTTTAGCTAATGGGGCCTCCTGCTGCTGCCATACGATTTCTGTTCTCATCCTGAAGCAAAGTTCTTAACCCAAGGTAATATTTCTGGGCTAGCAGAGTCTGTAACCTGAAGCGTCTGTAACCTGAAGCGTCTGTAACCAGAGGTACTACTGTATTCTGTTCTTCAACCTGCGGCCTCTACTGCCAAACCAAAAAGTTCATCACGCTGCCGACTCCTGTGGGGATCTCTGCCCCCCTTAAAATATCCATCTTTTTGGTTTGCAGTCGGACAGAAGGGTGAGCAAAGAATGCATGAAAGAACAAGCAGCGATATTCCCCCCATGTGGGTGGTTTCATGCCTTACGGGGCGAATATCTCAGTTTATAGATTGCTGCCCACCAACCCCCACCAGCCTGTTTCTGATGGGAAAACAACCCTGTGGGAGATAAATTATACTAAAGAGTCCCCTTTCTCCAGAGCGAAAAACCTGGACTATGCCATGAGATGGGGAGGGCTTTCTAAATATCTCCCTAATAAATTTGATGCAGTGACTACAAGCATGTTTATAGAGGTCTAAGAGGGGGAGGGGGAGAAATGAGGAGGGCTTGTATCTGTTTTCTTAAAGTGCAAAATCAAGGCTAGCTTACAGCACCCAAGGGATCAGAAGCTGCGTCGAGGGCCACCCATCTGGAGAGCAGCTGATCATTACCTAAACGCCCTACCCAGGCCTTGGGTTTGTTCTCTCTCTGTCCCCCCGCCCCTCAGCACTCCTTTTTATGGTCCCCTGTCAGGGTAAGAGAGAGAGTTTATGAAAGACTAACAGCAAGTCTTGTACAGGCCATAACTCCGTGGATCAACAAACATTGCTATAAATTAGCAGGAAGAAAGGACCCGGGGGAATCATCTCCAAACTGGCCTGCGGTCCCACATAAGTCAGCAATTTTTTAAACATTGTAATCTAAAGTTTCAGAATCAATTGTGTCTGGAAACGTGAGTCTCTGAAGCACTCGGAGGCAGGGGAGGAAGGAACTGGCCATTTCAAGAGGGATGGACTGATAGAGCATACTTAGCAGAATAATAATAATAATAATAATAATAATAATAATAATAATAATAATAATGAACCGGGAAATTGTAGGAGCATTCAAGGGTGTTCCCATCAGCTTTCAATTGGGTTGTTGTCACTTATGGGGGAGAAAACCAGTCACTTCTCTTTTGAGCCTTATTCACACTTTGTGACCCTGCAGTGCTTTGAAAGTCACACTTTTCCAGATTTTGCAGTGCAGTTGTCAAACCAAAAGATACATACCAAAGAAAAAAGTGTACTGCTGGCAAAAAAAATGTATGTATTAGGCAAAATCGTGTACAGAAAAATGTGTGCAGAATCATCAAATTGTAGAATTTGGACCCCATGGGTCATCTAGTCCAACCCCCTCAGGAATCACAGATAAAAATAAACCCTGACTGACACCAATCCAACCTCTGTTTCAAAACCTCAAATGAAGGAGAGTCCACCACCTTCTGAGGGAATCTGTTCCACTGTCTTTTTTTTTTTATATAAATATTTATTAGTTTTTCGCAGATTATAAAAACACAAATCACAACAAAACAAAAACATAAACACACACAAAACACAAAAAACACCACATGTATAATTTCAAACCCTTTTTTCATAAAAGATTTTCCTGACCTCCTCGTACCTCCCCTTACTGCATTCCAATCCCTAATTAATTATGATCAACAAATCCTTCCCTATTTTCTAATAAATAAATTTTAACCTTTCTTTTCATATTACATAATGGTTACAGCATTCAACCTCATATTTTCCAAATCCACAACGTCTCAGCATTCCACAATTTTACAATGTTTCTTAAGATAGTCTTTAAATTTCTTCCATTCTTCTTCCGCTGTCTCTTTTCCCTGGTCTCGGATTCTGCCGGTCATCTCTGCCAGTCTCATATAGTCTATAACTTTCATCTGCCATTCTTCCACGGTGGGTAGTTCTTCTGTCTTCTGTTCCACTGTCAAACAGCTCCTACCATCAGGAAATTCTTCCTAATGTTTAGTTGGAATCTCCTTTCCTGCAACTTGAATCCATTAGATTGGGTCCTACCCTCTGAAGCAGCAGGATGATAATAATAATAATAATAATAATAATAATAATAATAATAATAATAATAATAATAAAAATATCTGGCTGGGTTTCCCCAGCCACTCTGGGCGGCTTCCAACAGAGTATTAGAATACAATAACCTATTAAACATTAAAAGCTTCCCCAAACAGGGCTGCCTTCAGATGTCTTCTAAAAGTCTGAAGTCTCACATCTGGTGGGAGGGCATTCCACAGGGCGGGTGCCACTACCGAGAAGGCCCTCTGCCTGGTTCCCTGTAACTTGGCTTCTCGCAGTGAGGGAACGGCCAGAAGGCCCTCAGAAGTGGACCTCAGTGTCCGGGCTGAACAATGGGGGTGGGAGACGCACCTTCAGATATACTCGGCCAAGGCCGTTTAGGGCTTTAAAGGTCAGCACCAACACTTTGAATTGTGCTCGGAAACAAAAATAAGCTTGCTCCATCTTCCATGTGGCAGGCCTCCATGTAATATTTGAAGGGAGCTATCGTGTCAGCTCTCAGTCTTCTCTTTTCCAAGCTAATTGTACCCAACTCCCTCAACAGATCCTCGTAAGGCTTGGTTTCCAGACCCTTGTGAGATGCTCACAAAAATATGTACACATTTTCACAGGTACCAGAAGTCATTTTGAGGCCCCTATTCCCCTCACAGACCTACAGTCCTCAGAATTCCCCGTGAAGAGGAATTGTCTGTTAAACAACTCTGAGAACTATAACTCTGTGAGGAAGACAAGGGTTTCCTAAAAACTCTTGGTGGCCTTCAGCTCTCAGGATTCTTTGAATGAAGCCATGACTGTCTAAAGTGGTATCACAGAGCTATAAATATAATAATAAATAATAATAATAATGTTTTATTTATACTCCGCCCTTCCCGGTTCAGAAAATCGGACTCAAGGCAGCTAACAACAAATTGATGCAACAAAAAACAGCGTAAAATACAGTATAAAACATGAATAACAATACATTCAGAATTCAAAAATCAATTTAGGGGGGAAATCCATCTCATAAACATTAGATGATCACCAGGGCTAGCTGGCTAAATTAGTCCTATTTGGGCCAGCGTGGAGACCAGGAGAGAATTAGCTGTGGGATCCCAGAGCGGGTAATCTTCATAAAACGGGGAGGGGGAGGGAAGGAAGGGGAATAAAAGATCAGGCTAAGTTCAGATTGCAAGCCAGGCGGAATAGCTCTGTCTTACAGGCCCTGCGGAAGGAAGTTAAATCCTGAAGGGCCCTAGTCTCATGGGACAGAGCATTCCACCAGGTCGGAGCCATCACTGAGAAGGCCCTGGCCCTGGTGGTGGAGTGAATATATGGTGTGAATATGACCCAGGTCAGGGCTAGGCATGACTGTCTGTTCCCTCCCTGCTCCACCTGTCCAGTATGCAGTGGCGTAGCGTGGGGGGTGCAGGGGGGGCCGGCCGCACCGGGCGCAACTTCTGAGGGGGGCGCGCTCGCTGCCTCCGGAGTCGCCGAAGAGCCTCGGGCGCAGGCTGTAGCAGAGCCCCATGTCTCGCGGAACCGACGAGCTGGGAGCGGCTCTCAGCGCTCGCCGCGGTCCCCGCGCATCAGGGCCGCGGAGGGCGCGCCAGGCAGCCCCTCCTCACCGACGGGCAGCGTTCGCCTGCAGGGCTCGGCCAGCGCGCTGGGCTGGCCGCGTGGAGTCGCCGAGGAGCCGCCGCCTGCCATGCCGCCCTGGCTGCTTCAGCCGTGTCCGACAGCCGGCTCGAGGCTCCTTCTGGCCGGGTCTCCCGACGGGGCGCTGCGGGCGGAGGCTCCGGCACCAAGCGCCATGCCACCCAGGCCCGGGTCGCTGTCTGGACGCACGCAGCCCGCCAAACGCGCCACCGGAGGCGAATGAAGCGCCCAGCCGGAGCCACCTGTGCTCTAGTGCCTAAGTGCCAAGACCGCCCACGGGGCCCGCCCACCCGCGCCGGAGGCCGGCCGACGCACTGGCCCCAGAGGCGCCCCCTCCCCGCGCCAGAAAGAAGCCGCGTCGGGGCTAGCCGGGCCGGGGAGGGAGACCGAGAAGGCTGCGCCGCGACGCCCAAAGACGCGCGTCTTGGCGCAAAGGGGCCCGCGGCACTCAGACGCGGAAGGGACCCTCTCCCCCTGCCCCGCCACTGAACTGCAATTCCCAGCTCCCTTGGCAAATCCCAGTCCCCAATCCCCAAGATGCTTTATTTGAGGCAGGGGTCCTTTAATTGCAAAAACAACACCACGGAGGGCAGTAGTCACCACGAAGTTTGCCCCAGAGTAGAGCCGTCAGTATTAATGACCATGGTTAGGGGTTAGGGGGCGCAAATTACTTGCCTTGCCCCGGGTTAGGGGGCGCAAATTACTTGCCTTGCCCCGGGTGCTGACAACCCACGCTACGCCGCTGCCAGTATGTGGCAGTGGTACACCTTCTGGGAAGCTGGGATAGCAGTTCCTGCCCACCAGCCCACAGGCAGACCATTTCCCTTTTTATGTAGCCGCAACCAGACATGATAGCTGAGTTGGTTAGAGCGTGGTGTTGGTAACGCCAAGGTGGCAGGTTCGATCCCTGTATGGGACAGCTGTGTTTTCCTGCATTGCAGGGGCCTGGATTAGATTATCCTCAGCGTGTCTTCCAACTCTATGATTCTACAAGGTTTGACCGGAAAGTTCGGTGAATGGTCACAGAAATCGGACAGCGAGAAATATTTGAACATACATACCTTATAGGCCTTCAAAGTAGGCCCCCTCTGATACAATGCACCATTGATAACGTTCGTAGAACTGTTGGAAGCTTCTGGAGAAGTCCTCTTTTTGTACTGCTTTCAGTTCCCTCGTCACAGCAGCTTGGACGTGTGAAATGTTGGGAAATCTGTGCCCTTTCAGCGCAGATTTCGGTTCTGGAAAAAGAAAGAAATCCGGTGGGGCCATATCAGGAGAATACGGAGAGTGGGACAACTCAGTAACTTCAGTAATGATTTCACATGGAACATGCAATTCTTCCGCCATCATTTGGACGAACAAACTCTGATCCTGCAAGAATAACTCACAAACTCTGCCAACATTTGCCACCGTTCTGCTTGTTGACAAACTGCAAGACGGAGGGTCATCTTCAATGGTTTGCCACCCTTCACGGAAATGCTTAAACCACTCATACGCTGTCTTTAGAGTTACAGCTTCATCTCTGTACACAATTGTCAGCATTTTGATGCCAATTTACCTAATTTGAAGCAGAATTTCATATTGACTCTCTGCTCCATTTTCAGTCACAACGCAGTGCACTATTAACAGCTACTAAACGCTACCACATGAACGTTGGCCTGTCAACAAATGCAGAGAGACGTGCGCATATGTTAGCTGAGATACGGACGAACGCCTCCCACGTGTCTCCACGAATCCGGCAGTTCCCTTTATCGCATACAGGGGTGATTCACCTTACTTTCCAGTCACACCTTGTATGATAACATCACCGCCATTTTTGTGAGCCAGCGCAGTCAGGACCGGCTCTCCCCGTCTGTGGTCATGTTCCAAAATCTGCCCATACCTGCTGGCCACGCAAGAAGAGACCCAGGGTCTGTAAAGCCGTTTGGGTTTCTGTCTTTGTGGGAAAGGCAGCCATGACCTTGGCGAGGAAGATAAATGAGTTTCAACTGGAGGAGCTCGTCACGTTCAATGCAGGGAGCGGAGGTTATTTGATAGCACAAAGATGGCCCCATCCTCATTTGTTTCCGCTATTCGTAAGGGAAGGGGAGGGTGAGCAGTCATCAGAGTTTCTAAAGAAAGATGGAATCATAAGCCTTTGGATTCCACTGCAAGGGAATGGGGAAAATTCCTCTGGGGTTTCATATGGACCTCACCCGGTTACAGTTTTCTAGCAGAGGGGAGCGGAACATTTTTCTGCACAGGGGTAGCACTCCCTTTGAGGGAAATCTTCAGGGAACCACATGCCTGTGGGTCAGAGACAAAAGTGGGCAGAGCAAGGAATAGCTAGGGCTCAGCTAGACTGGTAAAGAAAAAGTGCTTCATATGTGTTGTATATGCGATATGACTTTGTGCCACTAGGTGGCGCTGTGGAGTCCTGTTGTTCACTACCTGTTTTCCCTGTTTAAATTTACAACACATTTAACTGAATTGCTTCTTCAATGTGTCTAGACCAGGCATCCCGAAACTCGGCCCTCCAGATGTTTTGCGACTACAATTCCCATCATCGCTGACCACTGGTCCTGTTAGCTAGGGATAATGGGAGAACCGAGTTTGGGGGTGCCTGGTCTAGATCCAACCCTAATGCTATTCTAGGCTGCATCAACGGAAGCATAATGTCCAGATCAAGGGAAGTAATAGTACCACTCTATTCTGCACTGGTCAGACCACACCTGGAGTCCTGTGTCCAGTTCTGGGTGCCACAATTTAAGAAGGATGTTGACAAGCTGGAATGCGTGCAGAGGAGGGCAACCAAGATGATTAAAGGTCTGGAAACCAAGCCTTATGAGGAACAGTTGAAGGAGCTGGGTATGTTTAGCCTGGAAAAGAGGGGGCTGAGAAGAATATGATAGCCATCTTCAAATATCTCAAGGGGTGCCACATGGAAGATGGAGCTTGCTTTTTCCCCCCTGCTCTGGAGGGTAGGACTCGAACCAATGTTTTCAAGTTCCAAGAAAAAAGATTTCGACTAAACATCAGGAAGAACTGACAGTGAGAGCTGTTCGACAGTGGTCTGCCTCAAGGAGTTGTGGACTCTCCTTTCTTGGAAGTTGTCAAGCAGAGGTTGCATGGCCACCTGTCATGGATGCTTTAGTTGAGATTCCTGCATTGCAGAGGGTTGAACTAGATGACCCCATAAGGTCCCTTCCAACTCTATGATACGTTATCTTTGAAGAGCAGGCTAGTTTCTACTCACACTTACACACCCGCTGTCTACCTAGGCAAGCAAGAAGCACTTTCAGAGGTCAAGGAAACATCTCAAGCAGGCAAAAACATTCATGGAGGATGTGAAGCGAAGTTAGTAAGGGGGAGGAGGTGTGGCCTAGAAAGAGTCCCTCTTTCTCATCCCTCTTCTAGGTTTTGAGGGGTTGTTGAGCAAGATACACCCACAGGGACGTTTGCTTCCCTCCCTCCCTTGGGTCCCAATCCATGCCACTGGCCAGAGTTAGAAGGCAAGAGAATGGAAGGTGGGGGGTGGGATATCAGGGTGAGAGGACTTCAGTAGAGGGTGATGGGCCCCTGGCTGGAGTGTGGGCCTTGGCAGATTCCCAGCAATGCCAGCGCACGATGCCAGCACTGCCAGAGGCCACGAGAGTTCGATGCTATTTAAACCCAGGCCAATTTGGGCACCGGTTGATCTTTGCAAGATAAATGGGTTTGCGGCATTCCTCTGGGTGAAGGCAAGGACAGGGTGCCCTTTCTCTGCTGCAAAAAAAACAAAAAGGGACCTGAAAAGCGATAGGAAGAGTCAGACAGGCTCTGCATCGAAGCTGCCCTCTGGGATTCAAAGGCTGAGACGGGGAAAGAGTTGGAATGTGGCAAAACACCAGGAGAGAGGAGAGAGGATCAAGCCCCTTGCAACCACAGAAAAGAAACCCCACACAGGAACCTCAAGGTTTAATCGGGGAGCCACTGAGCGATCGGATCATGGTTCCTATCTTGTCTAGGGACAGTTGGGAATTTCAATTCAGTTCACATTTAAAGGGGAATCTACTTAACCTGCCTTTTTTCTGAAGCAGGACCAAAAGAGGACACGGGTGGCGCTGTGGTCTAAACCACAGAGCCTAGGGCTTGCCGATCAGAAGGTCAGCGGTTCGAATCCCCACGACGGGGTGAGCTCCCGTTGCTCAGTCCCAGCTCCTGCCCACCTAGCAGTTCGAAAGCACATCAAGTGCAAGTAGATAAATAGGTACCACTCCGGCAGGAAGGTAAACGGCATTTCCGTGCGCTGCTCTGGTTCGCCAGAAGTGGCTTAGTCATGCTGGCCACATGACTCAGAAGCTGTCTGCAGACAATCGCCGGCCTCTCGGCCAGTAAAGGAAGATGAGTGCCGCAACCCCAGAGTCATCCGCGACTGGACTTAATGGTCAGGGGTCCCTTTACCTTTACCTTTTACAAGGACCAAAACTCAGCCATCCTTTGAAATTCGCACTTCTCCTAATGTCGCCATGCAGTCCTCCAGCCAAGAAGCGTGTGCAACAATGCATCTACTAAATTGTTCATTAAAATGCATGCAAATATGTGTTATTTTAGGGGAAATTGCTTTGTAAACGTGCATAAATGAGGAGAGATGTGCACTAAGATACTGGTGGGTTGTTGCTGTTTTTAAATTGCAAATTGATGTGGCAACGTGGAGAACTGGCCTTGGAAAAATGAGAAACAGAGAGAAAGCGAAATTGGCATATCCAGCCATCCCCATGCATCTAGAAATGATATGACAGGAAATGAGCGAAATTGCACTCATTAAATTTTTAGACCAGGACCTGGGAGACCAGGGTTCAAATCCCCACTCAGCCATGAAGCTCACCAGGTAACTTTGGGCCAGTCACTCACTCTCAGCCTAACCTACCCCACAAGATTGTTGTGGGGATTAAACAAGAACCATGTGTGTCGCCTTGAGCTCTTTTGGAGATGACGCAGTAAACAAATACAGAAATAGATGGTCCCTGGCAACCAGCATTCAGAGGCATACTGCCTCTCCTGCTGGAGGTAACATGGCTTTCGTGGCTAATTGTCACCGATGGTCTTGTTCTCCAAAAGCATGAGCATCACATTGTTCATGCTACACAATGATCTGCTGCAGAACATATTTAACATGCATGCAAATTTCATGGCCACCTTTGGGAACATCCCAAACCTTCCGGCCTTTCCATAAAACAACGACAAGCCCCCCCGAAGATTAATGCTCAGAGCAAATCGGCAATCACAACAGAGTGTAAATGTCTAAGTCCTCACAGAGGTTGTGTAACTATCCCACGACATCCCAAAGTGCCGGAGGCAGAAAGGGAGCTTCCTTCCTGTTTTGTCGACTCGTCAATTGTCATCACATCAGCACAGCGTGAGCTGATGTTGTTGACGTGCTGGCCATGTTGAAAGAGAGCATCCATCTGCAGAGATCCCCTCCGTTGAAAGTGATTTGCTTTTAGTGCTTACAACTCCTCTTACAGATAATTTTCAATGGCTAAAGCAGATATGGTGGGCAGGGACAGCGGCCTGCCTTTGATTCTACAAAGGGAGGTTGTTCAGTTAGCCGCTTTCATTTCAGGGATCCATTTCTGGACTATTTTGGAAAGCAGAGCTTCTTCTTGAGAAAATCATAGCCCTTCAGGGGGGCTCAGGGTCTTAGCTCTGTGGTAGAACATCTGCCTTGCATGCAGAAGGTCCAAGGTTCAATCCCCAACACGTCCAGGTAAGGTTGGGAGAGGCTCCCTGCCTGAAACCCTGGACAGCAACATCTGGTCAGTGTAGACAACAATGAAGGAGATAGACCAATGGTCTGACAGAGCACAAGGCAGCTTCCAAGGGGCTGTATCCAGTGTCCTCTGCCTGGTGGCACAAAAGCTCTTACTCCAGCGGGTGGGTGAGTTTTAACAGAGGTATCCATTTCAATGGACCCTTCTGAGGCATTCAGAAGCATGCTGCATCTGACAACGGAGCCCGGACATATCAACCAGGTCTAGCACCCAGTGAATTTGTCCAACTCTCTTGCAAAGCTCTTGCAAGTTGGTGGCCTCCTGTGTGAAGAAGTGCTTCCATTTGTGCGTGTCATGGAAGAGGAGAGATTGGTCATTGGTTCCTATTCATTCATGGAACCTCCAGAGTCAACAGCAGCATCCTGCTGAACACCTGTTTCAAGGTAGGGGCAATGGAGAAGGGCTATTGTCCATCTCCTCTTTATGGACTTCTTTAAGGCATCTGTGAGGAACAGGATACTGACATAGGTGGACCTTTATCCTGAACTAGCAGAGGTAATCTTGCATCCTTAAGAAAACTTCTTCCAAGAAAGAGGAATTTAAAACTAATGGATAATCTAAGTCAGGGACGGGAAACCTTTGACTCTCCAGATGTTGTTGAGACTCTAACTCTCATCATCCCTGAGCGCTGGCCATGCTGGTTGGGGCTGATGTGAGTTGCAGTCCAACAACAGCTGAAGGACACAGGTTAGCCACACCTTCCCTCTCCTCACCTTCATTTTGTGTCTTGTCCAACTATGCTGGTCCTGGGGGGTTACCGTGCAGCGTGGTCTGAGTCCAGTCCGAGGTCGAGGGTGTGGTATGGAGGCTGTCCATCAAGGCTGAAGCAGGGTCCAAGGCGAGGAGTCGGGTGTGGTCAGGAACTCTGGCAGAAGAGCAGGACAGGGTGCCGGCAGGAACAGGTTACCAACAATGTTACTCCCGCAACCTGGCACTGGGCTGACTGGCTTTTATCTGCCCCGAGGCATAGGGCGGCCCCAGTCCACAGGTGACTCGCCTCTCCTGGCCTGGAGGCGAGCACTCCTCCTGCAGGAACTTAGTTCCCTCCGCCTCTCTGCCCTGAGCCTCTGCAGCTCAGGAGAGGCTGGAGGGTTACTGGACCCAGAGGCAACCTCCTCTTCCCCTGACGGGGCTGAGAGTGGAGCACCTGCAGGCAATGGGTCCTTCATCACCTCCGGAGCCTAGCAGATTCAGCTGGTGTCTGCTCCTGAGGATCCAGCACAGGTGAGGACCCTTCAGGCTCATGCCCCAGCCCCAGCTCAGCCGGTCCTGGAGGCGGGGACTCCTGTGCAGGCTGGGATTCCTCAGGTTCAGCCTCTGAATCCAATTCCCAGGCCATCACACCATCATATGCTGAAGACTCACCTCTTGGCTCTAGCTCTGACACTTGAAATACGTATATTTGTTTTAAACAGGTTTCTTGGTTGTTAAGTTGCTTTGATTCTTTTTGCTGGAAAGCAGTGTACAATAAAATTATGAATGGGTGAGCCAATGCTTACTGGAGCTGATGGGAGTCTGTGTCCAACAACATCTGAACCCAGACTGACATCATCCCCAGTGAGTGCAGCCAATGGTCTGGGAGATGTAGTCAACCAATATCTAATAATAATAATAATTTATTATTTATACCCCGCCCATCTGGCTGGGTTTCCCCAGCCACTCTGGGCGGCTTCCAACAGAACACTAAAATACAATAACCTATCAAACATTAAAAGCTTCCCTAAACAAGGCTGCCTTCAGATGTCTTCTGAAAGTCTGGTAGTTGTTTTTCTCTTTGACATCTGGTGGGAGGGCGTTCCACAGGGTGGGTGCCACTACCGAGAAGGCCCTCTGCCTGGTTCCCTGTAACTTGGCTTCTCACAGCGAGGGAACTGCCAGAAGGCCCTCAGCGTTGGACCTCAGCATCCGGACAGAACGATGGGCGTGGAGATGCTCCTTCAGGAGTCTAGAGTCTCCAGCCCTGGCTTTTGAAGTTCCTCAGGGCTCTCGTTTGCCCTCTCTGCTTTTTAGCACCTACTTTGGCTCCTTTCTTCATTCCTTCTTTATATACTGTCCAGTTGTGTTTCTTCCCCCTCTCCTGGGAGTCGGCTGCGATTCGATTACTTAGAAAGGGAAGTTCCACAGGGTCTCCGCTCTTTGTTTATGAAAATGGCTACAAAGACATGGAGAGAAGCCATCCTTAAGCCAGCCAGCCAAACGGTGGAATCCACTGCCTTTGGTTGGACTTTGGATTAATTAGCTGTGTGTCTAATTAGCAACAGGCTCCCCTTGGTTATTCTGAAACTGTAGCTGCCGCTCACCAACCGGAGGCCATCAGGAGGCTTGTCAGAAATCAGAATGCGTTCCAGCTGGCCTTTGCCGCCCCCACCTTCTCCCTCTCCTAAAAAAATACTAAGACTGCAATTCTATACCCATTTATCTAATGGAATCTCCACTGATCTCAATGGGAGTTACTTATCTCTTTTAATAGATAAAAGTATGTATTTTAGTTGAAAACAAACTGAATTTTCAACAGAAGCCTTTGAGACCTGCCTTTAGGTTCATCTCTGTGAATCCAACCAACTTGTTCCGTCAGCTCAGGGATTTATGCTTGTTCAATTGACTCCCCCCTCTTGTTTCTCCCTCCCCCAACAGGCTTGTTGTGAAGATGGGAGGGGGGAAACTTCATACACCATCTTGAGATCATTGGATAAAAGATTAGGATATAAATACAACTAATAAATATTGAGGAGCTCATCCTTAGTCCACCATAATTTATGAATTAGAATGTGATTGGCATGCTCAGCTGTCTTCCCCCCCACCCCACCCCACCAACATTGTTACCGACAAATAAAAATGAAAGTAAAATACAACTGAACCAAATCACAAACAATTGAACATTTTGGGCATTTCACTCATTCAAAGGGTACACCAATGGCAAATGAGATCCGAGTAGTCCTACACTGGCCCCAAGTACGTTTCCAAGCACAATTCAAAGTGTTGGTGCAGACCTTTAAAGCCCTAAACGGGCCTCGGCCCAGTATACCTGAAGGAGCGTCTCCACCCCCATGGTTCAGCCCGGACACTGAGGTCCAGCGCCGAGGGCCTTCTGGCAGTTCCCTCACTGCAAGAAGCCAAGTTACAGGGAACCAGGCAGAGGGCCTTCTCAGTAGTGGCACCCGCCCTGTGGAATGCCCTCCCACCAGATGTCAAAGAGAAAAACAACTACCAGACTTTTAGAAGACATCTGAAGGCAGCCCTGTTTAGGGAAGCTTTTAATGTTTAATAGACTATTGTATTTTAATACTCTGTTGGAAGCCGCCCAGAGTGGCTGGGGAAAGCCAGCCTGATGGGTGGGGTATAAATAAATTGTTGTTGTTGTTGTTGTTGTTGTTGTTGTTGTTGTTGTTATACGTGCAGGATTGCAGAGTGAGATTGGTGGATCTTTCCATGTCCTTCCTTCTATGATCACCTCAAAAATGGAACTCCACCAAACCTCTTCTTAGCACAAGGCAGAACCTCTTCCCTTCCCAGGGGCATAGCATTAGGGGGAGACAGGGGGGGTATAGCCCTGGGCAAACAATTTTGAGGGGGCACAAACCAGGTGCCCCCACAAGGGATCCCCATCCTGCCCTGCCTGCTGCCAGATGTTTCTGGGCCCCAGAGCCTTGCCGCCACATCCCTCTACCCCTCACTGAATGGCCACCCAGCCAGCATCAGGGGGATTCACCCACCAAGAGCCACATCGACTGACTGGGCTGCCCCTGTGCGAGAAGGCAGGTGGCACATCATGGCCTTGTTTGGCTCTGGTCGCGAGTGCCATGGTGTGCTTTGTGAAGCCTCTATACCCCGCGCCCGACTGGGGGTGGTGGTGAGGGCTGGTTTGGGCATGGTAGGCTCCATGAACTCTCCACACCGTGCCACCTGTTAGAATTCCTGCTCCATGATTGCAGTCATGGGATTTTTGTCTATCACATGATTGTATATGTTTTGACTCCACAAAGTGGGAAGTGACGGAAACAGGATGTTTGTGATACTGTGTTCCATGAAGTGGGACTATTGTCCTTTGCTCTTTTTCCTCTTTGCTGTCTGATGCTAGAGAGAAAGGGAGCCATGTTGCTGTGCTCTGTGTGTGTTTATATGTAAATAAAGTAGATTAGCCAAAATGCTGAGTTGCTGAGGTCTGTTACACAAGCTGCGCAAAATCTGTAGAACCCTAAGTGTGCCAGTGTCGATTGGCACCAGTCACTGTGATGTTCGGGCTGAAGAAAGCTTTTGAAGCTCCCAAATGATTGACCAGGAGGGAGGGAAGATGCCAGTCGGGCATGTGTCTCTACCAGGGTCCTACTCGTGTGTAGGCTGAACTCCCCATCCCGTGTGAGTCCCAGGCACCAGCCAACGCCGCAACGCTTCTGCCCCTTCCTTCTACAACATTCATTTTCTTTTCGATTGCTTGCCCCCAAATCCATTCATATCCAAGTCTCAGGCCTTTGGCCACAGCAGTTAGATCAAGGAGGAGAGATGAAAAGTTAACCAGAAGTTCCCATGGGGCGTGGAGATCTTCTGGCTCATATACAAGCCTGCAGAAGGGGGTGGGGTGGGAGGTGTTGCCAGATACATTTCTGAGACACGAATTGGAACTCACTAATAATAAGCAAAGCACTGAACCACACAGACATCACTTTGAAGGAACCCAAGTCACGCATCTGGCTTTGCAGAACTTCGCCATATAACTTCTTGCTCCATGAACAGGGTATCATAATAGTTATTTCAGAGCACAGCATGGTTTGTTTTGATAAGAGTATAAACTGCCTCGTTTTCTCCTGGCCTGGCAGGGTGCCGTGTTTTGCCCAGTAGTAAAGAGGGTGGCAGGAGATGGAATGGGACTAGCGATAGGGATGGTGGAGGAATTCAATTCAGTTTACAGTTAAAAAGGTGGCCACATCTTATTTGCGCTTCCTGACAGAATTTGAGGACCCCATTTGAGGAAAAAATGGGGAGAAAGTTTAAAATGCACAAAAACTTGACTGCAAAAAATAATAATAATAATCTGAAAAGCACACAAAAATGTGACAGGCATGTCAGGAAATTATAGGGACAGAACTACCTAAATTGAATAGAAATTTATTTATGTATGTGACTACAGCAGCAAGAATGCTACTTGCCCAAAAATTGAAAGGAACAGAAGTCCCAGCAAAGGAAGAATGGATACAAAAACTTAGGGAATATGCAGAAATGGCAAAACTTATCGGAAGAATAAGAAATCAAGGTAACCAAACTTTTTATAAAAGAATGGAAATGGTTTATTGAATATTTACAGATAAATTGTAAACAGATAAAAACGTTAGCAATAACCTGCAGTTTTAAAAAGAGTATATATTCACAGTGGATAATTAAATGAGTAAGTTAGATGAATTTGGATATGCAGAAGATATTAAAAAAAAAATTTAAGGAAGCGCAGAAAGAGGGAGAAGGAAGTCAAATTTTGAAATGTTAAATGTCAAACTAAAGAAATGTATCCATTTGAAGGGTATAAATAAAAAACTATAAAAAATGCAAATGTAAATTTGTATAGTGTCCCAGTTTCTCCACACACCTCTTTCTGAGCTCCACCTCAGCAAGCAAGAGGTCTTGCTGAAGTTCAGAGACACACTCCAGCCAAGCAGAAACACTTGAGGAAGCTGCAGAACAGAGCTAGCGGCCTGCAGGGAGTTCCGAGGGCCACATCAGAGAGGTTTGGAAGGCTGCATTTGCCTCTGGTAGGTAAAGGTAAAGGGACCCCTGACCATTAGGTCTAGTCGTGACCCACTCTGGGGTTGCGGCGCTCATCTCGCTTTATTGGCCGAGGGAGCCGCCGTACAGCTTCTGGGTCATGTGGCCAGCATGACTAAGCCGCTTCTGGCGAACCAGAGCAGCGCTCGGAAACGCCGTTTACCTTCCCGTCGGAGTGGTACCTATTTATCTACTTGCACTTTGACGTGCTTTCGAACTGCTAGGTTGGCAGGAGCAGGAGCTCAACCTGTTGCGGGGATTCAAACCGCCGACCTTCTGATCGGCAAGTCCTAGGCTCTGTGGTTTAACCCACAACGCCACCCGTGTCCCTGGTGGGAGTATGCAATCCAGTTACCCAGCTTCCCAACTTTCAGGTACTCTGTTGGAGGAGCTGTCACAGCCTGGAAGGACACGTCCAAGCTGTCAGGAAACAGTTCTCAGTTTCACAGGGAAACAAAATACATTCAGCCCATAATGAGGGAAGACACCAGCTGTGCGAAGCCCACAGAGGGGGGACACGCTAGTTATTTATTCTCCTTCCTTCGCCAGTCCCCCCCAAATCACAACAGCGGCGGCAACAAAAACTTCCAGCCTTCGCCAGCAGGTCCCTAAAGGGAAGGCAATTTGTTTACTTCCCCTGCAGGAGCCAGATCCTGATGGGGCCGGAATGACAGATGAGTGACATCAGGATGCTATTTCAATTAGCAGGCTGAGTTTTCTCTCTGTCACCCTCCGAGGCCCCCGCCACCCCTCTGAGGTCTTCCACACCTTGAAGAACTTTCTGTCTCCTAGACCTCACAACGGCCTTCCCAAATTCATGGAGGAGAAGGACGGGCTGGTGTGGAAGACTCCCTGGTCCTGAATGGGGTAACTGTGCCCCTGAAGGACCAGGTACGCAGCCTGGGAGTCATTTTGGACTCACAGCTGTCCATAGAGGTGCAGGTCAATTCTGTATCCAGGGCAGCTGTCTACCAGCTCCATCTGGTACGCAGGCTGAGACCCTATCTGCCTGCGGACTGTCTCGCCAGAGTGGTGCATGCCTTGGTTATCTTCCACTTGCACTACTGCAATGCGCTCTATGTGGGGCTACCTTTGAAGGTGACCCGGAAACTACAACTAATCCAGAATGCGGCAGCTAGACTGGTGACTGGGAGCAGCTGCCGAGACCGTATAACACCGGTCTTGAAAGACCTACATTGGCTCCCAGTACGTTTCCGAGCACAATTCAAAGAGTTGGTGTTGACCTTTAAAGCCCTAAACGGCCTCGGTCCAGTATATCTGAAGGAGCATCTCCACCCCCATCGTTTTGCCCGGACACTGAGGTCTAGCTCCAAGGGCCTTCTGGCGGTTCCCTCACTGTGAGAAGCAAAGCTACAGGAAACCAGGCAGAGGGCCTTTTTGGTAGTGGCGCCCGTCCTGTGGAACCCCCTCCCACCAGATGTCAAAGAGATAAAGAACTACCTGACATTTAGAAGACATCTGAAGGCAGCCCTGTTCAGGGAAGTTTTTAATGTGTGACATTTTAATGCATTTTTAATCTTTGTTGGAAGCCGCCCAGAGTGGCTGGGGAAGCCCAGCCAGATGGGCGGGGTGCAAATAATAAATTATTATTATTATTATTATTATTATTATTATTATTATTATTAGTTCCACCACCACTGCCAGAGCCAGCATGTCTCTGTGGGAATCACAAGCGCAGAGAGTTGATGTTGTGCTTGGGTCCTACTTAGAGGCTTCCCCTCCAGTATTCAGCTGGACACTGTGAGAACAGGACACTGAACTAAATGGGCCTTTCACTTGATCCAGCCAGGCTCTTCTTATTGATTTAAAAACCTATTCCTGTTCATTTCTTGAAACTGCAGTGCCTGGAAGGAAGAAACAACCCCGACTAGAGAAGAATGGCAAACCAAGTTGATGGACTATGGCAAAATTAACTGGGAAGCTCAGAAATCAAGAAGACAAGAACTTTTTAAAAAAAGAATGGGAAAAGTTTGTGATTTACTTATGAGACCGCTGCAAGCCAGTTAAAACATTGGCAGGATTTTAACTACACTTGTAAAGTAACAGAAAGTATGGGTAATCTAGAAGGATAAAAATGTGGATAAATATTGATATGCGGTTGTGAATATTATCATTAGGACCCATGGAAGGGATGAGAGGGAAGTTGGGAGATTCAGAGTAATCTCAATATTTGGACTTTGAATTGTTGTTTGTAATTTGTTTATATTGTTTAACACACACACACACACACACACACACACACACACACACACACACACACACAGAGAATGGGTTTTAGCTCATGAGCCATGAATGAATCTTTATTTGCATCAGTCATCAGCCATAGCAATAAAACAACAATGCAATACAGTGGTACCTCGGGTTACATACGCTTCAGGTTACAGACTCTGCTAACCCAGAAATAGTGCTTCAGGTTAAGAACTTTGCTTCAGGATGAGAACAGAAATTGTGCAGCGGCGGCGCAGCAGCAGCAGGAGGCCCCATTAGCTAAAGTGGTGCTTCAGGTTAAGAACAGTTTCAGGTTAAGAACGGACCTATATATATATATTAGGGTTTTGAATCAGTAGTCAAATAGTGGACCTTATTCTGATTGCCTCAGCTAAAAACTTTGCAACCTTTGCTGTCACCTGCTCATCTTGATCTGCCAAGAGAAAGAACACTGTGGCAGTGGCTGGGCAACCCAGAATGGACAATAAAAGAGGAGTGATAACCTCATTTCTCAAGAGTGCAAGCCAGCAGGGCATGCGCCACCAATTCGGTACGGCCATCTCCACAGGGACATAAGCGTTTTTTGTGTGGAATCTGTTGGCTTTGTCCCTCAAGTACAGCCCAGGGCAATACATTCAATCTTGTGAGAGTATTTTAGAATTGCTAGGTTGTGCAGAGGGGGGGGGCAGGGAGTTGAAATGGGAAGGTTCAAAATAGCCCAGTTTAAGTTTTTCAACCTTTGGTGGAAAAATACAATGCAATGCAAATAAAAATATGAAACCAACGAAAACCAAAATAATGCAGGAGTGCCAGCCATAGTCCTTTTTTCTTTCTTCTCTTTCCATTTTGCTTTTCCCATGCAAAGTCTCCTGAAGGATTGGTAGACCTGGAGTTCCACTGAGAGGCTCAAGCCAGCCAGATAAATGGGAAGGGCTATAGCTTCCACCTTGCACTCAGAAGGTCCCAGGTTCAATCCCCAGCATCTCCAGGTAGGGCTGGGAAGAAGGTCCGTTGTCTGTAATCCTGGAGAGCTGCTGCCAGTCAGTGTAAACACTACTGAACTAGCCGGACCAGTAGTCTGATTCGATAGCAGACAACCTCCTACCTTCCTCTTTTTTTGTGAATGGATATTTGTATTCCATGAAATGCCCCCTTCAGCTTTCTTTTAGTGCTCAGTGCATTTTGAGGGCTATGCAATCATGATGTTTTAAGTCCCAATTCTCACATCAAGCATGGCGATAACTTGTAGCAGAACCGCCAAGGCTTTGCTTTGTTGTTGCTGTTTAGTCGTTTAGTCATGTCCGACTCTTCATGACCCCATGGACCAGAGCATGCCAGGCACTCCTGTCTTCCACTGCCTCCCGCAGTTTGGTCAAACTCATGCTGGTAGCTTCGAGAACACTGTCCAACCATCTCGTCCTCTGTCATCCCCTTCTCCTTGTGCCCTCCATCTTTCCCAACATCAGGGTCTTTTCCAGGGAGTCTTCTCTTCTCATGAGGTGGGCAAAGTATTGGAGCCTCAGCTTCACGATCTGTCCTTCCAGTGAGCACTCAGGGTTGATTTCTTTCAGAATGGATAGGTTTGATCTTTTTGCAGTCCATGGGACTCTCAAGAGTCTCCTCCAGCACCATAATTCAAAAGCATCAATTCTCCGGCGATCAGCCTTCTTTGTGGTCCAGCTCTCGCTTCCATACATCACTACTGGGAAAACCATGGCTTTAACTATACGGATCTTTGTTGACAAGGTAATTTTTGAAATGAAGTCTCGGTTTATCATCGCTTTTCTCCCAAGAAGCAGGCGTCTTTTAATCTCATGACTGCTTTCACCATCTGCTGTGATCATGGAGCCCAAGAAGGTAAAATCTGTCACTGCTTCCATTTCTTCCCCTTCTGTTTGCCAGGAGGTGATGGGACCAGTGGCTTTGTACCTGAGCTTTATTTTTTGCTGGAGGATGTGTTCTTGTTATTTGGGGGAGAAACATAAAAATATGTGTGTGCGCACACACACACGCGCCAGTTCAGAATGGGGGGTTTTGGGTGGGGGAGGAGATGTGGCAGATCAAGGAAGCCCATCCTTTAAACATCATGCAACAGCCCTGCGGCCTCAGCTGACATGTAACCGAAACCTCAGTTGCCACTAGCCAAAATATCTTTACCTTCTGTGGAATTGCAGGCTGACTCAAGGTCATAGGGAAAGGTCAAAGAGCGCCCTGCCTTGGCCCTCCGTCCTTTTAAATGCCAAAGGTTATCTTGATTTCATTACAGTTGCAAAAACAAGAGGGTGTTTTTACTGCTCTAATTTTCTGAGCATCAAGGAACGTCTAGGGAGCACGTCTTAAGATAATGGGTCAATGAATTGTTGTTGGCGGGCTTTTGGGCAGTGCCTTTTGTCTGCCCACAAAGCAGTTCTTTCCATAACTAAACGTAACACAGAAATCCATACGCAGGGTGGGCCGTTAACAGAAATAAGACAATATGTGCCAGGCAGAATATCTGAGAGGATGCTAAGATCCTTGTAAACAGCCTATTGCTCAACGTGGAATAAGAGACAGAAGGGAGCGAGGAACATAAAATCATGCCTAAGTCCTCATCCCATACTCTTCAAAGGGCAGAGACCTCAATCACATGCACATCATACATTTAAAACACATGGCTTCCCCCAAGGAACCATGAGAACTGTAGTTTAACGCTCACTGAACTACAATGCCCAGCACCCTTAACAAACTACAGTTCCCAGGATTCTTTGGGGGAAGCCATGACCATTTAAGGTGGCATGATACTGCTTGAGATGTATAGTGCAGATGGGACCTATGGTTAGCCCTGTTATGTAGCTCTGGATTACAGCATCTGATTGGGGGTCCAAGGATCCAGGTTCACATGTCCTGGGTACCTCTGACGCCAGGGTTTGGAAAACCCTCTACCTGCTCCGTTTGAGGTGGGCTGTAAGTCAACAGACCAGGATTGATGGCCTGTGGGCTCTTTCCTTATCTGCTGTGTTGACTTCGAAACCCGTTTTCTTTTCTGCAGAGGTCTTTATCAGATCTGTGCCACAGCTGAAAGAATTCCTTGTCCGGCCTTGTGCTGTTAACAGGATGCAAACAGCCCAGTGGCACCTTTAAAGACAAACTTTTTATGGCAGAACAAGGCTCAAGGAGGCAGGGATCTAATTCAGGTGTGGAAAGGGTTGTTCACAACAATGTGATTAGCATCATCAGGAATGGCAAATGATACATCTAGTATATGACATAACAGTCACTCATTTCTACAGAACTGGAGGATTCCTTGGGGAGAACTTATGGGCCAGGAATACTACAGTATGTGCTCTAATATAATATGCCCCTGTTGTGTTTTTGTCATTTTCCTGAAAGCACAATACCATTATGAAATCCGGAAACCAAGCAAAACCAGCATAATAACTAGAGGGAAGGCCGTGGTGTTTGATGCGTCTTGGGACTGGTAGGGCTCATGTACATATATAGAGATGTCAGGGCTGGCCCAAGACATTTTGCTGCCTGAGGCAAAGGAAGAAATGGAAGCACACCACCCCTTCAATTCCACACACAAAAGTCAAGCTGATTGGCACCGTTGTGCCTGGTGTCCTTCAGGACTGGTAGGGTATAAAGCAAGGAGCCCAACAGTAGGGGGAGCCAGAGTCAATATCAGGCACAACCACAGCCAATGAGAGGCAGAGGCACCTGGTTCTAGTTTTGCCCCAGTGTTCTCTTCCTTGCTGAGTTCTGCAAGGGCAGCAGCTGAGACTGAGGTGGAAGCAGACAGGAAGTACCGCCTTCTGGACTGGTCGTAAGAAGCAAGGCAGGTTGAGGGGGGGCTGTGGGCAGACTGATGTTGGTGGAGCAGTGCCCCATTGCCCTAACTGACCAGCCTCCTCTGGACAAAGGGTCCCCCCCCCTTATTTTATCCTCATTCATACTTTTCCACACAGAAGCTTTTGCAGGGGCACGTCAGATCTGGAGAAATTGATGTCATGGCCCTATCATTGGCCAACTGTAGGCCCTCCAAGTGTTCCTGTTCTCCAGGGACATCCCTGATCCCTGATTTAGAGAAGAGATCCCGGTTTCTGATTTGATCCTGGAAAGTCCCGCTTCTCCTTAGGACGTCCCTATTTTCATTGGGGAAATGTTAGAGGGTATGGAGTTATTCAACTCCCAAGCTGTCTGAGGACAATCCTGTATAGGGGAGGGGGTTTTAAATGTTTAATGATTTATTAAGTGTGTGTGTGTGTGTGTTGGATGGGGACACGAGTGGCGCTGTGGGTGAAACCACAGAGCCTAGGACTTGCCGATCAGAAAGTCGGCAGTTCGAATCCTCGCGACAGGGTGAGCTCCCGTTGCTCGGTCCCTGCTCCTGCCAACCTAGCAGTTCGAAAGCACATCAAAGTGCAAGTAGATAAATAGGTACCGCTCCAGTGGGAAGGTAAATGGCATTTCTGTGCACTGCTCTGGTTCTCCAGAAGCGGCTTAGTCATGCTGGCCACATGACCCCCGAAGCTGTACGCCGGCTCCCTCGGCCAATAAAGTGAGATGAGCGCCGCAACCCCAGAGTCGGTCACGACTGGACCTAATGGTCAGGGGTCCCTTTACCTTTTATATATGTTGGAAGCTGTCCAGAGTGGTTGGGGCAACCCAGTAAGATGTGTGGATGTGTAAATAGTATAATTATCATCATGGAATGGGACTATTTCCGTCAGAGAAATGTTGGAGGGTATGCAACTGCTCCATTTGGCAGATACTGAAGGCAACTCAGCTGTTCTCCTCTGTCAGAGGACAGACCTCCTCTTAAACTGGCCTGACGCCCTCATGTGTGTCAGAGGACACTCACCACTAGTGCTGAGTTAAGATTCAGTTGCCAGTCTTGTACTTGGAATGTGGAGGCACCATCTTGGCCTTCACTTCAGGCAGCAAAATGTCTTGGGCGCTCTCCCTGCTTGCTACATTGTTAAATGGAGCACATGGTGCTAACGTAATTTGTGGGAAGGTATTGTGATTAAAGGAAGGGCTGTAGCACAGCGGTAGAGCAACTGCTTTCCATGCAGAAGGACCCAGGTTCAATCCTTGTCATACCCTGGTTGGACTGAGATCTGAAATCCTGGAGAGCCGCTTGTGATCAATGTTGTGAGATGGGCCAAAGCGCTGACTCAGTATAAGGCAAAGCTGAGTGGCCGAGTGTGGGAAAGTTCAGGGATGCAGGAGAGGATATATTGTTTGGTTATAGCCTTTCCAACTTGTGTAAACAAGTTCACAATTTAGCAAAGTAACATTCCCCTTTTTAAACTCATAGCAGATGTGTTTGCTCAGGCTCATTAAAGCCTCTATAATAACTGTCCTGGTATTGTCCCCTTACTCCCTTATAAAAGATAAGACACAACACAGTCTTCTATAAAAGTATAAAAAGAGTTTACTCACATTCTGTTCACAATCGGATCCCAGAAGGCAGACTTATCTTAGAAAAGTAACATACACCTGGAAACTATCTCATAAGGAGACAGTCCCTTTGTCCTCTCTTGGCTGGAGCCAAGAGGGCATCTTTGGCTAAGCAGATGTTGCTTCTTCGACGAAAATAGTCAAAGAGAGAGAGATGGCAGCCAGTCCTATGCTTTTGTTACCTGCACAGGTGAGGCCACGCCCACCTCTAGTCACATGCAGAGGAAGTCCGTCCCAGCCCAGAAGGAAACAGGAAGTTTACCTGCTGGCTGGACAAACATTCCTCCCCATGTGTAAACATGTTCACTCTAGGAATGTTGTACTTGACTGCTCTTGTGTTTCACATCCCACACAGAGCAGCTGCTTTGCATGCAGAAGGTCCAAGGTTCAGTCCCCTTCATCTCCAAGTAGGCCTAGGGAAACCCTGTCTGAAATCCTGGAGAGGAACTGCCAGTCAATGTAGCCAAGGAATAGGCCTCCAGGTGTTGTTGGACTACATCTCCCACTGTCCCTCCCTATTGGCCATGCAGGCTGGAGCTGATGGGAGTTTGAGTAGAATGAGATCTAGTAGTAGTAGTAGTTTGGATTTGATATCCCGCCTTTCACTCCCTTTAAGGAGTCTCAAAGCGGCTAACATTCTCCTTTCCCTTCCTCCCCCACAACAAACACTCTGTGAGGTGAGTGGGGCTGAGAGACTTCAGAGAAGTGTGACTAGCCCAAGGTCACCCAGCAGCTGCATGTGGAGGAGCGGAGACACGAACCCGGTTCACCAGATTACAAGACTACCGCTCTTAACCACTACACCACACTGGCTCTCTAGAGGGCACCACCTTGGCTTCTTCTTTTACGGACAACACTGAGGTGAATGAACCTCTGATCTGACTCGTTCTAAGGCAACTTCCTCTGTTCCTATGGTTCGCCCTGTTGGTGGGTTTTCTAGAAGCACGTGGCTGATCTGTCTTGACGGTCGCCGTCAAGGGGCCTGGTAGGAATTTTCCCAAATGGCAAATTGGCACGGCCATTTGGTTTTCGCCTACCTCGTAGCAAACCGTCACAACTCTTCGGTATTGGCGGTTAGGCATTGGTTGGGGTATAGTTATCATCATGCAAATGAAGGGGGGGAGGAGCGCCATCACCTTCCCCCAATAAGGGTAGTCCGGTAAAGGACTCCGGGGGGCGTGGCCTTGTCCTGAACCTAGGGAGGTGAGGGCCCCCAGCACGCCCCCACGCGGTGACATCAGGGGAGGTCCTAGTTGACGTGCCTCAGCAGGACTCCTCCCCCTGGTGATTAACCCTTTCGGCTTAGAGCCGGTTGTTAGTTAGAACCAATGCCTAGGGCCAATACCCCTCAATTCCTGTAATCAATAAAGTTGTGGCCTAATCCGACCCATTAACCTGAATTCTGGTGTCCTGTGTCTTTATTTCTCGGGGGGAGGCGGGAACTTGCCACGCAAACAGATAATGAGGATAATATGAATCTTCAGTCGGATCTGGCAGGGCCCTCCTTATGTTCTGGCACTGCCTGAAGGATCAAAAAGTTTCTATGCACAATGGACTCACAGAAGCAACGATACAAGAGGATGTGATGCAACCTCCCTACAACCCCCCAAAATCGATCAGCTATGTTAACAATCTTAATCACCATTTCATGCTTATCTCCGCTTTCCTGCATTGGACGGCATCTCGCTCATTTTATTCACTCAAGTGGGAGGCCATTAAGGCCAATTACATCTCGCCTTGGGAGGTCTCAGCCATCTGGACCCCTGTAGGGCGATGAGGAGTTTGGGAGAGAATGCGCTTGGGAAACAGGAGCTGAGAATGAGAGGGAGCCATCATGGGGGGCAGGGGTTTCCTGAGCCCAGGAAGCAGCAAAGCAAAATGGGCACACCACCATGGCTTGAGCTGCGAAACAAAGCTCGTTTTGGGGAGTTTTCCAGTAAGGAACCACCTGCCAATCTTGTTGCTCAATTCCACCGGCAAGGCAACTTTCATTCCTCCATCACACCTGTGTACAATTGTCCATTGCCAATGGCACAAAGAATTCTGTGTCCTGAGAAACTCAGCGCTTCTGAAAATGTCTAGCCCTCGTCAGGTCTGGCCTTAACAGACTCCCTCAGGCAGACGACAAGGCCCCAGCAGGTCCTGTCAATGCTGATTCCTGCTCCCATGCGCTCATAGGTCTGCAAGCTGCCATTTTAAATTTCCCACATGATGCTGCCACATCATGGACATTGTAGGAAAGGGCTGTGGCTCAGTGGTAAGGTAAAGGTAAAGGGACCCCTGACCATTAGGTCCAGTCGTGACCGACTCTGGGGTTGCGGCTCTCATCTCGCTTTATTGGCCAAGGGAGCAGGCATACAGCTTCTGAGTCATGTGGCCAACATGACTAAGCCACTTCTGGTGAACTAGAGCAGTGCACGGAAACGCCATTTACCTACCCACCGGAGCGGTACCTATTTATCTACTTGCACTTTGACGTGCTTTCGAACTGCTAGGTTGGCAGGAGCAGGGACCGAGCAACGGGAGCTCACCCCGTTGTGGGGATTCGAACCGCGACCTTCTGATCAGCAAGCCCTAGGTTCTGTGGTTTAACCCACAGCACCACCCACGTCCCTGACTCAGTGGTAGAACACTGGTTTTTCGTACAGAGGTTCCCAGATTCAATTCCCAGCAATACTAGGTAGGGCTAAGGAAAAACCCCTCCTTGAAACTCTGGGGTCCTACTGCCAGTTGTCGCAGGCATTACTGAGCCAAATGGACCAATGGTCCAACTCAGTACAGTGGTACCTCGGGTTACAAACTCCGCTAACCCAGAAGTAGTTGCTCTGGGTTGCAAACTTTGCCCCAGGATGAGAACAGAAATTGCACTCCAGCAGTGTGGCAGCAGTGGGAGGCCCCATGAGCGAAAGCGCGCCTCTGGTTAAGAACGGTTTTGGGTTAAGAACGGACCTCTGGAACAAATTAAGTTCGTAACCCGAGGTACCACTGTATAAGGCAGCTTGCAACCCGCCAACACGTTGAAGCAAAAAAATGGGACGCTGCCTTCCAGGTTCCCGCGCGAGTCACACGACCCACGTGAGATTGTGCCCACTCCCCAAAGCGCTTTTTAGGGGCAAGATCACAGCGCCCAAAATGGCCGCCATGCTCTCGTGTGATAAAAACAGGATGTTCCAATTTTCCAGGGACAGTTGAGGGGTATGAGCTGCCTATGTTCATTGCCCCCCCAATATAATTTATATTAAATTTTTAAACGTTTTCACAATAACCTTCAAATCAAATACAAGTTGACTTCCCAACCATCTCCACAGTGTTTTTACTCAAACCTTTTCTACTGCATTATATCACAAAAAAAATCTCTATTACAATTATTTTGTCATTTTTCTTCTACTTCTTTTATCTTGAATTCTGCCAGCGATTTCATTTCATTGTAATTTTAAAAAAATAAAAATAGTCCACGAAAGGCCTCCATACTTCTGTAAAAAGTTCATCAATTCAATCTCTTAATTTCACCATCAGCCTTGCCATTTCTGCGTTACTTTCAAAAGCCTCTTCTCTTCTTCCTGTTTTTGTGCATATAATATTCTAGTTGCCATCATCACATACGTAAATAATTTTGTCCTCTTCTTTGGAAGATCCTTCCCTATTATACTATAAGAAAAGCTTCAGGTCTTGTGGGAATAGCTCATTTAAACATTTTCTTCATTTCATTTCATTATTTCATTACATTTCATTACATTTCTTGCTTCATTACATTATTACAATAATCCTGCTGATGTTTTTATCTGTTTGCAATTTATCTGTAAATTTTCAATAAACCATTTCTATTCTTTTATAAAAAGTTTGTTTTCTTGATTTCTTATTCTTCCGGTAAGTTTCACCATTTCTGCATATTCCATAAGTTTTTGTATCCACTTTTCCTTAGCTGAGACTTGTTTCTTTCCACTTTGGGGCAAGTAACATTCTTGCTGCTGTAGTCACATACATAAATTTCTATACAATTTAGGTAGTTCTATCCCTATAATTTTCTGACATGCCTGTTACATTTTTTGTGTGCTTTTCAGATTATTATTAATTTTTTGCAGTCAAGTTTTTGTGCATTTTAAACTTTCTCCCTATTTTTTTTCAAACTTTCAAAATGTTCAAAAATTTACGGAATCCTAATCCTCCAGCCCCTGGTTTGTACAAAGAATTGCAGCCTCACAGCATAATCCTAGGCACGATTGTTGTTGCTGTTTAGTCGTTTAGTTGTCTCCGACTCTTCATGACCCCATGGACCAGAGCACGCCAGGCACTTCTGTCTTCCACTGCCTCCCACAGTTTAGTCAAACTCATGCTGGTAGCTTCAAGAACACTGTCCAACCATCTCATCCTCTGTCGTCCCCTTCTCCTTGTGCCCTCCATCTTTCCCAACATCAGGGTCTTTTCCAGGGAGTCTTCTCTTCTCATGAGGTGGCCAAAGCATTGGAGTCTCAGCTTCAGGATCTGTCCTTCCAGTGAGCACTCAGGGATGATTTCCTTCAGAATGGAGAGGTTTGATCTTCTTGCAGTCCATGGGACTCTCAAGAGTCTCCTCCAACACCACAATTCAAAAGCATCAATTCTTTGGCAATCAGCCTTCTTTATGGTCCAGCTCTCACTTCCGTACATCACTACTGGGAAAACCATAGCTTTAACTATACGGACCTTTGTTGGCAAAGTGATGTCTCTGCTTTTTAAGATGTTGTCTAGGTTTGTCAGGCATGATTACTCTGAAGTAAATCTCCCTTTGTTCAATGGCACGTGCTTCCGAGGAAATGTCCTTAGGGTTGCAATTGTCTTTAGGATTTTTTAAAAACATTAAATGTATGTCAAATAAACCAGCCTGCAATCAATTTAGGGCAGTGTAAAAATTCCTGAATGAACTGTATCACGGGACAGTCTCTCCCTGTAATCTCTGGTCACCTTCAGATTGTTAAGAATTTGACAGGTGTGAGTCAAGCACCTACTGGAAAGGGGATTAAAGAGCTCTGTCAACCTAGCACAACAAATAATCCGCTTACAAAAAACAAGAGAGGATGTTCTGCGGTTAGGAGAGCGATGGGGAAATGCTCTGAAAAGAGCGGGAGGAACAAATGATTGATGGCAAGACAGGTAAACACCATGGAAACATGATGGAAGTTGACATCATAGACATTTATTCAAGGCCTAGAGAAAGCAGTTAGAGAAAAGTATTTCTCCCTCTCTCCTCACTAGAGGGAGAACCTGCTGATACAGTGCCGGATTTACCTATAAGCTAAACAAGCTATAGCTTAGGGCCCCACTCTAAGCTTACCAGATTTTTCAATGAATCTGGGGACACTTTTCAACTTCAATGGATTTTGTATGGGGACTGGTTTGTAAATCCGGGGACTGTCCCTGGGAAACGGGGACGTCTGGTGACCTTACCCCACTCTCTTGGGGGCCCCCAAAAATTAAAGGGAAAACAAATTGGATGTACATTTCCAAAATATAAGATAAAAAGCAAATAAAATAAAACCTACATACAGCAACAGTGTTTTGTGGTGTAGGCTCTTATGATGATGCTAGCCTGCTCTCTAAAATATCACTGCTTTGCTCATTTCTATATATAGGGTGCTTACTTTCTGCATGTGCAAATGGCTTTAGATACCTATCAGGTCCATAAATTACTATATAGCATATATTCAACACAAAAAACAGTGACAATTTGTTGTTGACAAAGGACGACTGGACATATAAAGGGCCCCATTACCCTTGCCAACAAAGGTCCATGTAGTTAAAGCTATGGTTTTCCCAGTAGTGATGTACGGAAGTGAGAGCTGGACCATAAAGAAGGCTGATTGCCGAAGAATTGATGCTTTTGAATTATGGTGCTGGAGGAGACTCTTGAGAGTCCCATGGAGTGCAAGAAGATCAAACCTATCCATTCTTAAGGAAATCAGCCCTGAGTGCTCACTGGAAAAACAGATCCTGAAGCTGAGGCTCCAATACTTTGGCCACCTCATGAGAAGAGACGATTCCCTGGAAAAGACCCTGATGTTGGGAAAGATGGAGGGCACAAGGAGAAGGGGATGGCAGAGGATTGGATGGTTGGACAGTGTTCTCGAAGCTGTGGGAGGCAGTGGAAGACAGGAGTGCCTGGCGTGCTCTGGTCCAGGGGGTCACAAAGAGTCGGACACGACTAAACAACTAAACGACAACAAATTACCCTCAGTAGTTTAGGGCCACATCAAACCTAAATCTGACTCTGTGTGGATACTCAGCAAAGATGAATGTTAGAAGGTTCAACACAGATAAAAAATAATTCTTCCCACTGGAAGAAGCGATGTGCACCAACTTGGATTGATTTATTTTTTTTAAAGTTTTTATTTATTCTTTTCAAATTTATACAGCTCATTAATTTTACAATCATTTTAACATTTCAAAGTTTGACTTCCTTCCCCCTCTTTTGGGAATTATAGGGACAGAACTACCTAAATTGTATAGAAATTTCTTTCTGTATGCTACTACGGCAGCAAGAATGCTACTCGCCCCAAAGTGGAAAGAAGCAGAAGTCCCAGCAAAGGACGAACGGATACAAAAACTGATGGAATATGCAGAAATGGTGAAACTTACAAGAAGAATAAAAAAATCAAGATAAACTTTTTATAAAATAATGGAAATGGCTTATTGAATATTTACAGATAAATTGCAAACAGATAAAAACATTGGCAGGATTATTGTAATAACCTGGACTTCCGGGTTGGCGCCAGTGTTTAATGGCGGATTCCCTCCGAGCTCCGGAGGGAATCGGCTCCGTAGCGTCTGGGTCTGGCCGCTGCGGCGAAGCGGAGACCCTTAAAATCACAGGCGCGGATGCCTGTGAACATAGAGACTCGGCGGGCACCATTTGCGCCCCCCCAATCCGCGACGGAGCCTTTTTAAAGGCTTCGGAACGGAGGCAGGGTGAGGCGTGGTGCTGAGAGTACTCCCTCGCCTACGGAGTGAAGCCGCAAGCCATTGACAGAGAGCGCCAACTTCTTCCAAGACCGACTGGACTCTAAAACATAAACCCGTGAGTAATACGGCGATTGGAACTTTAAAAAATTTAATTTTGGATTTGGAACGAGCGGGAAGGGGCTAAAAAGGAAGTCAACCCCCCCCTCTTTGTAAACAATTTAAAGCAAAGGACTGGGCAGCTAAGGTCGAGAGAATCTGCTTTTTGTTTTTTAATGAAAAGATCTTGATTTCACGGTTTTGACACTATAAGAAGATTTACTGGAGGATAAAAAGAATTTGGGGACTGAAATTTCACCCCCCCCCCCGAGACCCGGGAACGTCCTATGAGAAAGCCTGTTGTATGGAAGATTTTGACAGCTGTCAAGTGAGCTGTTAGTCAGCTAGTTGTCAGCTGGAAAAAGAGAACATTGTTTCTGCTGTTTCTGCTGGTTTATTTGGTACAACTTTGTTGAAAACAAGGAGGGCTGATACAAAATAACTGGACTTTTGGTTTTGAGCTGAAAGGAACATTAAGGAACTAAAATCCCCCTAGAGGGGTAATAGGGACACTACATTACAAAAATGACTGGAGTATGTAAATTCCAAGCAGAACTGGACAGAGCACTCGTTCTCTTGGGAAACTTGAAAGATGAATACAATGCTTTGTCTACAAAGGTATCATTACTATACTGGACAGTAAACAACAGTTTTGAGCCTGATAAGGACTTGAAACAGGAAGCCTACTCAACTGAACAAATAAATGAAACTGAAAGTGTAGAAACGATGGAGCAATGTGTTGTTTTTGAAGAAAATGAAGGAGGAGCAGGAGATTTGCAGGACTTAAAGGAGAGCTACAATATGAGGCCTGACATGATGATAAAAAAGGACAATAAAAATTGGATGTGGAAAGCCTGGTCTGAATGGGAGTCTGGAAAATGGAGAGATCTCCTCTGGAGGAGATCTGAAGACCTGAGGATTACAAATTTGTTGAAGGTGAAAGCTGGAGCTTTGGGGACTTTTGGATCTGTAAGAAATTTGAAACAAGAGTTGGAGCTCCCCATAGGCTTTGCTTTTAAGTATGGAGGACTGGCTGGAAGCAACATGGATTCTGTTGGGCCGGAGCCCCTCCGAGACTTGGGGCTTAACATCAAGGACCATCAAAGAGACCGGCAGAAAGGAACTGAGAGAGATATAAGGGCCTCAGACGTGAGATCTCCAGGCTAAATAAATAACATAAAGACTGATGGATATTGGTTGGGGACTGGAACCGGGAAAAGGGTGGGTGGAGGTTGGGAATCCAAAGGGTACATAAGGATAATTTGCTTTTTATATTTAGTTAGTGGTAAGGAAATTGGGTAAATCGTGGAAGGGAAATTTCGGTCGACTTTAGGAAAAAGGTTTAAGAATAATTAATGAGGTATAAGTATTGATGTGTGTTTTTAATAAGGTAAAATTGGTTTCTTCTTTTTTAAATTAATTGAAAATAAGACTGTTAAAAATAAATTGAGGAAATGGAAAAAAAAGAAGCAAAGTAAAACAATAGTATGTTAGAACAAATGTATAAGTTAAGGTAAAGAAATAAGTTAAGGACTTGCTGAACTGACAATTTAAATTGGAATACAAGAAGGGGAGGAGTGAGGAGGTCTGAGAAATAAGGTTAAGAATAATAAGTATCAGAAACTTTATGTGTTTTTTCTATTTTCTTTTGTTGTTTAGTTTTGTTATGTATTTTTGTGTTTTTTTTGTTTTGTTTATTTCTTGTTCTTGTTTGTTGTGTGTTTCTTGAAAATGCCAATAAATATTTAATAATAAAAAAAAGGATTATTGTAATAACCTGCGGTTTCATAGGAGTATTTAAAGCAGATAATTAAATGAGCGAATTAAATGAGTTTGGATATGCAGAAGATATTAAAAAATAAATTTAAGGAACCGCAGAAAGAGGGGGAAGGAAGTCAAACTTTGAAATGCTGAATTGATTGTCAAACTAATGAAATGTATAAACTTGAGAAGTATAAATAAAAACTTTTTTTAAAAAAAGTCTGTTTCTGCAGCACTCATCAAATCAATCATGTTGATGTAATCTTCCCAAAAATGGTGGAAGTGAAGAATAAACCAACTGCCTAGTGCATCATCTGTTCTGTAGATCTGGTCTGGGGAACCTGTGGTCCTAAGGCTTTTCCTCAACTACAGTCCTCATCCTCCTTGGCCATTGGGTTTTCTTGCTGGGGCTGATGGGAGTTGTACTTCAGCAACACCTGGAGGTCCAAAGGTTCTCCCATCCCCAACATACCCGGCAGTTAAGCATCGCTTCCTACAAACACAGAGTTGGACCCACGGAAGCCTGTGACCAGCACCACACCCACCCACTAACAATGGTCAGAGGGAGGAACTCGTCACAATTAACAGCACCATGATACTCATATGTGAAACAGTACCAAGCACATAGTTTTGCGTTCAGGTTTGTCCTCTCCCCTCCCTACCGCCAGTAACTGAAAGTCAAAATATCTGTATAAATTTGAGGTCATAGTGCCCTCTTCTGTCTGGCAGGGAGCACTTTACGTCAGCAAGACAGTCCTTAAATATGAAACTGGCTCAAGAGCCTTTAAGCAACTCTTTTGCGAAAAGCAAAGTGGGGGACAGGTTGTGTTATAGCTAGGGATGGGCGATAAATTCTTCTTCTTCTTCTTCTTTTTATTTTCTTAACGAGAAATCTGCACGTCTCAGTCCAATTTCCACACTGGAGCGCAAAAACCGTTCAAAACTCAGGCTTCTCCAGGTTTTGCAGTGCCGCGGTGGCAGAGCTAGTAACACTACGAACCATAAAACCTGATGCTGAAAGCAGCTGCTGTTTTTTATTTCTTTATTTCACAAGATTTCCATACTGCTTGATTGCAATCAAAAGCTCAAAACTGTTTGGATAAAACAGAAAAGCAATAAAACCATTAGTTTTTAGTTAATAGTTGTTTAAAGCTATTTAAAGCACACAAAAATTGATTCATTTCATTTGTTATTTAATAATATTTTTAATAAATAGAATAGAAACCAGATGGAAACACAGATTGTCAATGATCTACGTGTCTAGATAGGCTTGCCCAAACAAAGAATGTTTTTAGCAGGTGCAAAAACGAACACAGCGAAGGTGACTGTCTGAGGTCATCCAGCAGGGAGTTCCAAAGTTTGCCATACTAAAAGACTGATTTCTTACAAGTATTATGTGCCCCCCCATAACCATGCCAGTTCCACAGATCAAAATGGTCCAGTGAGCATGTATGAGATAAGATTATCTCACAAGCAATAGTCCCAGGCCTGCCTTTCAAGGGCAAATAGCGACCAAAGTCCTCCAACTATCAGAGGGAGCCCTGGGGAATCAGCCGCAAGAGTAGCCTGGTCCCTGGATAGTTGTTGATTTCAGATAATGCCTGGAACACCATCAAAGTAGGAAATAATCCGACATTCATATCATGTTTGTTATGTTTTACTTGGCACCCTTTCCAGGATCTTTCTTTCTTCAGATATCGTCAAAAGCTGAGAAAACAGCTGATTAGATCCTCTAAACTTTCCCCCTGCTGACAGAAGTTTTCTTCCTAGTGGTATGAACCCAACAAGCCAAGTCTGAATGGTTCCAGAGAAGCAGCTACTACTTTTAAAGACCTGGCTCTCCCTCTGAGTAGGAGGGACGTTGGCATGAAATCAGATTATTTGTTCCACCACTACCCCTGTCCTTATTTCTTGGTTACTCTGTATTACGGCTGGGAGAGAAATTCACATTGAAAGGTGAATCTACCAAATATGTGCTTTCCAAAACCATAGGACAACTGAAATGAACCAACTGTTGAAATTCACACTTCTCTGAATTTTGCAATGCAGCTGGGCAGCCTAGAAAAAGCCACAAAAATGCATGCACTGTGGTTAAGGTACACATAAAGATGCATAAATTGGTGAAAATGCAAAAAAAGCATTACACATTACATTACATTACATTACATTACATTACATTACATTAGTGTGGTGTAGTGGTTAAGAGCGGTAGACTTGTAATCTGGTGAACGGGGTTCACTTCCCCGTTCCTCCACATGCAGCTGCTGGGTGACCTTGGGCCAGTCACACTTCTCCGAAGTCTGTCAGCCCCACTCACCTCATAGAGCGTTTGTTGTGGGGGAGGAAGGGAAAGGAGAATGTTAGCCGCTTTGAGACTCCTTCGGGTAGTGATAAAGCGGGGTATCAAATCCAAACTCTTCTTCTACATTACATTACAGGAAATTGCTTGTAGTTACAGTTATCGAGAAAGGTGTAGATCCATCCCATATGGGGATTTATCCCACGTGCCAAGAGAAGAAATGGAAGAATTATCCCAGTCCAAGAGAAGAAATGGAAGAAGGGGAGCAAAATTGTGCTTATTAAGAGGAAATCATACCAGGAAGATATAAACTTTCCCCCTGCCCCATGTGCTGGGTTATTGATCAGAAGTCCCATAGCTCAGTGGCAGAGCATTGGCTTTGCATGCTGAAGGTCCCAGGTTCAAATCATGGCATCTCCAGATGGAGCTGAGGAAATCTCCCTGTCTGAAACCCTAGAGAGCTGCTGCCAGATGAGGCTGAACTGGGTGGATCAATGGTTTGGCTAAGGGTAAGGCAGCTTTCTCTGTTCCTATTAATCAGCTTCCCCTCTGCCTGTAATTATTGACAACAATGCAGGCAGAACATAGCCATTATGTGTATATGTTCTTTAGCCATAAGGCAGCTAGTGAATATGGGACAAAAACTGGTGTTTCCTCCTCAGTCAGTTCATTGATAAATATAACATATACTGAATTTATAACACCCCACATCCAAATAATATTCCAATCTGGTTCTTGAATGGGATTACCAAGCATTCGCCTGTACCCTCTTAACCGGAAATTATTTTCACCTTGAGAAGGAAAGGCTATCAGCTGACTGTAATTATTCTTTGCTAAATACCCTTTGGAGGTCCTGTGCTTAACAATTAACCTGCCAAGCTTAATTATGGCTATCCTTTAATGTTCCACTTCTTAAACCAGCACCGGCATCTGAAATTCTCAAGCCATGACTGACTTTCGTTTTTAACTCAGAAAATATCAGCCAGTCAGTCATACAAGGGCGATCAGATTCTGCATCTCAAAAATCTTAGAATTTAATATTTTGCCCATATGGTGACTGTTGAGAGGCGATCTTAAGCAGGGTTATAAAGGAAAGCAAGGATATCTTTAGGGTTCAATGAATTCTAAACCTCCCCCATACTCCTAGCGTTGAAAGAATTATGGAGATCGGAATGTGACATTATAGCTGCAGTTCCACGTTTGCCAGTATAAAACCAGGATAGAAGTGATATGGATATTCCACAACTGTTCTATTCCGTGCTGTCCCATGGTACTTGAAGATTTGCATTTAGCCATCTATATATAGATATTTTTAATCTCGCCATGTAGTCATTTTTTCTTCATGTCGAGGCATACCATGCATCTTCCAGAGGCGTCCTTGAACAACTTTCTCAGATAAATTTAGAAAGCATCTTTTGCCAACAATATTGGCGGAATGGGTTGGATACCTGCGAAGGTTCACCTCCCAGTGGTGTGACACTGCCAACCCCTCTCCATCCTTCCAGAGACCCTGGAGGAGGAAGAGGAGGAGGAGGAGAAGAAGAAGAGGAAGAGGAGGAGGAGGAGTTTGGATTTGATATCCCGCTTTATCACTACCCGAAGGAGTCTCAAAGCGGCTAACATTCTCCTTTCCCTTCCTCCCCCACAACAAACACTCTGTGAGGTGAGTGAGGCTGAGAGACTTCAGAGAAGTGTGACTGGCCCAAGGTCACCCAGCAGCTGCATGTGGAGGAGCGGGGACGCGAACCCGGTTCCCCAGATTACGAGTCCACCGCTCTTAACCACTACAGGGAAGTTTTTAATATGTGACATTTTAGTGTATCTTTCATCTTTGTTGGAAGCTGCCCAGAGTGGCTGGGGAAACCCAGCCAGATGGGCGGGGTACAAATAATAAATTATTATTATTATTATTATTATTATTATTATTATTATTATTACACCACGCTGGCTGCCAGTTAGTGTGGACCAGTGGTGAGGAACCTGTGGTCCTCAAGGTGTTGCTGGGCTACAATTCCCACCCCCCATGTAGACAGTGCAAAGCTGGGTGGGCCAACAGTCTTGACTCAGTGCAAGAAGGCTTCCTTTGATTCAAGGCACCAGGAAGGGGGAATATCTGGTTCTCCTGATGATGTTGAACTCCAGCACTCATCAGTCCCAGGAAGCATGGCCACTGATCAGGGATGAAGGGAGTTCGGAGTTGCCATCCAACAACATCTGGAGGAGGGACACAGAGGTCTCCCACCTCTGTACAACACGGAAACCTAATGACCAAAATGACTGCGGCGCTTCTTCCATATCCATGAAAGAAGGACACACACAAAAAGTTCCCCGAAAGTGCCTTTAAGTGGTGGTGTGTGGATGGACGACAATTTCCTGCTACTTTACCTGCTCCAAAACAAAAGCTTTTGAAGGCAACTCCATCCTGTTTGCTGATTCCCAGCTATTCTATCTGCTGGAATTGAGCATCTTGCTTTTTTTCCTCCCTTGCTTTGGAGATTCAGCTGACACCTGTGCTGAAAGGCAAGTTGTTTTTAAAGATACGAAGTGGATTCTTCCGTGGACCCACCTTTGAAGGGGTGATGACAGTGGTGAATATACAGGAAGTCAGGTTAGGCCTGACGAGGTTGGCCTAAGATACTCTATATTTAAAGAACGCAAGGAGGAAAAGCATCATATCTCTCTCTGCCACGGGATGAACCATGGAATGTTCACAAATATTCAAGTGTGAGGTTAGCTAATTTGTTTACTTACAATATTGAGGTCCTGTCTTTCTGCCTGGTAACGGGTCTCAAACACGCCGATGGAGGGTGATTAATTTTTGTTATTTTGTTTCAAACGCAAAAATGCTATCAAATAAACATAAAAACAATAACATATGTCATGCTAAAAGTGTTCACCCAGTGTTCGGATGGCCTACTGTAAAAGAAAATTCACACACAACAAGGAGTATTACTATTACTTTAATTAAAGGGCAAGAGTGGCTTGGGCAGCAATCCCATAACCATTTTCCTGGGAGTAAGCACTGCTGGACATTCACTTTGCACTCTGAATGCTTTTCTTTCTTTCTTTTTTCCTTTTTGGGATTTTAAATTCTCCAGGTTTCAAATTTTGGAGTTTTGATTTCAATTTAAACTTCTCTATATTTTGCATATTTTGTTGTTGTCAGCTGCTTTGATACTTAGATGGTGAAAAGTGAGCTATTATAGTTTGAATAAATATAAATGAATAAATTGTGAATCCAAGAGAGATACAGCTGCAGACTTCTGTTTAAGGAAATGCTACCAGTTGAAATTTTCTGCCAGCTGAAATTTTCTTCAGAAAAGGAGACTGGTTCTTATTCCTGAATCTTTTTAATAAGGGGGGCTTCATACGTGAGGTTTCCCCCCAGCCCCAAGTTTGTATGATGACCACCAGGGATAAATGAGTCTTTCTTTATATAAATTTATATAAATAAGAATGATGATGATGATTTTTGATTTCTCATTTTTCCCATTTTAGTTTCAGTTTTCTACATCAGCAGTTTGCAATTAGATGCATGGAGAAGCAGACAAATTTGTCAATATCAAATTGTCTTAGTTCCCCGCATTTTCGCCCTTAAATTCAGTTCTCCACATTCCATCAGTTTGCAAGTTTCTTTTTTAAAGACACACTCCTCATGAAAATGCAGCAGCGGTTTGCGCAAATTTCCACTAATGTGCACAGTTTTGCATGCAATTGCGCCTAACATAGACATTTAAAATGCAGTTCCTCTAATGCAATAAATTTCTGTATTCCCCCCCCACACACACACACATGAATTAATGCATTTTTATGCTCGCTTTACCCTAATATACTTATTTTTGTCCACCTCACTTGACTGAAAAACGATACTGCAAAATTCAGGAAGGTGGCCATTTCGAAAGACTGCTGGGCTTCAGTTCACATAGTATTTCAGAAAGCAAGGAAGGGGTTGGTCCACCTTTAGGTGCACACCGAGTTGAATTTCTCCCCCTGACCCCAGTGCCCACACAGGTGCCTTCTCTCTCTGACAGGCCTTCAATTAGCTCTTGGCCTCAGGTTATAAATTAAGCCAATAAAAGGACCTGGAAAACACACAAAAACGGGCCTTCCCCTCTCCATTCAGATTTAGTCAAGTGGCAAAAGCCACTTCTGTGAGAAGCATCTTGTGCTTCGCTGCCCTTACGAGAGAGAATTTGCCCTGCTGATGCACCCATATCCCTGCCCGGGTCATTGGGGACATGTCTGAGGGTGGGTTGAGTCCTGGAGGTCATTCCAAGGTTGCTCACTGTAGCAATGCTTTCTACCAGAGCCTGGATTTACAACCCAGAGAGCCGTCTCAGGAAACCCAGCCTAGTTCGAGCCCGAAATAGAATTTTATGTCACAGAGGTTAAGCAAGCAACGTTGTTTTTTTTATTATAGGGGCCCGACCTACCGCAAATATCACGAGGAATAAATTTCGCCCAACAGGCTCAAGCCATACTTTATCACCTCGTGTTTTTAAACAGTTTTTTCTCTCGTTTCTTTAAACCACACACATCAAAAGTAGATCTCAGAGCTTCTGAGCCGAGCAGAGAGACTCTCCACAAAGTCAGTAGGTGGTCGTGAACAAATAAATAAGTGTATTCCTTCACTCAGTTAAATGGAGCTGGGAATTATGGGACCAGGCCAATTCAGGGAGCATTTGGACCTCCATCTTGGCAGCCTTTAAGGAACCGCTGGCCATACTGCAGAGTGAATGAGGCAGCCATATTGGACACAGGTGATTTAACGGATGCCCTTGCATTAATTTGCAAGACCCTTAACAACATAAGTCTATGATACCTCAAGAACTGCCTGGTCCCATGATCCTGAGATTTAGGGTCTACCAACTGAGCTATTCCTTCTATCTCTGCCCAGTCACTGAGATCTTAGTGGTCCCCCATAACTTGGATACATTGCCTGTATCCGTCAGGAGTTGTATGTTCAATATTGTGGGCCCAGTTTTATCAAACTCACTTCCAGTTGAAGTCAGACAAGCTCCCTGTTGTTCTTCCCAGACTCTCCGAGTGTCCCTAATTTCCAGGGACTGTCCCAGATTTACAGAAGCCACCCCAGTTTCTGATTTAATCCTGGATTGTCCCACTTTTCCTTAGGATGTCCCTATTTTCATTGGAGAAATGTTGGAGGGTGTGGAGTTTTGTGACCCACCCACCCCGAGCCAAGGAGATAAGTAACAATACAACCTTTAGAAGACATCTGAAGGCAGCCCTGTAAAGGGAAGTTTTTTAATGTTGGGTGTTTTATTATGTTTTTATATATGTTGGAAGCCACCTAGAGCAACCCAGTCAGATGGGTAGGGTATAATAAGAACAACAACAACAACAACAACAACAACAACAACAACAACAATAGAATAGGATGTCCCAATTTTCATCCAATAAATGTCTTCTTCTTCTTCTTCTTCTTCTTCTTCTTCTTCTTCTTCTTCTTCTTCTTCTTCTTCTTCTTCTTCTTGTATTCCAGCAGGAATTTCAACTGAATTCTGATGTTATATTTGTAAGACCTTTTCAGTTTCATTGAAATAGGTTTCTGTATACTGTTTAAAGGCAACCGTAATTAAACCGTATATAAATGGCCTAAAGTTGCTCTGGATGAGGTCCCACTCTCCCAGAAGGAACAGGTGCAAAGTCTGGGGGTGCTCCTGGATCCTGTTATG
The DNA here is from genome assembly GCF_027172205.1 of Podarcis raffonei. Lineage (NCBI taxonomy): Eukaryota > Metazoa > Chordata > Lepidosauria > Squamata > Lacertidae > Podarcis > Podarcis raffonei. The sequence continues at coordinate 30,224,776 of NC_070617.1, read as the reverse complement.
TTCCTGGAGACACAGGAGACCTCAGTGGCTAGGAGTGCCTTTTGGTTTGAGAGCTTCAGTTCCTCCACAATCTGGATAGCCTGACCACAGTTGTCCAGGCACTGGTAACCTCATCATTGGATTACTGCAACATACTATATGTGAGGTTACCCTTGGGGTTGGTCTGGAGGCTGCAGCTGATGTAGAACGTATTGGCTAGGCTGTTTGTGAGGGCAAAGTACTGCCAGTATAGAACACCTTGCTAGCAGGATTTGCTGTGACTGCCAGTCTGCTCCTGAGCCAAGTTCAAGGCATTGGCCCTAAGCAGCTCAGGACCAGGTTACTTGAGAGACCCTATCTCTTATGCAACCAGCAGATCACTGCAGTCTGCAGGAGAGTTTCTCCTGCAACTTCCAAAGATCTCAGGAATCTACCCCACATCAGCATGGATTAAGGTATTTAGTGTGGCTGCCCCTGTTCTGTGAAATGGCATTATTTATTGAGTTATAAAAAAATTATATCAAAATTATAATTATATATAATTATAATTATATATAATTATATACTGCTGAGTCATTAAAAAAATATATCAACCATCAAACCCTGTTTTTATTTATTTGAATTCTCTGGATTCCTGCTTTTATATGCTTTTATACTAGTTTTACTGCTTTTGTGTTTTAATGACACTGTTTATTGTATTCATGTTGGACACCCCTTAGAGATTTTAAAAATATGAAGCGGTATATAAGTGTTTTAAAATAAATAAACAACAACTGTGCATAAAATCATACAGCAAAAACCATGTAAAAATGTTAAAATCAGAATTTAGATACTATTGTGGAAAGTTCTGTTCTTAATTGCCTTCATAAGCCTGATGAAATAGAAAAAATAAATAAATCAGCAAGCTTATAAAAGTTGAAACAGAATCTCTATTCCACTGTTCCACAAGCCTAGGCCAATGAGACTGAAGGCCCAGTTCCTTGTTGTTGTCCAATGAGCCTCGCTAACCCACATCCCAAATGAGCCTCACATTCCTTTTGAGATACAACAGGCGTCCACCCTATGCCCTTTCTAGAAAGAACCGAATGTATTTTTGTTCTGGCAGGCTGTCCCACCTGAATAAATGGGTCTCTACCACGAGTGTCCATTTGCTGGGGTTTTAGTAATCTAAAAAATAACTTTATCTTATGCCTTAAAACGGTGGTAAAGTGGTACCTCGGGTTAAGTACTTAATTCGTTCCAAAGGTCCATTCTTAACCTGAAACTGTTAACCTGAAGCACCACTTTAGCTAATCAGGCCTCCTGCTGCTGCCGCACCGCCGGAGCACGATTTCTGTTCTCATCCTGAAGCAAAGTTCTTAACCTGAAGCACTATTTCTGGGTTAGCGGAGTCTGTAACCTGAAGCGTATATAACCTGAAGCGTATTTAACCCAAGGTACCAGTGTATAGAAGGTGATTAATAAACCAATGGCGGTGATAATAATAATAATAATAATAATAATAATAATAATAATAATAATAATAATCGATTGATAAAATCGCATAGCAGATGCTTCTAAATGAGGGTTAGGGTGCGATTCAGAAGTCAGGCACAATGGGAGAGGCTTCAGAATTCCACCTCTCTGTGAACTTCCTCCTCCATTGATTTCAGCTTTGGCAGATGAATGTTTGCTTCAGAAGCTGAATGCGGGAGAGAGCCTTCGATTTAGGAATAAAAGAAAATGTCGAAAATAAAGGGGAATGGGTGTGTTAGGAGAAGGAAGACAGGAGGATGTGTTGCGCCTGACGCTCCTTTTGTCTTGGCCGGACTCCCCTGAAAATGTGTGTTCAGTTTGCCTAGTTAATTACCAAAAAGAAAAACCCCAACACAATGCGAGGACCACCTGACTGTGATGGATAGTTTGATGCACGAGATAGGTGCGTGCGACAAAAGAGTGTAATTACACAAGTGCTTCCACGCTGGCCATCCAGCCAATTGTTTGGCAAAGGAAAAGACTGTTCATCCTTGCCTTCCCCTAACAGATAAGAACAGAATGCCCCATAGTCATGGGTAAACAAGAGAGCTCTTCCCTGGACATCACGAAGCAGCCAGCAGCCGTCGGCCTGACCCATCACCGAAGATTCCTCTGCAGAAGGAAAACACAATGGGCTGGATGCAATGTACGCTCGGCCAACGGTCACCTTTTCTGAAGGGACTGAATAGCCAAAGACGAGATAAAGATCGCTCCAGCAAGGGCCACAGCAGGCCAGGTGGACAATGGCAAGGCTGAGGCCTCATCCCCATCTGTCATGTGGAAACAAAGCAGTTGTCAGCCTGGACGGCTGCATCCTCCAGGCGTGTCAGACGCCGGCCACGTTGCGTGAGACGAGTTGGTCACGGCCTGAGCAGACCTCAAGGAAGGTATACTTTCAGCAGGGGGAAGAACAGAACTTCCGGACTGAATGGAGAGCTGCACATAGAGGTATTGTTTATTTGTTTGTTTCCGGTACTTCACCTTTCCACTTAAACCTCCCAGGTTGGCTTACAGCTACAATAAAGCAACCTGCCTAACAGCAACCTTTTAACATCTGGGGAAAAAACACGGGCCTAGGCCACCAATATGCTGTACCATTGAAGCACTATGATGCCACTTTGAACAGGCATGGCTTCCCCCAGAGCATTCTGGGAAGTGTAGTTTGTTAAAGGTGCTGAAGAGTCCTTAAGAGACCCTTATTGCCCTCACAGAGCTACAGTCCCAGAGTTCTCTGTAAAGAGGGATTGGTGGTTAGACCACTCTGGGAACTGTAGATTTGGGGTGGGGGCCATAAAGGTATCCTAACAATTATCAGCACCCTTCACAAACTACACCTCCCAGGCCGTTGGGGAAGCCATGACTGTTTACAGTGGTACCATGGTGCTTTTAATGTATGGTAGAATGTGGCTCTAGTTCAAACAGGAAGGACTATTGCACAGTTAGGACATACCCTTCAACATTTCTCCAATGAAAATAGGGACATCCTGTTCTGTAATGATAATTTTACTATTTCTACCCCACACATCTTACTGGGTTGCCCCAGGCACTCTGGAATAAACGTTTTTATTTTTAAAAAACCTTCCCTATACAGAATTGCCTTCAGGCGGCTCAGGGATTGGATAACTCCATACCCTCCAACATTTCTCCAATGAAAATAGGGACATCCTAAGGAAAAGTGAGGGATGCAGGTGGCGCTGTGGGTTAAACCACAGGACTTGCCAATTAAAAGGTCGGGGTTCGAATCCCCGCAACGGGGTGAGCTCCAGTTGCTCGGTCCCCGCTCCTGCCAACCTAGCAGTTTGAAAGCATGTCAAAGTGCAAGTAGAGAAATAGGTACCACTCCGGCGGGAAGGTAAACGGCGTTTCTGTGCGCTGCTCTGGTTTGCCAGAAGCGGCTTAGTCATGCTGGCCACATGACCCGGAAGCTGTACGCTGGCTCCCTCGGCCAATAAAGCGAAATGAGCGCCACAGCCCCAGAGTTGGTCACGACTGGACCTACTGCTTAGGAGTCCCTTTACCTTAGGAGTCCCTTTACTGGACCTACTGCTTAGGAGTCCCTTACCTTTAAGGAAAAGTGGCACATTCTGGGATTAAATCAGA